>NC_056729.1:1650161095-1650236095 GCF_019279795.1 Protopterus annectens
GTATGGGATTTTATCTATGGAGACCTGCACATTGAAATACTCCAGGTGTCATCCTATTTAACCAACCTAGAGTTATGCTTGTTATTGATGTATATAGAGACACCTCCACCTTTAGTCCCTGTCTGTGCAGCTACTGGTCTAAAAGTGTGGAAGGCACTAAAATCATTGCCAGGGTAATCTCTACAGCTTTAAATTATGTCTCAATAACTGCAAAGATATCTATTTTCTCTTATAGTTAGGAGGTCTTGGAGGGAGTTTAGCTTTTTGTTTAGGCTCCTGGCATTGAGCAGTAACAACTTGAGGTTCAGTTGAGTTGATTTTGCTATGCCATAAGGTTTGTCAATTTGGAATTGCCTAAAATGCTCTAGGGAAGGATAAAGTTTTAGCCAGCATTCAAAAGCCTAGAGGGGACAGGTACAGACCATCCTTGGCAAGGCAACATGGTATGTTAACCATGTCTTTCCAAGCTGACAAATATCGAATCCCTTAGAATGACACCAGAAACTCAGCCAGTTGTTAAAACCAACCCTCTTTTCTTGGTACTGTGGCAGTAACATGCTGCTCAGTGCTAGGCTCATAATAACCTAAGCCATGTAGTCTGAGAGATTTATAATGTCTCTCTTCATATAGTCCAGGGAGGTACATCTCTTGTAATTTACACCTTCATGGACTATGATGGAATCATACTGATACCTGTGGTGTAATGACTTGATGTGTAATACACCACATAGACAATGATGGAATCATACTGGCACCTGTAGAGTAATGACTTGAGTGCATGTGTAATTTGATGGATCCCATCCCCAGATAGGCAAGTAACTGTTATCATTTCCTTTCTCAGCCTGGTGAGAGGGGCATCAGTATGTCTTACAATGGAGTGGCCCATGACTATAGTTCTGGGAAATGTGTTTGCCTGCTCTATGGGCTTTGTATTTGGGGCTCCACAGATGGAGGTTGTATGTATGTTGTTGTTACTTTTGTTAAGAGTTTTTGGGGTTTTCTGAGGATAATCTGATGGGTGTTTTAGGAGATCTTTTTTGTTTAGGAAGATTGCATTTAAGTGTCTCAGCATATGCTGGTCTTTGTGTGTGTTGTGTGTTATGTGTGAGGAGTGCTGTGAGTGTGGTTTTGACAGCCTGATGTGTGCTTTTATGTGAGAGTTTAGCCTCCAGTGACATAGTGCATATGTACGCCTCTCACATACTGTATCTATTACCTTAAGGATTAAATGGCTGTCAGTAAACATGAAACAATTGCTACATTGTCTCAAGATACTATTATCCACCAGGCTGGCTGAAGAGAAATTAGGAAATTGCCTATCCATGTTGTCCAATCCCCTAATTGGTGAATTACAATGGTGTGGCATATGGGAGTTAACAGAAGGCTATTAAAGGTGCTTTTTTGGGAGGGGATTGGAGGTAGACTAGGCTATATAATACCAAATTTAACAAAATTGCCATGTAATTTGCAACTAGCTGCTCTAAGCTTGCCAGTCTGCAAAGTACTTGCTCTATATTTACTGTTTTACAGGACACTGCTTTATTTTTTATTTTATTTTATTTTACATTTGTTGACTGGGCTAGTCTAGCTGGATATATGTCCATTTTCAGTAGAGGCCCGGGGAAAAAAGCTCCAAGTGTAGATTACAGATATAAAAAACATATAGGAAACAGAACATAGACATTGTTACATACAATTTTACAAAAAAAGCAGTAAGTAGGGAACATTAATGTAAAAATTGCAAACCAAAAATTTTTTTTTTTTTGTCAGAAAGCATACATATAAAGTTAATGTAAGGATAGATAGGATAGGAGAAGAAGGAGTGAGTTAACCTGGGTTGGTGCAGGAGCATAGCCAGTGTTTGTTGAGATGATTTTTTATTTGTTTTTTAAAAAGTGAGAGACAGCACAAAGATGTGATGTCAGAGGGTAATTTATTCCACATTTTTCCAACAGAGTTGGAAAAGAGGCAATCTCCAGCCGAATTTTTAGGTTTGGTAATATATATCAGTAGCTTGTTGGAAGAACGTAGATGCTTCAGGTTATTGTAAGGTGAAATGAGGTTAGTGAGTATGGGTGTTTTAGTTGGTTGGTATAGGATTGTATGAGCTATTTGGAATTGTTGAAATAGGAGTTGGTTAGGGAGTTCAAGCCAACCTAGTTCTCTTAGGTTCAGGCAGTGGTGAGTTTTAAATGGGGTTCCTGTTGCAAATCGAGCAATATTATGGTAAGATTGTGCTAGTTTATTGATATTGTTTTTGGAAAGGTTAGTGAATATAGCAGATGCATATAGAGAAGAGGTTAGATGGGATCTGGCTAAGATTGTCTTTGCGTCTGGTGAAAGGAAGGCTTTGATTCTGTAAAGGGAACCTATTTTCTTATTAACTAATTTGATAGTATTGTTGATGTGCGTATCAAAGCTGAGGTTGATGTCAATGGTTATTCCTAGTAGTTTGGTAGTCATTTCTGGGAAAATAATGGTGTTGTCAATGGAAGTAAGAGTAAAGTTAAGAGGGGTAGATCTATGGGAAGGTGAGAATAATAGCAGTTTGGTTTTTTTAGGGTTGAGCAGTAGGCATCGATCAGTGAACCATTGCTTGACAGTAGTAAAAGTTTTTTGTACGATAGACTGTAGTTCACTTTGTGTATTGGCAGAGCAGATAATAGTAGAATCGTCAGCATATTGTATGCAGATAGTGTTTGGGATAGCTAGATGGAGGTCATTTATAAAGATAGAAAATAAAAGGGGGCCTAGGATAGAGCCTTGAGGAACTCCCAATGAGATGGGGAGGAGACTAGATAAAGTATTTTTCCAGAGAACTGCTTGCTGACGTTTTTCTAGGTAAGATGTAAACCAAGTTAAGGAAGGAGGATCAAGTGAGAGTGATTTAAGAATATGCAGAAGAAGTTTATGGTTAACCATGTCGAAGGCTTTAGATAAGTCTATGAAGACTGAAGATGATAGGATGTAGTTGTTACGGTTACAATTAATGGAGTTGGTAAAGGAGAGTAAGGCTGTAGTAGTACTATGTGAAGGTCTGAATCCATGTTGGCAGTTAGCAAGTAGATTATTGTGTAGGAGGTGGTTAAGGAGTTGTTTGTGAATACATTTTTCCATAATTTTAGCTATAGGTGATAAGAGTGCTATAGGACGGAAATTAGAGAGGTCGTTGGACTTACCCCCCTTTGTGTAGTGGGATGATATAAGATATCTTCCAAATAGATGGGAAAATTCCTTCCTGTATAGATCTATTTATTAGTATAGAGATGGGATAGGCAATAGTTTTAGCAGATATTTGCAAGTATTCTGCAGGAAGTTTGTCAGCAGAAGGAGTGGTGGGTTTTAGCTTTTGAAGCAGTGATAAGATAAAGGAGGTAGATACAGGTTGCAAATGAAAGGAAGGAGGTAGCTTTAAAGTAGGGAGGGGTAGTTTAGAGGTATCAGGAGATAGATGGCTAGCAAGAGTTTGGATAGTATTAGTAAAAAATGAATTAAAGTCATTGGCTGTTTGTGTGGGATTTTCTGGGTTGGAGCCCTCAGGGGTTGGTGTGATAGACTGGCTAGGGGATAAAAGATTATTGATGCTGGACCAGAATCTTTTAGGTTCCTTGTTGGAGTTTTGTTGGAAATGTTGGAAGTAATTCTTTTTGTCCATTAGGATGGCTTTTTTAGTACTGTTTCTAAGTTCTTTGAAGTTTTGGTGATCTGTTGGATTCTTGGTGGCACGCCATTTTGCCCAGTATTTGTTTCTAAGGATAATTTGTTGTCGGGTGGTTTTGGTTAGCCAGGGTGCTACTTTAGCATTAGTTCTAATAGTGCGATTTGGGGCATAGTGGTCTAGGATAGATAGGAATGTGGAATTAAAATGTTGGACTGCTTTGTTTAGAGGGAGATGTTTTAGGGGAGACCAATTAACTTGAGTTAATTCATCAAGAAAGTGTTCATAGTTGAAATATTTTTTTGAGCGAAGGGTTCTATATATGGTAGGTAAAGTTAGGGTGGTTCTATGCCTAATGATATAGGTCAATGAGTGGTCGCTTAGTTCTTCAGGGAGAGTGCCAGATTGGTAGGTTTGTTGAGGAGTATTAGTAAGAATCCAGTCTAAGATGGTTTCTTTTTTGTTAGTTTTATTTGTTCTAGTAGGGTTATCTATGAGTTGTGTGAATCCATAAAGGTTAATATGGGAGGTAGGGTTTGTTTTGTTACAGGAATACCAATCAATGTTAAAGTCGCCTAGGAGTATTGTTTCTTGAGGGAGGTCTGTGTGGAGTGTGTTGAGTATGCATTCCAAAGTGTTAATGTTATTTCCTGGTGGAAGATAAGCACATATGATATTAATGGTTTTAGAACTATTGATTTGAAGTTTAGAGGTAAGGATTTCTGCATTGTTATCAGGGCTAAGAGTCTGTTCTATACTGCTAATTTGGATATGAGCTTTATGGAGAATTGCTATCCCCCCCCCCCCTTTTTAGTAATACGATCGAGTCTAATGATGTTATACCCAGGAGGAGTGATTTCACTGTCTTTGATGGATGGCTTAAGCCATGTTTCAGTTAGGCATAAAATGTCAAATTGATGGATTTCTAGTAGGGCATGTACTTGAGAGATTTTATTACAAATACTACGTATATTGAGATGGGCAATGTAGAGGGAGTTAGTTGGTCTAGTAGTAGATCGAGTGGGAGTTTTGTCTTGTTTTTTATAAGTATTTGAATGTGTATGGTTTGGTCCAGGGTTTGGATTTATGTCCCCGTCCAGGAGTAGATGGAGATGTTTAAAATCTTTAGGTTTAAGAAGTTTGTATAAGTTGTCTATTATTTTTTTAGATTTTGATTTGTTTGATTTGATGTGAGAAAATTTGTGGTATTTGGCTGGAGTGTATTTTGCTAGAGTTGTAAGGTTTGGGAGGGAAGAAGAGAAGGTTGATAAAGGTGTAGAGGTTTCTTTAGATGAAGTAGTAATATTAGGGTACAGTGGGTATTCATAGAAGGTTAGGAAGTAAGTAGCAATAAGACAGGAGAGAGATGAAAAGTAGACAAGAAGTTTTAGTTGTGTGGAGTTTTCAGTTGTGTGCATTTTAGTAATAGGGGAGGTGAGTGAGGGGGCAGTTCTAAAGGAAAAATGTGCTTCTAGATGTACGAATCTGTACAGGGAACTAGCATGGCAAACAGCTCCATGCAAATGTGCTGAATTTATACCACCACTGGAAAACAGAAAATTAACTACTGAGCCCTCTGACCAATAAAACGATTATACTTAGAACCCCTTTGTATGTTTCCCAACTCATAAACCAGGAAAAGACCTACTGCCACTAGATGAATAATCCCAGTCCTCCTAAAGTAAAAGCACAGTAAATAAGTGTCCAAAGTTAAATGCTAGCACAAACAAACTCAAACTTAAGGAAAGGTAATAAATAATTCATAATAACAGCATTAAAGATAAAGCCAAAGATATACTCTTTTGTATTTGAGTATCACACTAGAAAGAATTTAAGAAATGAAAGAAAAAAAGTATTTGAAATGTGCAGCTTGTGTAATTTCTGCTGCACAGAACAAAAACACCAAGCCAAGCAGATTTCTCAAAACAGAAAACAAAATGGAGCACGTAAAACGGAAAGTTTAAGCAACTCACAGACACAAAAAGAGATTACTTTCCTCATCAGCAGGGAATCACCAATACAGCTTGTAGTTTCTGCAGGTCTTGAATCTTATCAGGAAAGACAGGTACAGCTTGAAGAAGAGACAGAGGAAGGAAAACAGAACAGTAGTAGAGAAAAAGCACTCATTAATTCAGTTTAATGTTTAAAGCTGTAAAGATGTTTCACAAAAAACATCATCATTCACTGTTTCAAAGACAAGATATTTCCATGCAGAGGCAGAAAGAGCAGGAAACACAAACTGCAGAAGAAACTCTTTAACTGGAAGAAAACAATTTGAAGACATGTTGGACATGATAGAAATGGATAAATAAAATAATATGTATGAGAGACAGAGGCTGCCAACCTGAATAAGACATGAATTGTTAAAAACTTGATAAGCTAAATTAGTAAATTAATTGTAACTATAATTAGACCCACACAGTATAATAGAAATTAATGGAATACATTAGTGTACAGTGAAATGAATAACAGACAAGGTATTACCAAGAAAGAATAAAGGAAAATAAAGGGGCAAATAGATTATCACCATCATAACCCTGATTAGAGACACTTGTGAAACAAGTAAAAAAGTATCATTATTGGAAGAATACAAAAAAGGAAATCAGTCTATTACTAGAAAAGTGAAGGAGTTAAAAAAAAAAAATACAACATCGAGCCAGATCAGGATTTGAGTTATACTATCTCTAACAGCAAATTAAAAATTTTGTGCAGGCTCAAAAACTTGGGAGATACACTGAAAAATAGGATACAGAATGAACAGTTTAAGTATAACCCAAAGAAATTTTACAGGGAGTTAGGAAAGAGAACAACAATAATTGAGATATTACCAAGAAAAGAGGAAACTGATGCATTCTGGAGAAATATCTATATGGCTCCAGTTGAGAACAATAAGGAGGCAGAGTGGATAAAACAAGTAAAATAGCAATTAAGACACTCGAATGATTGAAATGAATTAATTCCTACTGAGACAGAGATAGAGTTAAGAAAGGCTGCCAAGTGGAAAATGTCAGGTCCAGACCCTAAACTTAAATTGTGGTTAAAGGTATTGTCATCCTTGCACTGTGATTTAGCCTCCAGTAAAAACTATTTATATATGCACTCTGAAATGACATTGGACTGGCTAACAATGGGGAACAGCATACTCATACTTAAAAGTGAATCTGCAAATCACCCTAAGAATTATCAACCTGTCTCCCAACAGCATACTAACTATACACGGAAATTGATGCTGATATACTATACAGTCATTTAGATAAACATTCAGTCATGGCTATAGAACAGAAGGGGAATAACAGGGTTTCATATGAAACAAAGGATCATCTTTTGTTAAGTAAAGCTGTAATGGAGACCTGTAAAAAATCACCAATCTCAGTATGGCATGGCTAGCTTACAAAAACGTATTTGATAGTATTTCTTATTCCTGGATTATAAATGCTTACAGATGTACAAGATCACTCATTGGTAAAATTTATTACAGTTACCATCAAGAAATGGCAAACCACTTTGCAGATGAACCACAGAAAAGGACAAATTGCTATCCAGAGTATAAAAATCCATTGTGGAATATTTCAGGGTGATTCTTTGTCACCATTACTGTTTTGTCTTGCTCTTAATCCATTAAGCTGTTTACTCTAAAACCTTTGTCACAGATTCAGTCTGTCTCCAAGAAAATCAAGTGAAATGATATCTCATCTACTGTCTGGGATGACTTAAAATATATAGTTTGTAAGATAAATACCTGAAAGAGCAACTACAAGTTGTTAAAGCCTTCTCAGATGACATAAGAATGTAACTTGCTCTCAACATTTGGTCTTGACAAATGTGCAAAGGCCACATTTAAAAGAGGAAAACTGAAAACTCAAGAAAATATAAAACCTGGGGAGGAATAATGATATAAAAGGGCTTACATTCAAAATTTGGAACTACATCGGTCGACCGGTATGTGGCCAAATGGCAGTTTTCAAGTCAGCAGAATGTCAAACTAAAATGTATTGACTATACTATAGTGAATGGGTAGTGTAGTTCGAGTATTTGTGTTTGACATTGTCCATGGAGATCATGGACCGGTGAGAAACAGGGAATTAGCCTATTTCCTCACTGTAGTGTGATCCCGGAGTTGGTATATTTAATGTGCAGAGGGTGTGGGGGCACAGCCCCCACAAGGGGGGTGTGGGGGGGTGTAACTCCCCACCACAAAATAGTACATTAATGTACTGTTGAGTGTAGAGTGTAACAGTACATTAATGCTCATAGCAGGAGATGATCCTGCTATGTCATATACGTCAATCTACTGATGTGGATGAATTCATTTTCACCTTGGTTGCTGTTTTGAAATTCTGAATTTAGCATTTTGGGTTGACATTCTGAATGGTCAACAAAAGCCGATTCAGAATTTCAATAGTAAACCATATAAAAGATATGGAACAAGAAGGAGTGTACACATATCTTAGAATAGATAAAGGTGTAGCAATGCGCCATGAAAAAAATTCAAACAAAGCTTAGTAGTGAATATTTTAGAAGACTAAAATTAATACTGAAAAAAATCTGTGTCATCTAGGAATAAAGTTCAAGCTATAAATCAACCTGCACTTCCTGCTTTAACTTAGAGCTTTGGGATGATTGACTGCCCCCCCCCCAAAAAAAAAAAAAAACTGGATAAGCTTGATAGGAAAACAGGAAAATTTCTCCATGCCAATCAAGTTATATACAAGAACCAGAGTTTGCCAAGATTATATATCCCTCGGTCTAAAGAAGGCAGGGGCCTCCTTGAAACCGACTATACATATAGGTTGGTGATTGTGGGACTGCATATCTGTGTATTGAAATCCTCAGATCCAAACGTACTAAAAGCTGTAAAACATGAGCAAAATAAGTTCAAGATGACCTCCTTACCTAAGTTAGCAGAATACTTTATAAAACAAATGGGCATAGAAATCCAACCAACGTGGTTAAAAATCAGGTGTCAATAACAATGTGCAAAAAAGCAAAAAAAAAAATAATCTAATGAACAGGATCAGGAAAAAAGAGAAGAGAAATGGAAAGATGACAATTATATCAAGTGAAGACAAATGGAAAGATGACAATTATATCAAGTGAAGACAAATGGAAAGATGACAATTATATCAAGTGAATACAAATGGAAAGATGACAATTATATCAAGTGAAGACAAATGGAAAGATGACAATTATATCAAGTGAAGACAAATGGAAAGATGACAATTATATCAAGTGAAGACAAATGGAAAGATGACAATTATATCAAGTGAAGACAAATGGAAAGATGACAATTATATCAAGTGAAGACAAATGGAAAGAACACAATTATATTAAGTGAAGACAAATGGAAAGATCACAATTATATCAAGTGAAGACAAATGGAAAGAACACAATTATATTAAGTGAAGACAAATGGAAAGATGACAATTATATCAAGTGAAGACAAATGGAAAGATCACAATTATATCAAGTGAAGACAAATGGAAAGATGACAATTATATCAAGTGAAGACAAATGGAAAGATCACAATTATATCAAGTGAAGACAAATGGAAAGATCACAATTATATCAAGTGAAGACAAATGGAAAGATCACAATTATATCAAGTGAAGACAAATGGAAAGATCACAATTATATCAAGTGAAGACAAATGGAAAGATCACAATTATATCAAGTGAAGACAAATGGAGAGATCACAATTATATCAAGTGAAGACAAATGGAAAGATCACAATTATATCAAGTAGTATCGAGATCTGGAATAGGTATTCACCACTTATTGACCAAGAGTTGGCAAGCAAATGGCTTGGGTGAATTTAAACCAAAATATGAAATGTTAATATTGGCAGTCCAAGATAGTGGATTACAAATGAGATGGTTCATAAAATCCATAGAAAAGGCAGGAAATACAGACAAATGCAGGTGTTGCTATACAGAACTAGAAACAGCTACACATCTTGTTGCAGGGTGTGATACACTCATGGCTAAAGGTTTATATACTTAAAAGACTTAACAATGTGGCAAGTGTGTTACACTGGAGACATTGTAAACATTAGAACATACAGACAGCTGAGAGACATTGGACATATGAACTGCAAAGGAATGTCCATTGGTTCATATCATCATAGGGGTGTGTGCTTGGCTAACGACCACAAGGGCCTTTTTAAGCCTAGCCATGCATCCCAAATCTCTAAACAAGTTCTGGTACTCTAGATAAGTCTAAGCAGGGCTTGGGAGATGAAACATTTATGAGCAGGGGTCTGGGAGATGAAACATTTACAGGTTGCCTGTGTTCATTAAAGACATAGGTGAAAAACCAAGGATGAATTTCATGTTCCCCAACCAATTGTCCAAGTTACACTTGAATTGGGTTAGGGAGGAACTCTGCTTCACATGGATGGGGAGCCTGTTCTAGAAAAGAGGTGGTCTCTGGCTAACTTACTTGTCTCCCCAGCAGGTCCTATTTATATCTCAGAAAAGGTTTAAGTCTTCAGAATGGTTAATTCTGGTGCTGTTTGTTTTGTTGAGGTCCATCAGGGTGGGGAGTGACAATGCCTTGTATGTCAGGCATAGATCTCCCCTATGAAAATGATGAAATAATAATCACATGGAATCATCTCATACCAGCTGCTAAGAAGGTAGAAGCAAACAAACCAGATATTGTGGTAAAAGAGAAAGAGACAGATATAGCTTTGATTTCTGAAATTGCTACACTCAGTCACTACAGTGTCGTACAAAATGAAGTACATAAATGTGTAATATATTAGGACTTACAAACAGAAAATACAGTAATGTAGAATAAGGATAAACAGATAGTTCTAGTTATAGTAGGAGTAACTCTGGTAATAAAAATATTCAAACATATTTAAATATGTTAACAATAAAAGTAACCCCTTATGAACTGCAAAAAGAGTGGATTGTGGATACATTGTGGGTGCTGAGAAGAACACTCATATCAAATGTTAAATAGTGAAGCAAAACTAATTTCATGAACTTAAATTATGCCCTGACTTACGAATGGAGTCCATTTCCATCAAGGAATATAAAAACATAAGTATTTGGAGAAATTAAACCTGATGTTCAGCTATAATCCCCAGTTGATGTCTGTATAAATTAATATGTTTTTCATGTGGCTATGCAGGTTTTCTCTATCAAGCTGGTTGTTTGGCTACTCTGAACTGTGTTATATATTATCTGTACCTTTAGACTTCTTATTTAAGCTGTGACTGAATCATTTCTGTAATATTTTTTAGCAAATTATTTACATTTCAAAAAACATTATAGCATTTATAGTTCTGTACCACAAATACAATTTAAGTTTCTTTACAATATTATCAGCTCCTGTGCTATGCATCAGCTTGTAAAAAAACATATAGACATGCAAATATATATATATATATATATATATATATATATATATATATATATATATATATATATATATTTAATCGGTAGAAATGACTTTTGATGTTGACAATATGGCAACAGCTAGACTAAATTAAACTATTATATACAAACATGTGAGAGTCAGCATTATTCATAGTTATGTAACCCTGGTTATAGTAAACAAACAATCAAGGAAAAGCAAGTTAACTATTCTGGTAAAGCACAATGATCTGTTGCATGTAGCTTGTAACCATGGGAAGCTCCATTATATATGCAAACTGAACTAATAAGCAACTGACATTTCAGAGGAATGTTGCTGTACCAAATCAGTATGACAGTTGGCAGCAGCTATAAGCTATGCAAAACAAAGCTAGCAGTAGTTAATATTCTACGTAAAATAACAAATGACAGTAAAAGCTGTTGCAGCTTTCAGGACTGTACATGGCGGCTAATTGCTTTTGAAAGAAAAGAAAAATGAAATAAACTCCAAATGATTTGCGATTAATACAGGCAGCAGAGAGGAACTATTTAGGTAGCTGTAAATTCAGAAAATAGAAGGGTAAATCTGCATATTGCACCAAAAAATGTCATAGGTATATGACTAAGTCTGGTTTAAGTGGGTTGCTAGTTAAAAACTATGATTATGAGCACAGTATAATATTCAAGACAATTCAGAGTCCCTTGCTAGTATTCCAGATGAATGACGATTTAAGAAGAAAAAGGCAGAAAACAAATAATTTACATAAAATGAATCTAGTTACCGAATTTTGAAAGAAACTTTCCACTAGATGTTCTCAGTGCAATAACTGTACAAAAATACTCCCTGGATTTGAAACAATATGAACCTAGCACTGGTATTAACTGTTTCTGAACTTAAACTTAAAACTTAAAATTTAAACTTTAGAAATAATAAAAAATGAAGCTGTCTACTCAACTAAATCTCTTAAGCTTAGTAAATCAAGTAAAAATCCAATCCAGGATATGTTGAGTTTGTAGTTCCTTTATTAGACATTTCTCCGTGCTTACTAATAACGGATCTGCGAAGTTTAAGAGATTTATTTCAGTAGACAGTTTAAATTTTTTAAGTTTAAGTTTAATAATGTTTAATACTAGTACTAGGTTTGTATTCTCTCAAATCTGGGGAGTATTTTTGTATAGTTATTCCACTGACAACACCTGGTGGAAAGTTTCTTACAGTGTTTCTTTTTTTTTTTTTTTGGGACTAAGCGTGTGACACTTGGCTTACTCAAACATGAGGGACTCTGGGGATTTTGTCTTGCTGAGTTACAGAATTTTGGTACTATAGGGGTTTGAAAGGTGTTAGAGCTATAACTGTCTTTCTATATCCTAGAAATACCATTTGCAGGAATATGGTTCTGTGTAAGGGGTCTCATTCAGCTTACTGACTATCTCAGTAACTGGTAAGCCTTCAGGAAGTAGTCACTGAGATCACAGACTGCACAAATATGTTTTGTTTCACTCCATGACCTTGCCTTTGTCATAGCTCACACAATGAAGCATATGTGTTGGTCTCTACTCCATCCATTATTGGTTCCAGCCTAAACCCAATGCCTGTCAATGCCAGATCTGCCAGCTTGCCCACCCCAGACTTAATATGGTGTTACTAGAACTGGTTAACGAACCTAGGCATCAGGGGCTCAGTACGTCTCTGCATCCATCCAGGGCTTGCTATATGACCTACTCATCCCTCCCCCTTGCAGAGAGACATTCCATCTATTGCCCTGTCTCTGCAGCAGTTCAGCCATGTCTCCACCCTGTTCTCTTCTTTAGGCCTGTCTGCCAGTGTGCCTTCCTCGGGCTCCTACAAGTACAGACACAGTAGGTGCCCATGGGTCCATCAACCCACCCTAGGATGGTAATGCCCATTTCCTACCCTGCTGTTATGACAGTCCCCTAAGCTGTGAATCAAGCCCCTGTCAGCTGTGTTGTAGTCAGAGTTTTACCAGTCTATGTCACTGGAGTGGCACATACTGGTTATAGTCAGGGTTTTATCAGTCTTTGTCACTGGAGTGGCACACACTGGTTGTAGTCAGAAATTTACCAGTCTTTGGCACACACTAGTTGTAGTCAGAGTCTTACCAGTCTATGTCACTGGAGTGGCACACACTGGTTGTAGTCAGGGTTTTAACAGTCTATGTCACTGGAGTGGCACACGCTGGTTGTAGTCAGGGTTTTACCAGCCTATGTCCCTGGAGTGGTACACACTGGCTGTAGTCAGAGTTTTACCAGTCTATGTCTATGTCACTGGAGTGGCATCACAATAAACAAAACATGCTGGAGGGATAGGTTTCTGACCCATAGACTCCCCAGACTCTGGAATAGACTGCCCATACATGTCAAGCAGAGTGCCTCTTTGGCCCTTTTCAAAAGGAACCTTGATGATTGGATGGGAGAAAGGAAATTCACCCCAGGGATCATGTCAGTCACCCTGGTAGACAGGGGTCCAGGGAAGAAATAGCCAGGGAATTGTTATGGCTAGGCTTGTATAAGCCCTAGGGCTGATAGCCTAGTACCAACCTATGAACCTATGAAACTATGAAACTATGTCACTGGAGTGGCACACATTGGTTGTAGTCATGGTTTTACCAGTCTATGTCACTGGAGTGGCACACACTGGTTGTAGTCAGGGTTTTACCAGTCTATGTCACTGGAGTGGCACACACTGGTTGTAGTCAGGGTTTTACCAGTCTATGTCACTGGAGTGTGACACACACTGGTTGTAGTTAGGGTTTTACCAGTCTTTGTCACTGGAGTGGCACACACTGGTTGTAGTCAGGATTTTAACAGTCTATGGGAGTGACACACACTGATTGTATCAGGGTTTTACCAGTCTGTGTTACTGGTGTGACACACACTTTTTTAGTTAGGGTTTTATCAGTCTACGTCATTGGAGTGGCACACACAGGCATAATAAAACATCTTGTAGTGGAGCATTTTATTGGGTCAGTAGCATTACTGCACTCCCCATATGGAGGGGGCTACATTCCCTACACGCACTACTACTTCTGCATACAGCTATCCAGAAAGAGAAACACTCTGAATACTTTGCATCTGAAACTTCTTCCCTGCATCTGAGCTTGGACTATATCAGTAAATGCAGCCTTGCTGAATGAAGCACATGGTGAGTGATATTTGATGAGTTGATTTTCACTGACTAGTCTGTTGATAAATCCTGAGACTAACCTGTTGGGAGTCTTTATGTTAGAGGTATCACATGTATCCAACATTACATCCATCTTGATAAACTGTTCGCTCTACTAGAAACTCATTCTATTTATTGATTATTCCACTGTTTCAGGATGCTGACTCACTCTGTTATTTCTTCCCCATTTCATCTCATGTTTGTGGTCTGAAAGGCTGTTCATTTTATACATAAGATGACTCACAGGTAAGTACTGGGTTAGCTGCCCTTCTAGGCCATTTTAAGCCTAGCCTATTTCCCTTAAAGGTGAGATTCAAACCCTGTACCTTTCATTCATTCATTCATTCATTCATTCATTCATTCATTCATTCACTCATTCTTTATTTATTCAATTTGTTGACCAGGCAAGTGAATGGTTAAAGGAAGCATTTGCAAAGTGCATGCAGTTCGAGGTCTTTTTGCAGTGGTTAGTAGTGCATTTACAAAATGAGAGGTATTTACTTATATACTATTTATAATATAGTGTCCAAAAGTCTGAAAATTAAAAAAAATATATTTGTACTGTTATAAGCAGGGAGTCTGAGAAGGGTTGATGTCAGAGTCACGTAGTGGTTTGTTGGAAACAGGTACTTTTGGTGGAAGACTGTAAACAACGGAGAGGAGACTTTTAAAGTTAACTGCTAATAGCAAGGATGACATTCCACGCAACAAGACCCATTTTGTTGAAGACAATTTCAGTTGTTTTTCCTCTTTGTAATTTCTCCATGATTTTTGGGTTTCTAATACCATGATGGAAATGAACCCCATTTCTATGTCAAAGTATGATTAAAGTTCATGAAATTATTATTGTCTCAATCTTTGATGTTAGCCAAAAGTGCTCCTCGCAGCACCTGCAATGTGGCCAGAATGGAGTCTTTCTGTAATTTGTATGGAGTTACATGTATCAGTAGCATATTTAAATATGAGTGTAAATTGTTTTTTTATAAGAGCCATTGCTTCTACTACTATTGGAACTGTCTGGGTATCCTTCTTCCACATTGCTCTCATTTCTGCCTGTAAATCTGGTATTTTATGACTTTGTGTCTGTGTATATAAGACACTGTAGTCACTGGGTGTAGCGATTTCTATGATCAATGCTACGTTTGCCTTCTTTTCATAGACTACTATATCTGGTTTTCTCACCTCTATTTTTTGAACTGTTGGTAATGGGTGATCCCATGTGATATTAACTTTATCATTCTCTATAGTGCTTTGTGGCTCACATTTCCAATGCTTCTCAGCTACTTTAATACGGTAATGCTTTCCCAATCCCCAATGCAACAGTCATGCCACATTATTATGCCTTTCGGTACACAAGACCTCTGCCATTTGTTTATCACAGCCAGCAACAAGATGTACGACTGTTTCCAGTTCTGTTTTATAAAACCTGCATTTGTAGGTTTCTTCCACACATTCAATGGATATTGTAAACCGAATTATATCTAATCCACACTTGCAGGCTACTGATTTTAAACTTTCAACTTTTGGTTTAAATTTGCATCTCATTTACCATTCCTGCATCAGATTTTGAACAATGTGAGGCTGTTCCAGGAGTTTTCTGTACTTGCAGCTATATTTATGCGTTTTCCACATTTCTTCTTATCTGATTCTTCTCCTTATAGTATTTCTTTCTTTCTTTCTTTCTTTCTTTCTTTCTTTCTTTCTTTCTTTCTTTCTTTCTTTCGTTCTTTCTTTCTTTTTCAAAGAGTGAAAAGATCACACAGACAAACCAATTAGTAAAAAAAACTGCAAGAAAAACCTAGCCAAGCTAGAGTTTTCAGTGTGTGATACTTTAAACCTTACTCCTGTAATAGAGGTTCATGGGATATATGCACATGACCCCTTAAGGACATCAAGTGTTTCAGCTATATGGCTTCTGAATGTCCATGACATTTTCCTTTTTGTATTTTTAAGTCTTTATAGACATTTTATACTAACTGGTTTGATGTCCTTAAGGGTTCATTTGCATATATCCTATGGACCTCTATTACAGGAGGTTTAAGGTATCACAGAGTGAAAACTCTAGCTAGTCTAGGCTTTTCTTGCAGAGTTTTACTCATTTTTTGTTTTTTGCGGCACTCAGTTGTTCCCGGATATTTGTCTACTTTTGGATCGAGTTCCATTCCCACTTGACACTGATACTCTTCTGCTAAACTAAGCAGGAAAGTTGTCGTGCACTTTTTCTCCTTAAGTTATAAAACTTTCACTATGTTTGGATCTTGTGAGGTCAGTAGATACGTATGCAGTGCAAAGACTGCAGATCTATACATATAATCAATTTAGGGAGGCCCATCCCTCCTTAAGAATGAGGAATAGATCTTGGTATACACTGACTTTTATTTATCATTTGATAAGCATGAAGCATTTTTCTTGTTTTTCTGTCCAACTGATCCAATAACTTTTGGGGCCAGTTAATCACCCCAAAACTGTAACTTAGAACAAGAAGAGCAAATCAGTTTATAGCTTGGACTTTGTTTCTAGACATCAGGGCTGTTTTCAGTATTAATTTTGGTCTTCTAAAATATTTCTTACTGTGATTTGTTCACATCTGTTCATTTTTTATTGTTGATCCCTAATATTTATACACTCCCTCCTGCTCAGGTTCCTTTATGTCATGTTCCTGTCCCAAGCTGATATTGTGTTAGTGCTACAGCTTTCTGCCTTAAATGTTGCTTTTGCCCATTTAGCAAGATCAAATGACATTCTTATATCATCTGAGAACGTTTTCATAGGTTCGTAGGAGATAAGTAAACGAAAGTCTCAAGACCTCTTACAAGGTTACCTGGATTTTACCCAATTTTCTATCCCTAGAGGAAAGAAACAAGGGTCAGCAAATGGGGTTTTGACAATTTTTACAGACTGCCTCTGTCCATATGGAACATGGGCACCACCCCAGGAGTGAATTTGCAAACCCTCACCCATTGGTCCAGAATGGTCAGGGAAGAACTCTGCTTCATGTGAATAGAAAGCCTATTCCAGAGGAAGGGTAATCTCTGGAACACATATCTGTCTCTCCAGCATGATCTGCTCATGTTCATAGGTTCATAGGTTCATACTAGGCTATCTGCCCTAGGGCATTTATAAGCCTAGCCAGAGTGTGTTAGGCTTTCGACACCCATTTTAAATTAATTTTGCTATGCCCTTTTTCGAGGTTATTATACTGTGCTTCTGTCTAACAGTGACACAGAAGTGATACCTGGGGTAAACCTATGATCTCCCATCCACTCATCAAGATTCTTCTTGAAGAGAGTCAATGAGGGACTCTGCCTAACCTGGACTGGGATTTTATTCCAGAGTGAAGGGAGCCTCTGGGTTATGAATCTGTCCCTCCAGCATGTCCTATTTATTTCAGTGCTGAGGTTCAAGTCTCTCGAGCACGTAGCTCGATGGGATTTGGATTTTCTGAGGTGCAGCATGTCCATTAATTCCGGGTTGGACATGGCTTTATACGTCAGGCACAGATCGCCTCTGAGCAGGCGGTATGCCACCGAGTAGAGCTGGAGTTTCTTTAACCGGGCAGCATATGGCATCTGTTTGAGCCCTTTGATCCTCTTGGTGAGGTACTTTTGGGGTCTTTCCAGTTGCTGCAGTTGTCTGGTAAGGTACATCCCAAAAGGGGCATTGTACTCCATTATGGGCCTGATTAGGGATGTGTAAAGAGGCATGATGACCTCTCCCCTGATCTAGATGTGAATCCCTTCATGATTAGGTGGGCTATATAAAATGTTTTTCTAACCACTTTGGCCACGTGGTTGTCAAATGAGAGATTGCTATCAACTTGGGTCCCCAGGTCCCTAATTACTTCTTCTGTACTTAATGGATTACCACCTATGTGGTAATTTGTGGGCACTTTGTTTTTGCCAAAGGGGATGACTATACACTTTTTGGCTTTTAGCTTGAGGCCATGGCTCTGGCACCAGTTGTCTGTTTCTATGAGGCCCTTTTGGAGGATGCTTGTGTTGGCTGGAGAGTCGATTATGGCATCCAGTTTGCAGTCATCTGTGAACTTGGTCAGCCACAGTCCTTCCGTGTTGGCCTGTACCTCAGAGAAATATATACCGAACAAGAGAGGTCCCAGGACTGAGCCTTGTGGGATGCCACTTGTAACTGGTTTGGAGTCTGACATGGCTCCAGCAATTCTAACCATGTGGGTTCTGTCCTTGAGCCAGTTTGCAACCCATCTAGTGACATAGGGGTTTATATTTAACCTGGTGAGCTTATCTATAATACCCGAGTGGGGTATTGTATCGAAGGCTTTTGCGAGGTTCAGGTAGGCTGTGTGGACCACCTTCCCCTCGTCAATGGCCTTGGTGACTGTTTCAAAGAAATCAACCAGGTTTAAGAGGCAGGATCTGCCCTTAACAAAGCCGAACTGGGTAGGATCCAGTGTCTGTAGGTCCCCAATATCTTTATTTATGAGGTCCATGATGATCCTTTCCATAGCTTTGCAGACCAAGCTAGTCAGGCTTATGGGGCGATAGTTTCCAGGATCCGTTGAGGCACCACCTTTGTGGAGAGGGACCACTGTTGCTGTACGCCACTCTGTGGGTACATATCCTGTAGTAAGGCTGAGATTGAACAGTAGTTTTATGTTTGGGTTTAGCTCTTCTTGAAGTTCATGTAGGACGCAGCCTGCAACACCGTCTGGTCCTATTGATGCTGTGTTTTTTGCTTTGGAGAGGGCAGCTCTTACCTGAGCATCTGAGATGTCAGGGGGGCAGCACTCTCCTGGGATAAATATTTGCCCTTTTGGTGGGGAGCGGGGGGAGAAGTTTGCACTGAACCTGTCAGCTAGGATGTTGGCAATGTCTGTGGGTTCGTTGTATTTTTTGTCATTTTGGACTAATTCTGAGCATATCTGGGAATTCCCACCCAGGTTCCTAACATAACTAAAGAAAGCCTTGTGATTATCCTTAGTGTCCTGTGCAATTTTTCTCTCGAAGCTGGCCTTAGACGATTTTATGAGTGCCCATAGTTTTTTGCTAATACTGATCAGAGATGCCTTCCCTTTTTGGGATTTTGCTCTATCATGTAGTAGCTTCCTCCTTCTATTGTATAGTTTGTTTATGGCTGGGGTCCACCAGACAGGACGTCTGCCTTTGGATTATTGGGTCTTGGTTTTATTTGGGATTGCATGATCCATGCATTCCTGAAGGTGTTCATAGAATGCGTTTATAAAGGATTCTGCGGTCTGGGCCGTATTTTCCACAGGCCCGGGGGCTTTGAAGAATTCCACCTTGGTTTTGAGGAGTATGAAATTTGCTTTAGAGAAGTTTTTCACTGTGGTTTTCAGGGCAAGGGGTGGAGTCGGGATGTGAATATCCAGTGAGATTAGTTTATGGTCTGATCTTACCAATGAGGGATACACTTCTGGTCTGGAGCATAGAGTCCCCATGTTGGTGATGATCAGGTCCAGTATGTTTTCCCCTCTTGTGGGAGTGGTAACAAGTTGTTCCATAGCATTTGAGTTTATAAATTCTAGGAACCTTTGGGCTAGGGTGTTGGAGCTAGAGTAATGCTCCCAGTCTATGTTTGGGTAGTTGAAGTCGCCCAATATAATGGTGTTTGGAGAGACCTTCATATTTTCCAGTGTTCTCAGGAAGGCTGAGTGGGGTTCCTGGGTTTGGGAGGGTGGTCTGTAGCAGACTATAAACTGGAAGGCAGTTTTACCCACTGTTAGTTGCACATGGATAGTCTCTGATGCTTCGTGCTGTGCCACCAACCTGGAGGTGTGGGTATCTTTGACGAATATTGATACTCCCCCTCCTTTTGTGGTTCGGTCCAAGTTTTGGGGCCGAAAAGCATGGTATGAGGTATAACCAGGTAGTGCTGGGGTGCTCTCGGGAGCCTTGAACCAGGTTTCTGTTACTGCACAGATATCGATGTTCTCCATGCTAAGGCGAGTTTCGAGTGCATGCATCTTGAGGTTTAGACTTCTAGCATTGAGTAGCATTACTCTTAGTTTCTTATCCCTTGTGGTACCTATGGAGGTGGGTTTGTCTTTTTAGCCTTGCCTAAAAAAGGCACTATGGGGGTAGCAAGAGTCTTTGCCAATATCCGAAAGCCCAGGGGTGACAGGTGCAAGCCGTCCCTAGTGAAGCATCATGGCTTGTCGAGCATGTCATCCCAGGCTGACAGGCATTGGATCCCCTTTGAATGACACCAATACTTAAGCCAATTGTTGAAATTGATCATCTTGTCTTCATATTGTGGCATCATTCTTGGTGAGGGTAAGATGCTACTCAAGGTCAGGGTCATACCGGCCTGGGCTACATGCTCAAAGAGCTCCTCTATGTCTCTTTTCATGTAGTCCAGGGAGGTACGTCTCAGGTCATTCACACCAGCATGGACAATGACTGAGTTATATTTATACTTGCCTTGGAGTGACCTGAGTGCTTGTGTTATGTGGCGGATCCTAGCGCCCGACAGGCAGCTCACTGTGACCTTCTCCTTGTTCAGCCTGGTGAGCGGGACGTCAGTGTGCCTGACGATAGAGTCACCTATTACAAGTGTATCAGGTGTGTTGTTTAGCCTTAAGGGCTGTGACTGTTCGGCACACTGGCTTTGTGAGCTATGTGTTGCAAGTGTTTTGTTTTGGGGTAGTGGTTGCTTGGGTGTCTGCTTTGGAGGTCTCTGCTGCTTAGGCAGATTTTTATTTAGAGCCTCTGAATATGTTTTTGTGTGTTTATGTGTTTGGTTTGCTGTCATGGTAGGTCTATGTGAGACTGGAATTGTAGTGAGTGTGGTTTCCTTCTCCTCCTGACTGGTTTCACCAGTACTGAGTTGAGAGAGCTTAGCCTCCAGTATGGCTATATGGTTGCATCTCTCACATGTGTTGGAATTTGTTGGGAGGAGGAGAGGGTTGTCTGTGTACATGAGGCAGTTGTAACATTGCCTCAAGATTCCCAGATTCACCAGCTGGACCGGAGAGGAGATTGACAACTGACCTTTGGACATGCTAGAATAGTATTGGGAATTCATTTATAATTGAAAAAAAGGGCTAATGGGGAACAAGGTACTGAAGGGGAGTTTGTGAGGGTGTAGTGCTTTTAATTTTTTAGTGCTGACTTATATAATTGCTTTAGTGAGCAAGTGCCAGGTAACTTAAATGCAATGTGTTACAGGTAACTTAAATGCAAAAATGACCGACAGTAACTTTCTTTCAAGTGAAACAAGGAATTAAGTACAGTAAGCAATGCAGATATCACTAGGGATCCACAGAAGTGCTGAAAAGCTGCGTTTTAGGTGGAATTAGCGTTTCAGGGAAATAACAAGCAAACAAACAACAAGCATACAAACAAAGCTAGATTCAGCAGGCCTGTATCTAGTCTATGCTACAGCAAACAAGGTGAACCAATTTCAGTAAGAAACAGTTCAAATATGCAGGCACTATAAGCCTTTAACCAGAAATTCCCAGCTCAGAAGGGCAGAGTCCAGCCTCTCCTCCCACAAGAGTGCAGACTACGAACCTTCTTAATGTAAAATAACTGGCCTGAAGCCCAAGTGCTTAAACCAGAACTAATACACTTTTAGAATAACAGACACTGAGCCCTCAGTCAGCAGTTCCCAACTTAGAAGGATGTAAGCTACCTGTCCTGCCACCACAGTGCAGGCCACAAACCTTCCTAATGTAAAATAACTGGTCTGAAGCCCAAGTGCTTAATCCAAAAGACTTAGAATTATTGCTATACTTTAATCAAGTTACTACCAAGCAGTAATAAATACAATTGAATACTTTAAAGAATGTCTGGATTAGTGCTCAAGTTATACAAACAAAGCTAGATTCAGCAGGCCTGGATCTAGTCTATGCTACAGCAAACAAGATGTACCAATTTCAGTAAGAAGCAGTTCAAATATGCAGGCACTATAAGCCTTTAACCAGAAATTCCCAGCTCAGAAGGGCAGAGTCCAGCCTCCCCTCCTACAAGTGTGCAGATCACGAACCCTTTTAATGTAAAATAACTGGCCTGAAGTCCAAGTGCTTAAACCAGAATTAATACACTTTTAGAATAACAGACACTGAGCCCTCAATCAGCAGTTCCCAACTTAGAAGGATGTAAGCTACCTGTTCTGCCACCACAGTGCAGACCACAAACCTTCTTAATGTAAAACAACTGGTCTAAAGCCCAAGTGCTTAAACTAAAAGGCTTAGAATGAGATACACCAAGCAGTAATAAATACAATTGAGTACTTTTAAGATGACGCAAAAGCAAAATAAAGTAGGAAGAAACACAAATACAGTAAAAGCAGATACATTTTTTTTTCAGAAAAGTAGCAAAAACAGTAGTAAAAACCATTCACATGCAGTGCAAGCTGGCACACTTGAGTATGTAGCAATATTAGTCCACACACAGTTTGAAAAAATGTAATTAAATTAAAAAGGACTAAAAGCAAGTGCAGAAAGGGTTTATTAGGTAGAATGCGGTAAAGAGATGGGACTGGGGGAGTGTCCTAGATCAAATCTACAGTGGGGCGGGCACTGCAAAAGCCACCAAATTTAAACTAAAACCAAGAACAAGAAGGGGGGTGGGGAAACCAGTTTCAACAGAACCAGTTTCAACAGAGATGTGAGGAATCAGAGTGCAAATTATAAAACCAAAAAAATATATACTGATCTCTGTATATTTGCAGAACAGTAAGACTACAGATATCTAAGCAACAATGTAGCTCTGTAATACAGAATAATACAGAAAAATATACTCAGCTCTATATATTTGCAGATAGTCTTGTAACTCACTCAAATCTTAAATAAGTGCAGAAAATATACTTAAATCAGCTTATGTCCAGTTGATGTATGCAGACAAGTCTCAGTAGCCAGCAACTCGATTTAAAATGATGTCAGAAATCAGGTTTATATTCTTGGAATAGATAGCCCTTGTGCAGTTAGTTTTATTGCCAATTGTGCTATCAGCTCCTCTTCTGATGAACTATATAGTTTTAAATCATCCACAAAAACAAGATGAGAAGTTTTTATACTTTGTTGTTTTCTTGGAGGTGAACTATAATCATGACCTAACCTGTTAAGTAAAGAACTTAATGGATTAATAGCAAGACAAAAGAGCACCCTGAAATATCCTCCTTTGAATGTTTATCCCTGGGATAATTATTTGCCCTTTATGTTAGCTTAGCTGCAAAGTGGTTTGCCAATGTTTCATGGTCACTGTAATGTAATTTATCAATGTAGGGTGTATCTTCTGCATCTGTAAGTACTCCTTTATCCATTAATGTGGGATGATGTCCATTGCTTTTCTGTAGTCTATCCATGCCATAGTTAGATTCTTCCCCTTTTTACAGTTCTCCATTATGGCTTTATTTAACAACAAATCATCCAGTGTTCCATATGACTTTCTTTTATTACCCTTTTGTTCTATTGCCATGATTGAGTTTTCTTCTAAATGACTAAAACTCTGTCAGCATCATCAGTTCCAGAATATAGTTAATACTTCGTCAGAAAGCAAGTTACTGCTCTATAGTTTTTAGGATAGCTTGCTGATTCATTCTTATGGAGGAGTATCATTTTTCCTGTTGTTAACCAGGGTGGTGTCTGTTTGGGATGCACATGTAAGTACTTTTTGCTCAGGGCTAAATCTTTGTGTAATAATGTTAGTAGTATTAGCCAGAAGTTAGGTACTGCATCTGGGCCTGGGGATTTTCCAGTTAAGAATTTCTCAATTTTGTTTCAGCTTCTCTAGCCATTACTCCATCCAGTTAAATATCATGTACATTTGAACTTCTTAAAGTATCTTTTACTTTTTCTATCCATTCAGCATCTTTGTTATGTTCCACAGGGTCCTTCATAGATATTTCTCAAAACTGTATCTATTTCTTCTTTTTTTGTTGGTGTTTCTATTCCTTTTGCCTTGTTTCTCAATCCGCTAACTTTTTGGGGTCATCAATGGATTGCTTATTCTGTACTTTTCCTTTATATTTACCTACATTTCTAAGTTTTTCTGCCTGTGCTGATACTTTTAGTTTATTATTTGCAATAGCGTACAATGTACCCTAGTCTGCTCTGATACTGCACATTGCTTTAATCACGATTATCTTTCTAAGTATTTTTATTGATCTGTTCCCTCTTCTATACTCTTCTAACAGTGACACTACATGATTTAATTTCTTTATAGTTTCTTCTATTCAATGCTTTCATGATGGCATTTGATTTATTTATTCATTTCCCTAACTGCTGTGTTTTTGTGGCAAGCATTATCTGTTATTAATTTAGCTGCACGGTCTTCTTCTTCTTTCAGCTTTTCCCGGTTAGGGGTCACCACAGCAGATCATCTGTCTGCTCATGATTGGCAGTGGAGTTTTTACGGTGTCAAGTTGCCAGCCTGGTGCCCAACCTTCCACAGAAGGCACACACACGCACGCACTTGCACTTAGGGCCAATTTAGAGCATCCAATCCACCTACAGCATGTCTTTGGGATGTGGGAGGAAACCGGAGCACCCAGAAGAAACCCACATGACCACAGGGAGGACATGCAGACACCGCACAGAAGACATCCCAGCCGAGGATCGAACCGGACAACCTCTTGCTGTGAGGTAGCAACGCTAACCGCTGCACCACCACGGCCACTCTAATTTAGCTGCACAGTAATATATCCTATTTACTTCTGTTATATCACATTCATCTCTGTTAATAGTCATGATTACTGTGTTCATTTGTTTTATCAGACTTCTAACATTTTGGGTTTTATTGACTTTCTGTGATCTATTTCTTTAATCGATCTTTACATGTCTATCCATCTTTATTAAATCAAGCAGCTCTTCCCTTAGATTATTTTCTTCTAAAATGAGGGTACATTCTTTAATCTTTTTTTCCTGCAAGCATTCTGCAGAAAGTTCCAGACATCTTCCTGTGACACATTCTGTTCAGCAACCTGTGTCCTCTGTTGCTCTTTCATACTGCAACTCACTGGCCTATCACTCCACAACATTGACATTTATTTTTTTTGTTTGTTTTTTTTCTGAATGTATTCCTATACAAAATGAGGTTTCCATGCTTGTGAATTGTCAGTGATTGTTCATAGGTTCATAGGTTGGTACTAGGCTATCAGCCCTAGGGCCTATACAAGCCTAGCCATAACAATTCCCTGGATATTTCTTCCCATACTATTTACTTCCCTGGACCCCTGTCTAGCAGGGTGACTGACGTGGAGAGAAATGGGTGATTTTCATATATCAAAAGTCATACAGTCAAAATCAGGGTTCCACCTCTGTATACTACACACATACTTTAAAATCACTCTTAATTTTTCTTACCTGTAGTGTCTTGAATTTATGTTAAGAATAGTATTGAATGTAATCAATTTTTTTTTTATTTTGTACACTCTTGTCATTATGTACATGTTTGTAGACTTTCTGGAGCTTTTCTCTTTGGGTCTCCACAGAAAATGGGCCCTTGGCTCAGTTGGACTGATCCAGTTAACAAATAAATAAATAAAATAAATGCACAAAGTTTAAAAGAGAACAAAACAGGAATATTCCCAACCCCACTGTGTAGTGTAACTAAAAGATGAAATTAGTAAAGAATATGGTCTAAACTAAGAGCAATAATCAACCTTGTCTTGTAACAAGTCTTGCTATTTCATTTAATTACTGTCATCTAAAGGGCCTACTGCCTGAGTGCAGAAATGAACAATTTACATTGTCCACTTTATCACTCAGTTGTTTTGAGGAGTCAGCTGTAGAAATTGTAAGTGACACCTTTTTAGCTTTCGTTTTTGCTACTGTGCAATATTGGAGAGGGTTGGTAAAAATGTATTGCAATTATTGTAATGAATTGCTAGGGAAACTCTATTATTGATTTGTAATTTCCTCAACATTATCCACTTCAGACTGATTATTGTTCATGGCAGCTTCATATAACTGTTGATCTGTGGAATTCCTGCTAGGGATGTCCAGGCTTCCTCGATCCACTTCATGATTGATAGTTGATAAAAAAAGTTCTTTCTCCAGCTGCACATTTTCCTGGAACCATCATTGACAAGTTGCTCTGTATTGTTTTTCTGAAAGACTTAATATGGATCATGTCTTCTCAAAGTACAGAAAGAAAGAAAGAAAAGTTTATGTTTTGTACTGAAATGTCAAAGCATTAGAAACAAAACTTATGTATTCTACGTCCAGAGGTCTGCACATTTACCAGTAAATGCTTATTGTTCTGGTCACATTATTTTGCTTAATTTATTTATTTCTATTTATTTTATTTTACATTTGTTTACCGGGAAAGTTCGGTTGGACACAGGTCCATTTTGAGCGGAGGCCCGGGGAGAAAAGCTCCAATACAATATAGTACAAAAAGTGAGATACAAAGAGAAATAACATCATACATAATTACAAAGAAACAAAAACATCATGCATAATTACATACTTTAGAGCATGCTAGTATGTTCTAACATTCTAGATGTGTAGTAGTAAGTAATTGTCAGTGTTGGATAGGAATTATTTAGGAATTAAAGAGACATTGATTGATTAGTCAGTAGGCACTTAGGGGATTAGTAGTTAGGTAAAATAATAGAAAAAGAGAAAGAAATTGGGGAGCAACTGTTTGTTCGTGAGTGGAATCCCAGCAGTAGTGCAGCAGTGTGGTTTAACCACACATTTTTGCTTAATATAGCAAATAATAGCACATACTATTACCATATTTTGGTTGGCTCTGCCTTGGTATATTATTTTCTTCTACTATGATAATACAATGCAAACAGTCGCATAGTAGCCTTGCTTAAGCGTTTTACTTATAAATGTCACATATTTTGGACAAAATTGTTTTTGCAAAGGTATACCTATCTACAACTTCTATTAAACTAGTATAAGGTGGTATATGTTATATAGTGTGACTACATTGTGCTTTTCTTCTGAAGTGTGTCATGCTGGTTTGCACTGTTTATTAGTGTTGGTGCATTGCATTTCTGCTTTGTGTCTTTGTTCAGCCCCTGGGTTTCTCAACAGTGCTTTTTATGAAGTTTTATGGCTGTCTAACATAAAGTATTACCTCCTAACAGGTTTAGCTGTCATAGGGAAGAGCCACTTCCAACTATCAGTAACCAAAAAGTGGATACTTTCAAAACTCAGGAAGTCCCCACTGATAACATAATTTTCTATTTACCCCTGCCCTGGTGGCATAGAGTATAAATCCTTAGCTACAAGATATTCAACCCAGGTTAGATTAGCAGACAAAGTAACTAACAGAGACTCAGGGAGTGATGGGAGTGCCCATCCTAGGAGGGGGTGGTTCCATTGGCTTTGCCTGTAATGATCCCTTCTGTAGGCTGGGGCAAGGTCCATACAGAGGAAGGATGGTGGACTTGACTGAGCTGCCATGGAGATCAGGCAACACACCACATGTCCGTATTTCATGCTCACCCCTCAGATGAAACCATGGATGCTGGATTGGGGGGGGGGGATGTGGTAAGCTTTCAGAAGTAAATACCCCCTGGTTGAATGGAAACAGCTTGACTCTCAGAATGCTGTCAGGATCTGTGATGGCCCCAAATGCATTGGAGTAAATCCAGAGGGCATAGGAAGAGGTGCTAGACCCAGCAATGGTTGTGAGGCACAGAGTAGAAGGCCAGATGATGACTCAGGGGAGCAAAACTGCTTCATAAAATTACTATTTACCTCTAAAGAAGTTTATATTCTCAAACTTAAGTTGTTTGTTCTGATCGTGTCCTTGGCTTAATGTTGGATGTACTCACAATGGTATCATATTTTCCAAGTGAAGTATTCCTTCTAACCAGACTCTTATGTTTAGCTCACAAATTGTAAGTGTTAGGGATTATGATCCAGGATTATGATCCATTCCATGTGTCATATCTGACAAGACCCAGCAGCCTGACATCTGGCTGAGGAGAAAGACCATAATTCTGAAAGTAGCTACCTCAGAAGGTTTGCACAAATCAAAACTCCTAAGAGCTGAAACAGGTTCGCCTAATATGACAAGTGACCGTACGGTATGAGGAGCTAAGGTAAAATTTCACTCCATGATTGACTCATTCACTTTTTCCCATTGTTAGATGTGTATTGCCATAGAGATAGACTTCTGTTGGGACTATCTATGAAGGCCATGCCTCTCAGACTCTTAGCACAAGAAATCTGGGCCAAGCCAAAAATAATGGGCTACAAAGGCCCAGAAATAGGGACAAATTTTACATATTACTCTTTATTTATTTATTTATTTATTTATTTATGCATTTATTTATTTGCAATTTGTTAATTGGGAAAGTCCACTGGGCCATGTATCATTTTCAGTGGAAGCAGAGAAAGAAAAGCTCCTCAGTGCAATAAAAAGGAATATTATATACATTGGTAATATACAATTATCAAACAAATTAGCTTACAAAGGTGTAAATATGGTTATCAATTCAGTGGCCAGACAAATACCTAGCAGTGACAGACTGCAACAAAAAAAGACATAATTATCACATATTATCACATAGAGGAATTTTTGGTAAACATAGCATAGAATATTATATAAATTGGTAATATACAATTATCAAACAAATTAGCTTGCAAAATTTTAAATGTAGTTAGCAATTCAGTGGCTGGTGACAGATTACAGAATTTTTTTAGAGATAATCATAATATAAAGGAATTTTTGGTAAACAGAGTATAGAAAGTAGGGAAAATATACATTCAAAAGGTAGCTAGAATAGAAGGGTTTGGGTTAGCATGCATTTCCAGAAGGATATGAAATATGAAACTCAATGACCAACACTATTTAATGATATAAGTCCTCTCTGATTTGACAGAAAAACACAAATTTTATGAAGAAAGGACCATATATGAGGTGAAAATCTGTGCAGCTGAGAGGTATGGTGAAGGCTAATCTTAATCCTACAGTAGAGTGCTAACCTAATCATATGGAGTGAGCGGACACATCTTCCAACACCAGTCTTCAGGAAACTCACCCACAGTTCCTTATATACAAACCACATGAACATTAAATCCCAATAATAACACCATTCACTGCTAATATCCTACTTACCAAAGAAACATGGTTAAAGGACCATAATCAAGGCCAATAAATTATTCCCAAAGGATGTTACACCTTCCACAGTGTAAGACTCCACAAGGGAGCATGAGATCTAGTGACATTTAACAAAAAAAATGAAACGGAAACTCAACATTAACTGAAAGACAATGCCGTAAAGACAACAATAAATATTAAGTCATCATTGTTGTACCTTTCCATTTCTGCAAGTCCTTCAAAATACTCAACCTTTATATTCCTCATTAAAAAAATACAAAACTGGAAGACACTCTGTAATGGTTTTTGAGCTACAGCAATTCTGACATAGCATTGTGCAGGTGATAATAGCATTGATTGGTCATGCCCCCTTTCTTAAAAATAATTACTCCAACATAAACCTAGTCAGGTTATTACATTACCAACTAAACTCAATAAAGCTATGAAAAGAGAATGAACACTACATTTGACATTAAAATTAAGTATGTCTAGTATCCTCAAAGCTGCATTTGTAAAGATATCAGCCAGTGATTAACCAACCCTGACTAGTGACTCACCCCTTTTTTACCTCTCCTTCCTCTCTCCCCCCCTAGCCACACGGTCTCCGACTGTTGCATCACTGCAATCTTTCTTCCGCAGGCTCTGGGTTTCCCTGTTTTCTCCCCTCTCACCTTCTCAATCTCTCAGTCTCTCTTCTAACACTCTTAACTATCTCTCTTCATCTCAACTCCAAATACATCTCCAGCTACCTCACACCTACCTAGTTTTCTCTGCCACTTCTATTGCTTCCTCAGTCTCCCCTTTTACTCGTTTAGTCTTCCACTGCTATTCCTCTTAGCTTTGCCAGCTCATTCCACCATCTTGTGGAACACCTGCTTTCTATTTGTCTGACTTTATAGAAATATCTGGAATGTCTATGACTTTATAACAGTATCTATTTTGAGCTTAGTCCTAACTGAATATACTTACTACCAGTATTAGTCATCTCTAGCTAGATATTGGAATACCCTGATCATTACTATGGGTCATATTGTGTGTAGATGATGTTGCTATTGCTTGTTTTGTTTACTATTGGATGTATAACAATTGTTCTTCATGTATAACAATTGTTCTTCATGTAACTCTGTTGGTGATATATTTTTGTGTGGAGCTTTTCTCCCCAGGCCTCCACTGCAAAAGGACCTGTGCCCAGTCAGAATTTCCCAGTAAACAAATGTAAATAAAATAAAATAAAATAAAATAAATTATCATCCAACATTGATATCTTGAAACTAGCCATAGGTTTCTAAAGATATACAGTTCCAAAAACTTCTGCTTAAACCAAGTCATCCTCAGAATGTACTGTTCCCTAGACTCATTGCTAAATATTAGTGAAGTTACTACTTAATTCAACAGCAAGAAAATAAACAAATTAAATATTATAGCAAACAGAAAATCCTTCAGTTTAAGAACATACTTCAGCTTTTGGTATCAAATCAGCTTAAAGCTAATATGATAGAAAGACAGAAAGACTGCACACATGTAGACATTGTAGGAACCACAAAATCCTTCAGTGTTAAGAACACATTTCAACTCTTGGTATCAGATCAGCGTAAAGCTAAACATATATAAGGAGAAAAAAGGGTCTCCCACATAACTACTAAATAGGTTCATAGGTAGATACTAGGCTATCTGCCCTAGGGCATTTATAAGCCTAGCCAGAGTGTATTTGGCTTCCACCTCCCTATTAGATTAGCCTACTGTGCCTCTGTAAAGTAGGTCACAGAAGGTACCCTTTTAAGATTAGTTTACTGTGCCTCTGTCTAGTAGGGACACAGAAGAGATCCCAGGGGTGAATTTGTGATTTCCCATCCACGCATCCAGATTTCACTTGAAGAGGGTCAGCGAGCAGCTATGTCTAACATGAATTGGGATTCTATTCCAGAGTGAGGGGAGCCTCTGGGAAATGAATCTGTCCCTCCAGCATGTCCTATTTATTTTTGTGCTGAGGTTTAGGTCCCTGGATCGTGTAGCTCTAAGGGACTTGGATTTTTTGAGGTGGAGCATGTCCATTAATTCTGGGTTTGACATGGCTTTGTACGTCAGGCATAGATCTCCTCTGAGTAGGTGGTAGTAAGCAACTGAGTAGAGCTGGAGTTTCTTTAGTCGAGCTGCATAGGACATCTGTTTGTAGCCCATGATCCTCTTGGTGAGGTACTTTTGGGGTCTCTCCAGTTACTGCAGGTGTTGGGTAAGGTACATCCCAAAGGGCATTGTATTCAATTATGGGCCTGATGAGCTTACTTCAGTAGGGCACAATGACCTCTCTTGATCTAGATGCGAACCCTTTCGTGATAAGGTGGGCTATATAGAAGGTCTTTCTAACCACTTTGGCAACGTGATTATCAAAGGAGAGATTACTGTCGTTGGTCCCCAAATCTCTAATTACTTCTTCTGTACTTAATGGATTACCACCTATGTGGTAATTTGTTTTTCCCAAAGGGGATGACTATGCACTTTTTAGCATTTAGATTGAGGCATCCATCTCTGTGAGACCCTTTTGGAGGATGCTTGTGTCGGCTGGAGATTCGATTATGGCCCCCAGTTTGCAGTCATCTGCGAACTTTGTCAGCCATAATCCCCCCATGTTAGCCTGAACCTCAGAGAAGTATATACCGAACAAGAGAGGTCCCAGAACTGAGCCCTGTGGGATGCCACTTGTAACTGGTTTGGATTCAGACATGGCACCTTTAATTCTGACCATGTGGGTTCTATCTCTGAGCCAGTTTGCAATCCATCTTGTGATATAGGGGTTGATATTTAAGCTGGTAAGCTTATTTATGATGCCAGAGTGGGGTATTGTGCCATCCAGGTAGGCTGTGTGGACTACCTTGCCCTCATCTATGGCTTTGGTAACTGTTTCAAAGAAATCAACTAGGTTTAAGAGGCAAGATCTGCCCTTAACAAAGCCGAATTGGGTAGGGTCCAGTGTCTGGAGGCTCCCAATGTCTTTGTTTATGAGTTCCATGATAATACGCTCCATAGCTTTACAGACCAGACTAGTCAGGCTTATGGGGTGATAGTTTCTGGCACCACCTTTGTGGAGTGGGACCACTGTAGCTGTATGCCATTCTTTGGGTACATATTCTGTAGTAAGGCTAAGTTTGAACAGTGACTTAATGTGAGGGTTCAGTTCTTCTTGGAGCTCATGTAAGACACAGTCTGGGACACCATCCGGTCCCATAGATGCTGTGTTTTTTGCTTTGGAGAGGGCAGCTTTCACCTGTGCATCTGTGATGTCAGGGAGGTTGCATTCAGTTGGGATAGGCATTTGCACTTTGGGGGGGAAGGGGGGGGGTTTGCGCTGAATCTGTCTTCCAGGATGTTGGCTATGTCTGTAGGTTCGGTATATTTTGTACTGTTATGCAACAATTCAGAGCATATCTGGGAGTTTCCGCCCATATTCCTGACATAACTAAAGAAGGCCTTGTGATTATCTTTAGTGTCTAGGGCAATTTTTCTTTCGAAACTGGCCTTTGATAATTTTATGAGGGATCGAAGTTTCTTGCTAATACTGATCAGAGATGCCTTCCCTTTTTGGGATTTTGCTCTGTCATGTAGTAGCTTCCTCCTTCTGTTGTATAGCTTATTTATGGCCAGGGTCCACCATACTGGTCTCCTGTTTTTGGAGGAGTGAGTCTTGGTTTTATTTGGGATAGCACGATCCATGCATTCCTGCAGGTGCTCATAGAATGCATTTGCAAATGCCTGAAACAAAGTAATTAAAACACTTTAAAAGACCTTATTTGATGGTAATGTATTAGCCACCTCATAAAAAAAAATTCTGGGAAAAATAAACATATTTTTAAGCTTAGAATCTCAGTTAACACCTTACCATCTCCACAATAAATGTGACAAGGAAACTACTAAACTTGCCCATAATATCAGAAAGTGCAGGTCGAATATTACGTCTCCTGTTTCCTGCCTCCTCCACCTTAACTCAATACGCTTCTTGAAGTTTAAGTTAAGTCAGCATGTTTACTCTATGGAATATGATAAAGAAAACTAAACATTCAAACTCAGTTTGATGCAGTCATCATCCATGAAAAGATTTCTTTAAACTGGATTCCTACTGTATAGCAGTTCCCCTAACCAAACTAATAAACAGAATCATTAGAACAGTAGGACACATATACCATCAGTAACTTTCCACACATCTATTTATTTATTTGCATTCACTAACCAGAATGGAACAGTGATCCAAATGGATCTTTTCAATTTCATACTGGGAGCACTGGTTATGTGACTTGTTTGGAGTCACACTATTAGACAAATGGAGGCCAAGGTAATCAAACCATGGACGGCAGGAAGCAACTTGGTAACAGCTCATAGTCATAATCCTTTGACCCGACAACAAGAGATAAACATAAATTTCTCCTTATGATCAATTGTTAGCAGTTCTATAAAACATTTAAGTTAATACTGTACTCTTAACACTGACAGAATATATTTGTGAAAAACTTGACAATGACAAGTATTAGCTGGCCTCTTCCTTGATGTATCAAAAGCTTTTGATACCATAAATGACTCAGGACTAACAGAGATACTACAGGATATAATCCCAGATCATCTTTATTAATAGAAAATATGTAATCAGATGTGGACAGGAGCTATCTACTTCTTTCATTGCCAACAAAGGGGTATTCTCAAGGACCAATATTGGTCCCACTGCTATTCAATACGTACATAATTTTTACATATATTTAATGCCTCACTATGGTGGTGACCTCCATATTGTAAAATATGCTGATGATCCAGCACTTATACGCTAAGCTAAAAACCATAACATAGCAGTAAAAATCTCCAAAGTAATGCAAGTGTACTCTCTTCTGCAACTGCTGCATAACAGTCTGCTAAAGTCACAGGTGTATCTGCAACTGGTGATAAAATGCCACTTGCTACCAAAGTTAAATGCCTTTGTACCACACTCATCATCATCATCATCATCAGCCCACTTTTTCCCATTTTTTACACGAGGTCAGGGTGTCATATTAACTGTCGCCATCTCTCTCAATTCAATGCCACACTCCTGACTTCCTCTACACGTATGCCTAACTGTCACAGATCTCTTACACAATCCATCCACCTCTTTGCTGGACGCCCTCATTTCCTCTTACCTTCTTCCTGTCTGTCCCAAATCTTCTTCACCAGATTGTCTTCTGCTTTTCTGCACATTTGCCTGAACCACAGTAAATCTGTTCTCTTTGACTTTTCTGCAATTGGAGCTACTTTAGCTTCTGCTCTTATGCCCTCATTTCTTTGTCTGTCCCACAGTGTGCATCCTACCACCCTTCTCAGGCACTTCATTTCCATCACCTCTAGCTTCTTCATCTGTTCTGTCTTTATTGCCCTGGTTTCTGTACCATACAGTAGTACTGGTTGCACCACAGTCTTGTACACCTTACTTTTCAGCTTCTTCGGTATTTTCTGTCATGTGCTATACCTGACAGTCTATGCCAGTTGGCTGTAGGCCCTTTGATTGTAACTCTGATCACTTCATTCAGACTTCCCTTCTCCCAAAAATCCCTCCGAAATACTTTTAGCTGTTAACCTGTTCCACTATCTTCCCTCCCATCCAAATTCTCACTTCTTCTGATTTCCCCAGTTTACTGCCATTGCCACTGTCTTATCTGTATTCAATTCCATTCAATGTGTCTTCAGTTTTTCATTCCTTTCTCCTAGCTTTTGCTGAAGATTTTGCTCAAAGTCTGCCTGTAATGTCACATCGTCTGCATACAGTAACTTTGTTGATCTGTCCCCTCCGGCTTGATTACTAATGCAACCCATCACCAGTATGAACTGCAGTGGGCTGTGAGCTGAACCCTGATGCACAACCTGCTCCCACTGGAAACCCCTCTGTGAGACCAAACACTGTTTGTACTAGAGTCATCCGGTCATTGTACATAGCCTGCACTAATTCTACCACTGTTTGTGGGACTTCAAACCACTGCAGGACTGCCTAAGTCAGTTCTCTTGGGACTTTGTCATATGATTTTTCTAAGTCCAGGAATGTCTGACTAGATTCCTTCCTCATCTCTAGCTTCTTCTCAAGTATCTGTCTCACTGCAATCATTGGGTCAGTTTTGCTGTATCCTGATCTGAATCCAAATTGCTCATCTCCCATCTTACTTTCTATTACTCTGCATATCTGCTTATCAGTCACCCTCTCCAGAACTTTTATGCAATGTGACAGGAGTTTTATACCTCTATACTGTCCACAGCTGAGGATATTCCCTTTGTTCTTGTACACCAGCATGAGTATGCTTATTCTCTAGTCATCTGGGATACGCCTTTCTCCCCTATCTCACCCAGCATCTTTATCATATTTTTGTTTGTTTGTTTGTTTGTTTTATCTACTGGAGCTTTTCTCCTCGGGGCTCCACTGAAAACAGGCCTCTTGCTCAGCTGGAGTAACCCAGTTAATAAATGACAAATAAATAAATCAATAAAATATTTCCTGTGACCTCATCTGAGCCTTTCCATGACTTAATTTTTTAAATTTTCATTTTTGGTGTTCTTACTTCTTCTGTAGTGGGCTTCTCTTCTTCTCTCATGTGTGTGTGTGTGTGTGTGTGTGTGTGTGTGGGAGGGGGGGGGGGGGTTCTTCATTCAGAAGCTGCTGGAAGTTCCTTTTCCATTTGCCTTTGATGTCCTGTGGACTGGTGAGCAGGTTATTGCTGGCATCCCATATGAAGGGTGTCTGACTATCTTCTTTATATTTCTGTCTTTACCTTGCAACCTGATACAGTTTCTGTATACCACCTACTGAGTCACTTTCCTGAGTCTGGCAGAATTCCTCCAATGTCCTGTTCTTTGTTATTGCAACTCCTTTCTTAACTTCTTTGTTAGTCAGCCAGTATTCCTTTCTAGGCTAGCCTTGTCGATCTTTTCTATCTCCCACTTTTTCCTGAACTCCCCCTTTCTTTTGATGACTTCCCAGAATTCTGCATTCCACCCCAGCATTCCTTATGTGCCTTATTTCCATACCTGGCTCAGCCCCACATCTGTTTTGTAGTCCTCACATATGCTCTTTTGAGGTGTTGCCATTTTTTTTCAATTTTATTTCCTCCTCTTCTTAGGGTTGTAGAACCCTGAATAATTCCTTGAACTGCCGTGTTTTCTCTGCAGTCAACTTCCAGGTCTTCAGCCTGGTCTCTATTGACCTTGGAGCCTTCTCTGACCACTAGTTGCAGTTGATTATGGCAATCAGTGGTTTATGCTAGGAGTTGACTGTTTCACTTTGGATGACTATGCAATCACTGATTTTACCCCAGAGCTCTTTCCTTACTAGGAGGAAGTCTACCGAGTTTCATGTTGACCAGTCTTGTATGTGATCTTGTGACTGTCTCTCTTTCTGGCTACTATGAAGATATTTACCATACAGAAGTCTAGAATGGCCTCTTTATTCTTGTTGCCATGTCTATGTGGACCCAAGCAGTCTTTATATCCTTTTCTATCTGTCCCTGTGTGTTCAGATCACCCATTATGCTTTACATAGTAGGTCCTGTGACTGCTGTCTGAATGCACTCTTTTCCTCACTATCACAACCCTGTGGTGCATAGACTGAGATTATGAACACTGACCTATCATTATAATGGAGTCTGGTGACATCCCTCACTGTCTTGTGAAGCCTCTTTCTCACAACAGTTCCCACACCATTTCTAGTCTGTCCTCTTCCAGAGCAGTAGACTCTGGATCCAAAGCCAAGTGACTTTGTTACACTGCCCTTCTTTCTTGGTTCCTGGATACATAGGATGTCCAGCCTCCTTTATACCATCATGTCCTCCCCTTCCAAGCTCCATCTTGTCAATGAAACTACACTGAGTGTAGCAATTTGTAGTTCATGTTTGGCATGTTGATTAGTTTTACATCCAGCTTTAGCTCAACAAAGCAATCCCAGGGAACCTAAGCTGGGAACTGGATACCAGCTGGCCAGTTGCATATTGACTCAGGGCTGCCAGGCATTATGGCGGGCATAGACTGACCAATAGGGCCACATACACCCCTCTCACCATTAGCATGGGTCCCTGGCATAGGTCCTCGACCTACTTATCATAGCAAATACCCATGCTCATTTGGTGACATTAGTCAACATGACTGAATCACCTACAGTCATGTTTTTACACCACAGATTGGCTAGACCAGCCACAGCACACAGTCTGTGATCTGTTTTTTCCTGTCTTGTGGATACTGCACACCACAGCAGATGGTCAAAGTGGTTGGTCTGTGCAAATCTTTCCCCTATAGGGCACCGTGTAGAGTCTGCACTGCTGCCCACAGTACATGTGTTTCAGAGATGGGAATAACCCCAAAGAGACAAAGGGAGAACATGCAAACTTCAAACAAGGATTGAACGGAGATCAGGATTGAAACTAGCCTTGTCCATGGAAGGTGAATACTTTACCCATTATGCCAACTGGTCTTCACCGCTACCATACCCACAGACTCTATTGGTGGGAGGATGGCGTAATGGTTAAGGTGTTTACCTTACAAACACAAGGTACAGTGTTTGATTCTCACATGGGGTAATTGGCTAGGCTTGAAATGGCCCACAAGGGTAGTTAGCCTAGTATGAATCTATGAACCTAATCTATTAGAAGACCAAAGAAACTCTGTGCAAAATGCTGTGCAATACTTAGAAGCTTCTGAAGGGTCAGGTATTATTTAATCCTCAAAACCTGAGCAAAAGTAGTTACCTCACTAACTCACTTTATGGCTTTATCATTTAAATAAATCTAACAGCTAATCTGCAATTTAAACTTGAGCTAATTTACTACAAATCAACAAAATTCATACCAGAGTCCTTCAAATCCTTCAAAAACACACAGTACTGTTAGCATTGCAAATACATGACCATTTACATGATTCTATTTTACAGGAACAAACTTGATTTTCATTTAATAAGTATTTTTTTTTAAAAAAGTACACTGTCTTTTTTCCAAGTTATTTGATATTGTTCCTTCTGCTGTAACCTAAGATCTTCAAATTATCTTCACATACAAACCGCAAGACGCCACAAATCCCATGACGATATACTATGCAAACTCACATTGGGCACATTTGGAATCAAGTGCCTACAGATATCAAAAGAATAATAAATATCACTTCCTTCAAAAACCATCTAAGCAATTGTCTTCTTAAGTACCCTAGTCCAAAGATACTTTTGCTTTAATTCCTTATGGAAAATTTAGAGCTTGCTACTATGGTGATTTTCCTTATACAGAACTGTAACTATTAAAAAATCAGACTTGTAAATATATGATTACACTGTGTACTGCAGTAACACAGATTGCTGATTATATTACTTATATTGTCTGCTGAGCTCTGTCTTCTAGTATGCCTGTTTGTTTTCCTGATTAAGAAATTATTTCCTGTACGTTCAGATATTTTTATTCTACAGTATACATTATATTTTGAAGGCTTTCTTACTAATCTCCAATGAACAACACAGTCATCAAACATAAATAACGCAATCATTTTTAGAAAATCAATATTGTCTGTTTTTAATGTTTTTGTAAATGCAGATTGATAATGAGGTATTTTAGATACAAGTATCTCTTACTTTAGTAGTACTATTACTTTACCTAATGCACTAATTAAGGTAAAGTTTCCAAGTGCCTTCCAGATAATTTATCTGAAATAAGTGAAGAGAGGATAATGTTTGCAGATAATGTCAAACTAAGGTAAAATGGACATTTAGTAATGGACAAATGGCAACATTTCCAAAACATCCATTCTATAGTGTATTTACTGAGCCCTCATAAGCTCAGATTCAGCTGTCTGCAATCTCAAAATTCACAGTGCAGGTTGAGCATTATCTTATGATCTAAAATAATGTTTACCTATTTAAGCTCTGATGTTAGACTGCTCAGGCCCACAGTTACGTTCTGCAGAGTTTGTTTTTAATTTCAGTGGTATCTCAATACTCATCAGGGATGAGCTGTGTGCTATTTAGACTTCAGAGGCTCAAAAACATGAATTTTACCACGCCACATACAGAATGATTTTATGAAAACATTATTCTTCATGAGTTCCTATAGAATCTGGGCAATTTAGCTTTCTCCCAGATGGCTAGGCAGTCTGTTTCGCTAATACTTAAAAAAAAAAGAAACAAAACATTGCAAAATACACTTTTATTAAAAGTCTTTTATTAAAATATACTGGTGAGCAATTTTCCCTTTAATAATAGGACTGCAAAAACGTCATTAGAAAAGCCCACTTGTTATAAAAAATCAAATCAGTTCATTGGACAATAAAAGACCAATTAAAATTAAAACTACAGCTACTAGTTGAAGAAAATAAAATGAAAAAAAAATCACAATATATCAAATATTAGAAATAAAATCTAAATAAGACGCATGTTACATTCCACAGCTATGTTTTAAACTGTGAGATTTTAAAATATATTTAATAGTGATTTCATCCTTTAGAGTAGGTGGTGAATTACCTCCCATGTGGAGTTGTCAAAGAGCTCGCTTTTATGTAATGCTGCCTCAGTGATGTCATTCCTAAACCTGTTTTAACTAGTGTATCACCACCATCAGGCTTATTTAATCTATGTGATACTTGTAGAACTGCTTATATTGCAAACATATTTTAATGGAATACATTTGCTCATACATTTTTTGCTCCATATTCTTGCAAATATAATATGCATCACATATGCCACAGGTGGCAACATAAATAACATAACTAAAGTCACAGCTAAAGTGGTTTTGAATTACATGCATCCTGTCTGCATTAAGGGATGGGATGTGAGGGCTATCAACTATATAACAAAATTGCCCACAAAAGACAGAGAAACAGAGTCTATCCTGTCTAAAGAAGTCTTTTAAAATTATGACATCATCAAAAGGAGATATACCTTCTATATAAAACATTTCAATCTTTTCTTGTATTATTATTTTTTTAATTAATACTCAAAATGTCTCTGGCTGACCTTGCATTTGTACTGTAAACAACATCCATGTCCATACCGTACTGTGGGCTATCCATTTCAGTTTTATAACAGCACTCATTGGTCATTAACCTAAGGTTTATAAATATCCCTAGGATGAACTCTCGCATCTTCAAAAACGTTATCTAGATGTATTATAGCCTATTTGCATAAGTTGTACTTTAACGACATCCAGTTTTGCCTCAAATTAGCAATATGGCCTAGCATTAACAATATTTCTCTTGATATACAAGGAGTATGCCTCTGATAATGGAAATGAGCATTGGTGTACATTCCACCTGTAAACCCTAATACAAAAGCTATTACTAGTGAGGTCCTTAAAAACCCAAACTTAAAATTAAAGGCATCACAACACCTATAATGAGTAAAAAGAAGAGAAAACTGTTAGAATGATTAATATATGTGATAAAATTCTCAGATTCAGTTTAATTTTACTGCCAAAAAAACAAATCACAAGCAAAATGACAATAAAGCACATTATATTGACTATAGACAGAATAAAACACATGATCCTTTTCCCAAATGAGTATAACTAAATTATTAAAACTAAATGCCAGTTATTTCATCATTCTCTTTTCATTTATTTACTTTTTTTCCTGATTATTTGTGTATGGATAGGTGGGATAATCCAAGGCCTCAATCAAACCATTACAGGAGCCTCAAACTAAACAATTAGGTATGTGCATGTACCAAGGACTGAGATGTTACACGATTATAAATACATCAAGCATACTGCAGATGTTGCAGCACAACAGTTAGAGAGGTAGAGATAGTTAGGAAGGAAATGTAGTTAGTCAAAGAACTTTACATAGAATGACTCTTAAAAATATGCTGTTGCAACTGAGTTAAAACCATCTTGAGTACACACTATACACTGCAAACACAGCTGCAAAATAATAAGAGATAATGAAGCCTAATAAATCACTCAAATGGGGCAAAATAAATAACAATACATAATAAAATATATTAAGGCCAAGCAAGAAATTCAGAGCAAATTACTGTGAGTCAGCCTGTAAAACAGACAACACCCTCCATTTCCCAAGAAGGAAAACAATTCACTTCAAAAGTGTTTGACATATTTGGCTGGTAGATGCAAGGTAAGTACCAGCCTTAATTCCTGAAGAAGCTATACTTATATAATGTTTTCAGGTGGTTAACAAGCTTAGACCTGAATCTTGATCTCTGTAGGTTTAAAATACAATAGCACGCTTTTCTTTTTTTTTTCCTTTCTTTTTTTTTTTTATTGTTAAATTTGAGCTGAAGATTTTACTTGCCATGTTATACACCATTTATTATCTACTTAAAATGATCATAAGAAACAAACTTTCTATCAGATTCATTAGTAAAACCCAAAATCGAACACTAATTCTGTCACTTTATTGAATATTCTAATACCTATGTAATTTTACAGGGTTGGTACAGTCTACTGCTCTTACTTAAGATGTCTGTCTCACTTTTTCTGAAATATTGTATTGGTGCGGATTATAAACATAAAAGTTTTAAAAAGTAGTACAGAATGTCATTCACAGACCATGCAGTCTTGATAGTAAACTAATCAAAGTAGCAAAGGTGCACTTTGACTCCTTGAAACTGCATGAGTTGAAGCAAAACTATCTGTCAAAAACTTTTATAACTCACAGTGTAAGTACACAAAACCTTGTCACATGTGCATTTGTTGGGTCTATATTAAATAAACGAACGCTTAAAATGTCGAGTACGACATACTCTAACACTTTTAAGCGAATGTTCATTTAATCGATAGCTCGAAATGTCGTAATTCAGAATGTAGAAAAGTTTTGTTTGGCCAAATCCTCCTCTCATGCTCTGTCGGACGCTACACTAACTGAAAGCAATACAAACATGAATATGTAAGCGATGCACTCAACATATTCGGGCACTTTCCTTCAATTTACAACAAGCAATGTACTTTTGTACCTCTTTTGAACCATGGTAATAACCTGTTCATTTAATACGGAGGTCAGTATTTAATTCCTGCTGTGTTACTGCACGTCCTTCGGAAGCAGCAGTGCTAGTTATGTATATCTGTGTTGTAGTGATCATTGTGTTATGTTTACTTGTGTTTCATTTTGTAGTTAGTATGTAAGTTAGTGTATTCCGATAGTTTCATGGTTAGACTTTGGTGTTTAGTTTTATTTACGGAATTCTTGGTTGAAGTAGTTTACATGGCATGATACGTGACGTATTTTAGTGCTGGCCAAACAAAACATTTCGAAACTCCTATTTACGATATTTACAGCTGTCAATTACGTAAACGTTCGCTTAAAAGTGTTTGAGTATGTTGTACTCGACATTTTAAGCATTTGTTTATTTAATATAGACCCATATTTGTTGATATAGAGTTGTCAAGCAAATGTACCACATTACAAAATAGAAAAAAGCAGTTTATGACGAGGGAAATTATACACCTCCCAGTACTTGCATAAATGGACTTTGTCTCCTACAACCTGATGCCTTATTATTTTCACTAAGATCTCACTCCACCTTGGGGAAAGGGTTATCCTTTAAATGGACATAAACACCTAGGTTGTGGGGGAGTGGCTGGCAGCCCAACATAGAGAAGCGATTCTCTAATGTTTAGGATGGTCTTTTTGAAGTTCATGGTTCCAACCTGGTTAAGAGTTTCCCTTGAAACAAAAGGGACTACAGTTGACTGGCTATATTAGCAGCAAAAATCTATTGGTTTTATCCAAAATTGAGTGGCCTTATTAAAGAAGGAACTTTAATATAAATCAGAAACAAAAAAATGGCATACAATGACAGATTATGAAGCTGGAATCAGCAATGTCCCTTTTACACGCCAAGCTAGATGATTTTGAAAATAGTCAAAGGAGAGGCAATAAGTGGCTGGTAGGAATACCAGAGGATATAGAGAAGAATGAAACATGTTAGTTTTTTTCTGTAAGAAGTTTCTTCCTGCTCTGAATGCACCCACTGAGATTGACTGGGAAGATTACTGCATACATTGGATTTTGAAGAGAAGGACTGACTGAAAATCAGCTAGAGATGTTTTTATTAAACTTGATTCATATACAGCATCAGAATGGCTTTTGAGCAATACTTATCTTTTCCACAGTGGTAAATTGAAAGGCATTATTGTCAGTGCATGCCAAGACTTTTCTTAGTCGTTTTACCAAAAAATAATTGTTTTTTCCAAGGATCAGCAAGAGATAAGGGTGAGGGCCCTTACTTCATGGGTAGTGTATCCTGCTGCCCTCATAGTAGTGGTGAAAGGCCAAAGAAAGTGATTCCATACTCCCAACAAGATGTATGGATTTTTGTGTCAGTCACAGGCCCCTCTTACTCTTTATGGCATGTCCCTCAATGTACTGATAGAGGGGTAGATACTGAAGAATCATCTAAGACCATGGTGACTGATGCTCTGGCACAACATGGTCTGGATTGGGTCGTTAATAGTCAGAGGGTAAGTGCTCCTAGTATGAATAAGGATTTGTAAGGGCTCCATTCCAGTGCAAAAAAAAGGAGCAGAAAAAACAGCGGTAACGTTTGGGATGTGCATTCAGTTGAGGGATCTGTGCAGTGCTCTTCCAAAGAAATGACAAAGAAGAGTCTAGATCTGCCATTATTGATCCAAGTGGACAGCAAATGTTGAGTGAAAACATGAAGTGGCCACACTAGAAAATGTTAAAGATTTAGATGTGCCTGGTAAGAAAGTGTTAAGATGTACAAATATTCAGGACAAGGCATTGCATTTGGCGGAAAGAGTTGATCAAAACATAGAATAAAGTGTAAACCATAAAAAATGGTAAATCTATCAAAGATCAGCTGAAGAAGTAGATTATAGTGGGTGTTTATTGAACTGGCATGGACACTTTGTTATAAGACTTTTTTTTCCTTGTTAACCAAATAATCCTTGGCTAGATTACTTTGATTTAAAATAACAGTAAAATACAGTACCTTCTTAGAGTGCTCCTAAAAGATGCTTGCTGAAATAGTTTATGTCTGATGAATCTTTTTCTTTTTATTTTATGTTATTTTATATCCTTTGATTCATGGTGACTATATTGGCTGAAGTGCATAATGATCCTTTGCATTATTATTGATCAGATAAGTTCTTATAGATCTTGGTTTGGATTTCATGTGTAGGGGTTTATATAAATAGTATCAGCTGGGCACAGACTCTATAGGTAGACTTTTTAACATGACATCTTTATTTTCCCCTAATTTTTCACATTGAATGCAAGGATTTAGGATGTCTGTGGTCAGTTTGTAAGAGTAGGTAGAAACCACGTATTAAATTTTCTGTGGGGATTGCTTCAGGTAGAAGAGGATTTTGGAACACCATGTGCTCTACCTGCAGCTTAACTGCAACAGTTCCCAGCATTACTGTGGCTGTAAGAGCCAGGCAAAGTGCTGATGGACCTCCTGCATATCCACAAAACAAACAGTACCAGAATTATCCATTCTAAAGACTTAAGCCTTGACTGTGATATAAATCGGACCTGCTGGAGAGATAGATATGTATCACAGAAACTACCCCATCTATGGATTAGGCACCCCATCCATGTGAAGCAGAGTTCCTCCCTAATACAATTCAAGTGCAACTTGGACAATTGGATGGGAAACCGGAAATTCATCCCTGGTTTTTCACCTGTGTCTCTGATGCAACTAGGTAACCTGTAAATGTTTTGTCTCCCAGGCCTATGCTTACACTTATCAGAACTCATCAGAGATTTGGGATGCATGGCTAGGCTTAAAAAGGCCCTTGTGGTCGTTAGCTAGTAAACACCTATGAACCTATGAAATGGATCCAAGGGTCTGCACCAAGCCTGAAATGTGGGGAGAGGGAAAAGCCAAGGGAAGCATTGAATTATGGAAAGGAAGAGAGAGAGAGACATGTCTGAAGGTGTTTATGTGGAATGTGTCTCTGTGGGTGGGACAGAGCTTATGCCTTCTAAACAAAATGGGTAGGAATTAAAGAGAAGAGAATTAAAACTGAGATTATTATGCTACAAGCAATTAAACTGAACAGGCTTTAAGTGCTAAAACTGAGAGGGAGGCATTTTGAGATTTTAGGCTGCAGCACCTTGCTAAGGGTTTGCAAGAGAGGACTGCATATATAGCAAGTTTGCAGATAAAAGCAAAAACATTAAGAACTGGCAGAGATGGTAGATGGGTCATAGTAGAGTTGTATATTTTTGTTCAAGAGTGGAAGATCGATGCAGTGTGTTGTCCCAATCTGGATTCCCCTGATTTTTTTCCTTGCTTTTTATGAGCAGTAGCAGATGATACTAGTGTATTGTGAAAAGGGAACTTATTACTTGTTGACTGGGAGAAAGGAAGGGAATTTTGTTCTAAGGAAAGACACTGCAAGACAAGTAAAGTAGTGCCCACTGGCAAGCTGGTTAAAGTTGGCAGGATATCTGGAGGCATGTTCATCCTACATGCGAGGGATTGAGTTTCTCTAGAAATGAAAGCAGATATGCTAGAAGGTTTATATATATATATATATATATATATATATATATATATATATATATATATATATTTTTTTTTTTAACAGGTAAAAGGTTGGTGTAAGTTCAGAGTATCCATATGAGGAAGATAAGATGCTTTTTGGACCATGATCATGTGATATAAAATCTGATGATTCCCCCATGGTGGTAGGAATTGTGAGAGATGGAGGTGGAAACCCTGGTGTTGTGATAATTAGCTCAGGTGTACATTGAAGAGGCATCATTGAATGATATATTATCAATATTCATGACTGTGATGTCGAGGAGACAAGACAAGTGAATGGCTGGCAGGGAAGGTGAAGGCGTGCCAGAGAAAAGGCGCTATTGTATCAGCAATTAACAAGAGTGGCAATTAACAACAGTGGCAATTAACAACAGTGGCAATACTGTGAGCAGGCCCAAGGAAATTCAAGAGGGATTGTGGGAATTTTTCAATACATTGTAGTCCAATAAATGGGACTGTGGTTAGTGCTTCTAGGATGGCTGTGACACTTTTAAGTGGGAGGGATAGAAGTAGAGCCTGGTGAGCCAATCAGAATTGAATATTAATATTTTACTTCAGGAAATTGTAGATGCACTAAGGAGTTTTATAGCAGACATGTCACCTGGCACTGATGGATCTCCTGTAGAGTTTTATAAAGTCTTTAATGAAAATTTGATCAGTTATTTGGCACCTATTTATAATAATGGGGCAACAACAGGTATGCTATTAGATTCTTTTACTACAGCTTGGTAGTTATTCTTCGTCTCCAAGGAAAGCAGGATGCATAGTATCCAAAAAACTATAAACCTAACTCATAAATAAGCAGTATCAGTGGCACAGCAGGTAGTCCATCTGTCTTTGTTGCCGAAGGCTTTGGGTTCCATTCCCATATGAAGTAGATTGATTGCTGACACTGCAAAGTAGCATAAGGGGGGAGCTGTACTCCTGAGGGTGCCCTCATTTGGATGAGATGTTAAACTGATGATCCTGTCTGCTTGAGTTGGTGGTAGCTCAGGTGGATGTAAAAGATCCCATGGCACCTATTAAAAAGAGTAGGGGAAGTTCTGTGATGTCCTGGCTAAGTTTCCCCTAGTAATGTAAATGCCACATTTGGTTTCCCCTGAAGAGATGTTACCAACCTTGTGGGACTAACCTGGTCAACAAGCTATAATTAATAAATATAGATGCTAATCTTTTTATGACAATGTTAGTTAACAGAGTGCAGAGCTTTCTACCTAAATTAGTTCATATAAATCAAAGGGAGTTTGTCAAAAGCCATAAAGCCAAGAGTAATTGGTGGAGTTTGGATTAGTACTAGGCTAGTTGCACTTTTGAGCTATTTTAAGCCTAGCCAGTTTCCCTTCTAATGCTGTAATTAACCTATCCCATTTGGTGTTAGATTGTTCTTCCGCATCCCATGGTTGATAATTATATATTAGTAGTGGTGAGAATAAATGAGATCATAGCACAGATAATTTGAGGGGGATGCATGAATGACATAAAGCATTCAGGAACACACTCTGTCCATTACAATATAAGGGGCAGTCCTGGGATAAATTTTTTATTATCCATCTAGAGATCCAAGTTGCACTTGAACATGGACAGGTATGAGCTTTGCTGGTGTGGAAGGGGAGTCTATTCCAGAGCAGCGGTATCATTTATGAGATATACCTGCTCCTCCAAACCATACTGTTGATGTTAGAGAACAGGTTTAGATCTCTGAACTGAGTATTTCTTTACTGATTTGACTTGCTGATGTGCTGTAGGTCCATCAATAATGGGTCAGAGGATACTTTTTAAGCCAGACGTAGGTCACCTGTTAGCAGTCTGCAGGACATACAGTACAGTGACATAGTTTTGAGTCAGTCCATGTAGGAAATACTTTTTAGGCCTTGTTTGCTGTTAGTAAGGTATCTCTGTGGGCATTTCAGTTGCTTTATATGTCTGGACAGATACATGCCAAAGGTAGCATTATACTCAATGACTGGCTTAATAATAGCTGAGTAAAAGGGGGCAATGACATCTCTAATTCTAGTCACAATCCATTTGTTTATAAACTGTGCAATAGAAGAGTTAGGTCACTGTCCACATAAGTTCACAAATCCTGCACAGATAGGTCCGCTCTCAGGGGACTATTATCAATGTGGTAGTTCCTTGGGTAGTTGACTTCCTAAAGGATACAATAATGCATTTTTTGAGGCATTTAGTTTTGGTCTGTGATTCTGGCACCAGTCATTTGTTTGGGACAAACCTTCCCGCTGGATGGCTAAGTCACTTGGGAAATTAATAACTACTCCTAGCTTGCAGTCATTTGCAAACTTAGTCAGCCAGAGCCCATCGGTATTGGCTTTTCCTTCAGAAAACTAAAGGTCAAACAGGAGAGATTCCAGCAATGACCCTGTGGGACTCCACAAGTCACTGGTCTCTTTGAAGAGGTAACTTACTCTATTTTGATTTCCTGCATCCTATATGTGAGCCAGTAGAAATACATCTGGTGTCATAGGGATTTATTCCCAATTTATTTAGCTTTTATACTGAGTGGGTAATATGTCAAAAGACTTGGCCAGGTCGAGATATGCAGTGTATAGCATTTTACCTTCATCCATGTTTTGTTGATCTTTTTAAAGAAGTCCAAAAGGTTGAGTAAGCATGACCTGCCCTTGACAAATCCAAAATGACATAAGTCCAGTATTTGGGGTTCCCTGTGTCCTTACCGATTAGTTCCATCATTTTTAATTTCTCCAAGTCTTTTCTGTTTCTAATACCATGATGGGAATGGACCCCATTCCTAAGTCAAAGTATGATTAAAGTTCATGAAATTAGTATTGTTTCATTCATTGATGTCAGCCAAAAGTGCTCTTCACAGCACCAGCAATGTGCACAGTAATGACTCCTTCTGCAATTCGTACGGTATTACATGAATTGGTAACATATCTAAATACGATTGTAAATTAATTTTTATAAGACCTGTTGCTCCTACTACTATTGGAAGTGTCTGGGTATCTTTCTTCCACATTAGCTCTCATTTCTGCCTGCAGATCCAGGTATTTTATGACTTTGTGTCTCTCTGTATGCAAGGCACTGTAGTCCCTGGGTGTGGCAATTTCAGTGATCAATGCTACTTTTGTCTTCTTTTCTTGGACCACTATATCCAGTTTTCTAGCATCTATCTTTTGAACTGTTGGTATTGGGTGATCTCATGTGATATAAACGTCATCATTTTCAATGATTCTTTGTGGCTCATGTTTCCAGTGATTTTCAGCCAATTCGATACCATAGTTTGCACAATCTCCAGTGTAACAGTCTCACCACATTATTATGCCTTTCAGTATACAGTCCCTCTGCCATTAGTGCATCACAACCAGCAACAAGATGTGTGACTGTTTCCAATTCGGTTACAATTCGGTTTTACAAAACCTACATAGGTCTGTTTCTCCCACATGTAAACCAGCATGTACGTAACCCACTATCTTGGGCTGTCAATATTAACCTTTCATTTCTTGGTTTGAATTTGCTTCTCCTTAACCATTCCTACATTCATTCTTGATCAACATGAGGCTTTTCCAGAAGTTTTATATACTTGCAGCTATATTTATGTTTTTTCTACATTTCTTACCTTCTCATCTGGTCCTTCACCTTATATTCTTTATTTTGTTTTTTTTGGCACATTCAGTTGCTACCTCTTTTTTATACACTTCTGGTTTGATTTCCATTCCTGCTTGATGTAGATATGCTTCTGCTAAATTAAACAGAGACATCATCTTAGATTTATTCTCGTCATGTTTCAAAACATTCACTACATTTGTATCTTGTGAGGTCAGTAAATATTTGTGGAGTCTCACAATTGCAGATCTATACATGTAATCAATTATAAGGGGGCCCACTCCCTCTTGCTCAAGTTCTTTTATATCACATTCTTGTCCCAAACTGATGTTTTCCTGGTGCTGTAGTTTTCCTTTTTTAAAGGTTGCTTTTGCACATTTATCAAGACCAAATGACATTCCAATATCATCTGAAAAAGTTTTGACAACCTACAGCTGTGCTTTCAGTTCCTCATCTGATGAGCTATACAGTTTTAAATCATCAAGAAAGAGAAGATGAGAAGTTATTAGACCTTGTTGTTTTCTAGGAGCCAAATTGTAGCCATGGCCTAAGCTGTTAAGTAAACAGCTTAATGGATTAATGGCAAGGCAGAATAGCAACGATTAAATGGAATATCCTTCTTTGAAATTTTATCCCTGGGATAATAATCTGTCCTTTATCATGGCTTAATTGCAAAGTGGTCTGCCACTGTTTCATGGTTACTGTAATGTAGTCAATCAGAGTAGGGTGTATCTTATATATTTTTAAGCACTCTTTTATCCATGAATGTGGGATACTATTGAATGCTTTTTTGTAGTCAATCCATGTCATACTTAGATTCTTCCCTTTCTTACAGTTCTCCACTATAACTTTGTTTAACAACAAATGATCCTTTGTTCCATATGACTTTCTTTTATTGCCCTTTTGTTCTACTACCATAATTGAGTTTTCTTCTAAATGACTAAACTCTGTTGGACTCAATTCCCATGTATAGTCTATACACCGTTGGAAGACAAATTATTGGTCTATAATTTTTAGGGTAGCTTGCAGGTTCACTCTTAAGTAGGAGCATTATTTTTCCTGTTGTTAACCAGTGCAGTGTGTGGTTGGGATGCATATATAAATAGTTGTTACTCATGGCTAAATCCTTGTTTAAAGAAGTTAATACTTTAAGCCAAAAGGTACTCCATCTGGGCCTGGGGGTTTCCAGTTTGAGGCGTTTTTCAACTTTGTTTCAATCTCTCTTAGTTCCATGGTATGTTTTCCCATGGCTTTACATGGAAATGTTGTAAATTTAAATTTTTTTATGTAGCATTTAATGTGTTTTACAAAAACTATCTATGCTCTAATCAATGCTTTTGTTTAAAACGTAATAAAAAGATACGGTCTGCCACATATAAAAATCATGATAACACAAACTCAAAAACACAAAATAACACATTTGATGAACACAGAAGAACAGGCCAACTCAGCTAAACTTAACACTTTTGTTCTATTTTTAATGCTTCTTCAGAAATAAATCAGCAAAATCCATTACCATTTTACATCATCAATACAATCATGTGATCAAACAACTGACCAGTCACATTATCAGTGACATGTATAAAATCAGTCAATTAAAAAACTAAAAAATGTGTGTGTTATTTATAGCCACTGGGAAGTCAGTAAACATTTAATGTTATTAATCTTATTTAATCCCGTCATCTCTTCTGCTAGTATGCATTTATTTATTTGCATTTGTTTACCGAGATGGTCTACTGGGCCGAAGTGAGCCCATTTTCAGTAGAGACCCAGAGAGAAAAGCTCCACATTAACAAATATGTGCAATAGAAAAGGCACAGTCACAGCTGATCAAACATAGGTAAAAAAATAAAAAAATAAAAAAAAAGAACTCAACATAAACAGCTGTATTAATTACAATACAATATAAAAGATGCAGTTGACTACACATGTAAAAATTCACACTTCATTAAACTAAGATAACATGTTAACATCTTCTAAAAATCTAGTAAGGATATTAACAACTTGTAAAGATATGTTTTGCAAGATATAGCATGAAAATAAAGCATAGGAATACATGTCAATTATAACAAGTCAGAAATACAGTTCAGGAATGCATGTCAGCACATAAAATCAATAATATTATCAAGTAAGTATTTCAACATAGTAGGCCTAGATGATGTCTTTAAAATAAACATACTAAACGGTAGTGGAGTTTAAATAGAGAGGAGTTTAAACAGCCAGGAAAATGACCTCTCATGAAACTTCCTAGCATTCTAATTCCATGTTTAAGTTTCCTCCAGAGACTTTACAAATAATATGGTCTAAAACAAAAACAAACCCTTTTTTTTAAACTGCAACATTCTACATGCTTAGCTATTGCATTGTTATAATCTTTTTTCCTTATTGCTAACAAATGTTTGTAAATCTGAGACAGTTTTATCAACTTAGAAATAGTCACAGGTGTTAACAAAAAGCTAAATAAACATTCCCTCTGTACTGTAAGTGTATTTACCCTTAGCGCAAAACTGGCCACCATGTTGAAACTCTCATAAATATATCTACAGTGTATGCAGTTTTCATATAGACATGTTCCGTAGGTGCAAATCTGTTTAGATTTCCCAAGTAATGGTCTCCCCTGTATACTCTTAATATAATAATAATTTACTTATAAGTAAAACAGTCCTTCACCTAAAACTTCTGCAAAGACTCTTTAGTTAAGTACAATCGCCCAGTTATTCAACAGAGCATTTTAATTTCTTTACTATTAACATAATATTGACATATGTAGGCAATGGAAACACTATTGTAAAGCAATTATCATTATTTTATTTTATTTTATTTATTTTACATTTGTTAACCGGGGGTGTCTGACTGAGCCAAAAAGGCCCTTTTTCAGCAGAGGCCCGGGGAGAAAAGTTCCACATAGAAAAATTACACATACATTTAGTTATTTAGACATGATCAGTATACACACAAATTACAAAAGACATGTTTTTACAGTGGTATGCAGCACATCAACAATTAAAGTGGAGAGAACAAACAAAAAATATTAATTTAAAAATAAAGGTAATTAATAGATTTGTGGTGTACAGCTGAAATTTGGAACATAGGTAGAATACATACATAGTACACAGGTACAGTACATACATTGTAGATTAGCCAGTGTTTGTCAGTAAGAGTGAAAACTATTATCAACTACTCTAGGTTTAGTATGTGTACCTTATCCACTTTCACTAGCCTGGGGAGCAATCATGGCACTGCCAACTTTGCTTGAGATGTTGCCTGATGAGGTCTTTAAAGGAGGCTTTGGATGATGTGTTTTGAATGCTAGTGGGGACAAAGTTCTGTTTTTCTTGGCCACTGAACTACTATATAGTGTGTCTCCAAAGCTATTGTAGCTGTTGGTGACTTCTAGTAGTAGTTTGCTTGATGATCTAAGAGGCCTTTTGGCTGAGTGATGTTGTACTAGATTTTTGAGGGCAGGACACTTATTGGGGAGGTAACAGATCGAATGACAGAGGCAAAGCTGATTGTAGGTTAGGAGGTTGGGCAGTTCAAGCCAGTGGAGCTGTCTCAAAGCAGTACAGTGATGAGTTCTATATGAGCAATTTATAGCAAAGTGGGAAATTCTGTTATAGCAAGCTTCCATTTTGATTAGTTCAGTTTTGTTGAGATTAGTCAGAATGGGAGATGCATAGAGTAGGGTGGATAGAAGTTGGGAGCGAGTAATGGCTGATCTTGTGTTGTTGGTAAGAAATGATTTGCTACGTTAGAGTGATCCCAGTTTGGCATGTACTTTTTTAATAATTAAGATGAGATGACTATCAAATTATAGGTGGAAGTCTATGGTTATTCCCAATAGCCACTGGAATGATTGGAGTAGCATTTTTGGAGTAGATAGTGAATTGACTGTTATCAGTGTTTTTGTTAGAACTGGTTATAATCATAAGCTGAGTTTTCTTTGGACTGAGGATAAGCTGGGCTTTGGTAAGGTAGTTTTCAACGTCAGAGAATGCTAGTTGAGTTGTTTGCAGGAGGGTGGGAAAGTTTTGTTCAGCACAGCTTAAGGTAGTGTCATCTGCATACTGAATGATAGATGCATGCTGTGTGGAGGTATGGAGGTCACTTTTGAAGATTGTGAATACTAGTGGTCCTAAGATAGAACCCTGTGGGACCCCGATACTTTTGAGGAACTGAGGAGAGAGATAATTTTCCCATTTCACAGCTTGGTACCTGCCCGTTAAGTAGCTTTGGAACCAGGTAAGAGTGGAATTTGATAGGTGATATTGGTTTAGTTTGTTTAGCAGGATTTGGTGTGAGACTGTTTCAAACGCTTTGGACATATCAAGAAAAAGAGTTGACACCTGCAGGCCTTGGTTCATGGTTCATGGATTAGTACTAGGCTAACTGCCCTTGCGAGCCATTTTAAGCCTAGCCAATTATCCCCTGCGAGATTCAAATCCTGTACCTTGTGTTTGTAAGGCAAACACCTTAACCATTAGGCCACTCTCCCAACCCTTTGTTTTTGAGATGGTTTACTGTGTCTGTGAAGCAGAGGAGGGCTGTAGTGGTACTATGGGCAGGTCTGAAACCATGCTGAGTAGGCGACAGGATGTTGCTGTCTAGGAGATATTTTAGCACCTGGGTATGAATGCATTTTTCTAGGTTTTTGGCCAGGGGGGAGAGTAAAGAAATGGGTCTGTAGTTATTATGTTCGGTGGAGGTCCTGCCTGTATGTATGGGTGTAACATAGGATATTTTCCAGAGTTTGGGCACATAGTTTTCAACAATTGATCTGTTTATGAGAGTGGAGATTGGGATAGCAATAGCATCTGCTGTGAGTTTCAATAAATAGCTGGGGAGTAGGCTGTATGCTGTTGATGAGGATTTTAGTTTGGAGAGCATGCTTTTGATTGAAGTGGTGGAAACTGTTTTGAGGGTAAAGCTTGTATTAGTGTTATTTGTGTTGGGGGGGGTAGTGAGGAAGGAACTGTCCTGTGATACTAAGGATAGAATTGAGTTCACAAAGTGGGAGGTGAATTGTGTTTCAATGGGAACTTTAGGGTCAGGGATAGTTGGTTTGGGGGTAGCCTTTTGGGTGGGTTTTAGTAGTTGGTTTACATGTTTCCAAAATTTTGGGGGGTTGTGTTGGTATTTAGTTTGTAATGTCATGTAGTAGGATTTTTTGTCCAGCCTAATGCATTTTTTTGCACTGTTGCTCAGTTCTTGCTACTTAGTTAGGCTTTGTGTTTCTTTGGTTTTTTGATAGTAAAGCCAGGCAGTGTCTCTGGACTTGAGGATGTGTTTGGTTTCTTTACTGAGCCAGGGGTTTGTAGAGGTTCTAACCTTGATTTTGCACAATGGAGTGACAGTGTCTAGGTGTTGTAGAAATGTTTTGTTGAAATATGCTATAGCCTGGTCAATTGGGAGGGATTTTAGGGGGGTCCAGTCACACTTACAGAGTAAAGTATTGAGAACCTCAGGAGAGAATGTTTTGTGTTTCTAGTGGACATATAGTTAGTGGTTTTGCATATGCTCGTTCTACTACGTGTAAGGTATATTATGTTGTGATCACTTAAGAAGTCTGGGAGACTGCCTGCGTGGGGGTACAATGTGGGGTTGTTAGTTAGGACCCAGTCAAGGATGGATTCCCTTTCAGATTTTTTTTATCATATCTAGTTGGAATTTGGACTAGCATTAGCAGGATTTAAAAAAAAAAAACTATCAATACACTTGGTGGAAATGGTGCAGTGGTGCAGTGGTAGCATTGTTGCCTCACAGCAAGAGGTTCTCTGGTTTGATTCATGGCTGGAGTGCCTTTTGTATGGAGTCTGCCTGTCTTCTTTGCATTTGTGTGGGTTTTCTCTGAATACTCTGGTTTCCTCCCATGTTACAAGGACATGTGTCTGGAGCGTTTTTCCCCAGGCCTCAGCTGAAAATTGTCTTTGTTCCAAGTTGGGCTTTCCAGGTAAACAAATGTTTAAGTAAATAAACTTACTCTTCTCTGTTTTACCTCCTCCATGATGGAAACAAATGTTTTCTCTCTATAGCCCCTGTCAATAAACATGTCTTTTAAGAAGTCAGTGTCTTCTTGAACGTCTGTGTCTCTACTGACAAGATGACTTGACCTTATAAATTGTCCTGTTATGATGTTCCATTTCATGAATTGCAAGTGTTAACTGTTGTGGCATATAATTATTGACAAATGTATTTTTATGGTAAATTGTACTGTAAAAGCATGAATAAAAATGCCTACTTCAACAGTCGCATCCAAAAAATTAATTTTATGACCCTTGTTCCTAACAGTGAAAGTCAAATCTCAGCACTCTTAAATTAAAGAACAGCTGCTAAAGTTCATTTTTCATCTCCATGCTATAAAATATGAAATCATCTATAAATCTAAAATACACGGATAGTTTGCTGAAAAGGGGACTGTGCTTTAAAAAACTGTGTTCCTACCAACACATAACCAAGTTGGCAAAAACTGGTGTCATTCATGCTTCCATTGCAACACATCTTGTTTGATTATGTAACATGCTGTCAAATTGAAAAAATGTTATCTAAAACTAGTTCCAATAATACCACAACAGTATTAACTAATTCATTACTAATAACATATTTGGCAATTGTATTTATGTTGCCAACGGTATTTGAAAATGAATTATTGCAGATAATTTTGTGGTAGTGAGGGTCAGAACTTTGAATGCTGGCAGTGTTACTGGTATAGGAAGAGAGCTAGCTGATATGATTAACAGAAGGAAGATTGGTATATTGTGTGTGCAAAAGACCAGTTGGAAGGGGAGTAAGGCTAGGTGTATCAGAGGTGGGTTCAAATGTTTTATCAGGGTGTGGATGGGAGGAGAAATGGCGCAGGAGTTATCCTGAAGGAACAGTATGCTAGGAGTGTTTTGGAGGTGAAAAGAATGTCAGTTAGAGTGATGTTTATGAAGCTGGAAATTTATGGTGTAATGATGAATGTTGTTAGTGCATATGCTCCACAAGTTGGGTGTGCGATGAATGAGAAAGAAACATTTTAGAGTGAGTTGGATGAAGTGGTGATGACTGTACCCAAGGATGAGAGAGTGGTGATTGGAGCAGATTTCAATGGGCTTGTTGGTGAAGGGAACAGAGGGGATGAGGAAGTGATGGGTAGGTATGTTGTTAAACAGAGGAATGCAGAAGGTCAGATGGTAGTGGATTTTGCGAAAAGGATGGACATGGCTGTGGTGAATATGTATTTTAACAAGAGGGAGGAGCATAGGGTGACATACAAGAGTGGAGGAAAATGCACACAGGTGGATTATATCTTATGTAGGAGGGCCAGTTTGAAGGAGATGGGAGACTGTAAAGTGGTGACCAGGGAAAGTGTAGCTAGGCAGCATAGGATGGTGGTTTGTAGTATGACGTTGGTGATCAAGAAGAGGAGGAGGAGTGTGAGGGCAGCACCAAGGATCAAATGGTGGAAATTTACAAATGGTAATTGTGAGGTGGAGTTCAGGGATGAGTTAAGACAGGCACTGGGTGGCAATGAAGAGTTACCAAATAGCTGGGTAACTACAGCAGAGCTAGTAAGGGAGACAGCTAGAAAGGTGCTTGGTATGACATCTGGACAGAGGAAGGACGACAAGGAGACATGGTGGTGAAATGAGGAAGTACGGGAGAGTATACAGAGAAAGAGGTAGGCAAAGAAGAAGTGGGATTGTCAGAGAGATGAAGAAAATAGACAGGAGTATAAGGAGATGAGGTGCATGGCAAAGAGAGAGGTGGCGAAGGCTAAGGATAAGGCATATGAAGAGTTGTATGAAAGGTTGGACACTAAGGAGGGAGAAAAAGACCTGTACCGATTGGCTAAACAGAGGGACTGAGCTAGGAAAGATGTGCAGCAGGTAAGGGTGATAAAGGATAATGAGGGAAACGTACTCACAAGCGAGGAGAGTGTGTTGAACAGATGGAAAGAGTACTTTGAGGGGTTGATGGATGAAGAGAATTTGAGGGAGAGAAGGTTGGATGATGTGGGGATAGTGAATCATGAAGTACAATGGATTAGCAAGGAGGAAGTAAGGATAGCTATGAAGAGGATGAAGAATGGAAAGCCTGTTGGTCCAGATGACATACCTGTGGAAGCATGGAGGTGTTTAGGTGAAATGGCAGTGGAGTTTTTAACCAGATTGTTTAATGTTGGGAGGGTGGCCTAATGGTTAAGTGTTTGCCTTACAAACACAAGATGTGGGGTTTGAGTCTCAAAAGTATAATTGCCTAGGCTTAAAATGGCTCGCAAGGGCAGTTAGCTTAGTACTAACCTATGAACCTATAATGAAATCTTGGAAAATGAGAGAATGCCTGAGGAATGGAGAAGAAGTGTTTTGGTACTGATTTTTAAGAATAAGGGTGATGTGCAGAGCTGTAGTAACTACAGACGGATTAAACTGATCAGTCACAGCATGACATTATGGGAAAGAGTAGTGGAAGCTAGGTTAAGAAGGGAGGTGATGATTAGTGATCAGCAGTATGGTTTCATGCCGGGAAAGAGCACTACAAATGCGATGTTTGCTCTGAGAGTGTTGCTGGAAAAGTACAGAGAAGGTCAGAAGGAGTTGCATTGTGTTTTTGTAGACTTAGAGAAAGCATATGATAGGGTGCCTAGAGAGGAGTTGTCGTATTGTATGAGGAAGACAGGATTGTCAAAGAAGTATGTAAGACTGATACAGGATATGTACGAGGGTAGCGGTGAGGTCTGCAGTGGGAGTGACGGATGCTTTTAAGGTGGAGGTGGGATTACATCAAGGATCAGCTCTGAGCCCTTTCTTATTTGCAATGGTGATGGACAGGTTGACAGACGAGATCAGACAGGAGCCCCCGTGGACTATGATGTTTGCAGATGACATTGTGATCTGTAGTGAGAGTAGGGAACAGGCGGAGATGACCCCAGAGAGATGGAGATATTCTCTAGAGAGAAGAGGAATGACGGTCAGCAGGAATAAGACAGAATATGTGTGTGTGAATGAGAGGGAGGATAGAGGAATGGTGAGGATGCAATGTAGAGCGGGGCGAAGGTGGATGAGTTCAAATACTTGGGATCAATAGTTCAGAGTAATGGTGAGTGTGGAAGAGAGGTGAAGAAGAGAGTACAGGTAGGATGGAGTGAGTGGAGAAGAGTGTCAGGAGTGATTTGTGACAGACAAGTACCAGTAAGAGTGAAAGGGAAGGTCTTCAAGAGGGTAGTGAGACCAGCTATGTTATATGGGTTGGAGACAGTGGCATTGACAAAAAGGCAGGAGTTTGAGCTGGATGTGGCAGAGATAAAGATGTTAAGATTTGCACTGGGTGTAACAAGGGTGGACAGGATTAAGAATAAGTAATTAGAGGGTCAGCCCAGGTTGGAAAGTTTGGAGACAAAGCCAGAGAGGCAAGATTACTTTGGTTTAGACATGTGCTGAGGAGGGAAAAAGATGGTAAGGATGAAGCTACCAGGTAACAGGAAAAGATGAAGGCGTAAGATTAGTTTTATGGATGCGGTGAGAGAGGACATGCAGGTGGTTGGTGTGACAGAGCAAGTTGCAGAGGACAGGAAGAAATGGAAACAGATGATCCGCTGTGGCGACCCCTAATGGGAACAGCTGAAAGAGGATGATGATATGGGGTTATAAATTAAACACAGCAAAACAAGTTTTGAGTGTAAACAAAGAGAAAGGAAGTTTAGGGTTAATTATCCCAGTGGTATATGATGCTTCATTAAATTTGTACACAGTGTTAAAGTTGATAAATTAAAATGATGAGAGATTAGTAGTGAAACAGTATTAATATAAGTATGATCAATTTTGAGGTATGGAAAAAATTTACCAAGAAAAAAATATTTTTGTGGAAAATAAAATTTGATGATGTAGAAAAAGACAGACATCTATGGTAGAAGAATGTAATAGTAAAACATTAATATGTAAAATCTAAGAGATGAAAAAATAAAGCTATCAAAGTAAGAAGCATATGGTGCAATCAGAAAGTAGAATGTCAAGATTTTTTCAGGAGAATATCTTTACATTATCAAGAAGAAGAAACTACAGAGCATGTGTTTTTGAAATGTAAAAGAGTAAAAAAGTTATGGGGAAAACTATGTAATGATTTTTTTTCAAAGATATAAAAGAAGTGGATAAAATAACCATGGATATGATTACATACGGATGAGACGAAAGTAAAGAATGTTTTAAAATAATAGATAGAAAGTTATTTAATGTTATATGGGATATAGGGAAGGAAAGAATTAATGAACTTATGTTAAATGGGAAATGGTGCTGTGGTAGCGTTGTCGTCTCACAGTAAGACGCTGTCCGGTTCGATTCTCAGCTAGAGCATCTTCTGCATGGAGACGTGTGAATGGGCTTACCTTCGTTGAAGGTTGTGCATCAGGGCTGGTAACTCGGCATGTAGAAATCAACTACCAATCATTAGCGGACCGGAGTTCCGCTGTGGCGACCCCTAACCGGGAAAAGCCGAAAGACACAACATGTTAAATGGGAAATGGATTTTAGCAACAATATTAAGTAAAATCAAATGGCGGTTATGAAAAAGGAGTGGGGATTTAATAAGGATGAAATGTAGTATAACTGTAAAGGAAATTATGAATAGGTGTAAAAAGATGTACATATATATATATATATATATATATATATATATATATATATATGTACATATATATGTATACACACACACACACATATATATATATATATGTATGTAAATATGTAAATATGTTGTAAATAAGATTACATATAAATAAAGGGCCCCAATTCTTTGGTAGGTGCCATGGGATCTTTGCATCCACCTGAGCTACCACAAACTCAAGCAGATGGGGCCTCACTTTAACATCTCATCTGCAGGAAAACACACTCAGGATTGCAACACCCCCTTATGCTGCACTGCAGTGTTGGTAATCCATTTACCTGGTGTGAGAATAAAACCTATAGCTTTCTGAATCCAATGGTTAGTGTACCACCTCTTGCGCAACTGACACTATTAATATGACAGTTAGGGAATATTGTGATTATTAATTTGAATATTTCTTTTTGGTTTAAAGCAAGAGCAGTGTGGCCAGGAATCATGAGATCTTACACTTAACTCTAACCCTGTGTAAGTGTTCAGTGCTGGCTAGCGAGTGGTTTTCTATTCTTTCAACAGCTCTGCACATTGCACCTTGCTAGAAAGTAAGGGTAAATGACATAATATGAAAATGAAGGCATAAGTAGGTGAATTATGTTCTAATGAATCAATTCAACATCACCGAGTAATTCAGAAATGTAAACCCATGCATTCATGCCATGCTCCTTTTAGCCCTCATCTGCAATACTCTTTGAAATACAGTCACAAACACAATTAGAAAAAAAAGACATATTAGGGGCTGCTGCTGCTATTATACACCTGTATGTGCAACAGGTGTTAATAAAAGGTGCTGCTGCTGGCGCTGCTACCAGACCTTGACTTTGAAGGAGAAGAGTGTTCAGACCCAGTTTGATCTGTCATGGATTTCATGAAGCATGCAACAGGGTGGACAGGAATACCTTAGAGGAAATATTCAAGCTCTGCCACCCTGAGCAGTGGCCACAGGGAAATCACAGTGAACTCTTCCTGGCTACAGGAACATTTCAGAGACTCACAGGGGATTTCTCAATAGAATGCTTCAGCATGTAAGGGAGCATATCTGGTTTCCACTGTGTCACATTTCTATGCCATTCATCATTTTTCTTTGGTTCTCAGGGCCATAAACTTTACACACAGACATTGAAATAAAATCCCAGCCAGGTGAACAGAGAAGAAGGTACAAGCATATCAGTCTCTCAGCTGTCAAGTGGTCTGTAATGCCCAAGAGGTCATGTATAATTTGTGTGCTGGTAGCCCTGGCAGTTTTCACAACTCACTCATATGGCACACTTGTCATCTGAATACAAGGTTTTCTAAGGAAGACTTTCACAAAGGCATCTAGTGGGGGAAGCTATACACTTTAACTTTAGCTCATGATACCTGTATTCTTTTGGGAGGAACTTTTGTGGATTTTCCCATTGCTGATGTGTCTGGTCAGGTACATAGGGAAGGGGGCATTATACTCTATGCTAGGTCTGATGAGGGCTGACTACAGTGGCACGATGACCTATCTGGACCAAGATGCCAAAAGTTTACAACACAGAATTATTTTCTTACTACCCTGGACACATGCTGGCCAAAGGCTAGGTCTCTGTCTACATCACTTCCCAGATCCCTGACTATTGAATCAACGTTTAGGGGTGTTTTGTTGATGACCTAGGTACAGGGGGTGGTCAAATTCCTAAAAAGTACTATATGCATTTTTTGGTATCGAGTTTTAAGCCATGGCTTTGGCACCAAGCATTTATCTGTGTTAGACCTTCTGTGTGGTGTTCTCATCTTTGGGCGATTCAACGACTACACCCAGTTGCAGTCATCTGCGAACCTGGTTAGCCAGAGGCCTTTGACATTGGCTTAGACATCCGAGACGTAGATGCCAAAGATGAGATGAGACAACCTATTACAGAGCCCTGGGGGACTCCACTGGTGACTAGCCTCTTAGTAGAGGTAGCCTCACTGAGTCCCTCCTCCTGGGTCCTATCAGTGTGCCAGTTAACTATCCAATGTGTTATGAAGGGGGTTATTCCTAGTTCCATATGTTTGTTGACAATGTCCAAGTGAGGCATTGTATGAAATGCTTTATCCAGATCTAGGTAGGTAGTTTGCATCATTTTTCTCTCATCCATTGCCTCAGTGACCTTTTCAAAGAGGTCCCCCAGATTCAGTAAGCATGACCTTCCTTTGACAAGTTACAGTGAGAATGGATCCAGTGTCTGGAGATCTCCCATGTCCTTGTCGATAAATTCAGTGATACTTCTTTCAATGGCTTTGCAAATAAGACTAATCAGAGTAATGAGTCTGTAGTTTAGGGAATGACCATCACTGTCATCCATTCCCATGGTACAAAGCCTGTTTTAAGAATATAGCTAAATAATGAATCCAGGCTCCTGATAGGTCATATTTCAGACTGTTCAGGAATCATTCTGGGATGATTTCTGTGCCCATTGAGGCAAGTGTTCTTGGCTTTAGTGAGTGAAGTCAGTACATGCTTCCCTAGTTATAGTCAGAGGGGTTATGTTTGAGGGTATTTTGGCAGGGTTGGGGGTGAGAGGGGGGTAAAGTTGGAAATGAATTGGTCCACTAACAGATTTGCTCTATCACCAGGCTCAGTGAAAGTGGCACCATTAACCACCAGTTCAGCACATTGATATGTATTGGTTTTGAGGTTTCTGATATATTTATAGAAGGTCTTATGGTTATCTTATGGTTAACCTTTATCTGAGAAGCTATATTAACCTCAAAGTCAGCTGTACTTGACCTAATTAGCCCTCTTAGTTGCCTACCTAGTTTTATGAGAGAGTTTTTATCTTTGTAAGAATTACCCTTCCTGATTTTTGCCTTAGTTTTTTTCCTTTTGTTGTATATCCTGTTTAATTTGGAATGCCACCAGGGCAGTTTGTTTCTGGTGCTAGTCTTGAGCTTACTTCTAGTAGGTACAGCTGCATTTATGCAGCCTCTGTTCAGCAATACAGCATAGGCTACTGTGTTCACTGGTTTTGGAGGTGTATTGAATTTTGACTAACCATCACTTAATATAAGGTAAATTACCTTGGAGTATTTCTTAACTGTTACTGGGTACTGGTTTTAATGGGATTACATAGATGATTTTAATTTCAAAGGAGACAGCATTAAGATCAGACTATAGCAGGGAAGATGAGACATGGGGAGTGCAGTGTTCTCCCATATTTGTGAGCAAGAGGTCCTGTATGTTAGAGCCTCTAGTGGAAGTATTCACTATTTGATCAAATGTGTTGGTATTTACAAAGTGCAGAAATCTTTGTGCCTGTAGATTTGAGACTGTGTAGGATTCCCAGTCTATAGAGGGATAATTTAAATCTCCCATGAGTAGGGTATTAGGTTAGATAGTAGATGTCTCCATTAGGTCCAAATTTACATTGTGAACTTCTTGGGACATGGAGGGTGATCTATAGCTGGCTAGAATATGGAAGTGGATTTTGTCAATGGAGATCTACACACAGAACAACACCAGCACATCATCCTGTTTGACCACCCTTGTGTTATGTTTGTTATAGATGTACATCCAGAAACTTCCACCTTAAGCCATTGTCTGTGCAGCTACTTGTCTAAAAGTGTGGAAGGCACTGAAATCTTGCACTGCCAGGATGCTGTTTCACTCTTTAAACCATGCCTTGGTAACTGCACAAATATCTATATTACTGAGTGTGAGGAGGACTTGGAGGGAGTGTAGATTTCTACTTAGGCTACTGGCATCGACCAGTAACACCTTAAGCTTCAGTTGAGTTGATTTTGCTATGTTGGTAGGTTTGTCATTTTGGCATTACCTAAAAAAGCACTGTGAGGGTGAATAAAGTTTTAATCACTATTCCAAAGCCTGAAGGAGAAAGCTGCAGAACATCCCTGGCAAAGCAGCATGGTTTGGTAATTATGCCCCGCCCCCCCCCCAAGTTGACAAATATTGGATCCCATTAGAATGACACCAGAAAGACAGCCAATTGTTGAAATCGATAATTTTTCCTCATATTGTGACATCATCCACACTGATGGTGATATGCTGCTCAGTGATTGGCTCATACCAGCCTGAGGCACATAGTCTGACAGCTCCATAATCTCTCTATTTATTCCAGGGAGGTACATCTCAGGTCATTTACACCTACATGGATAATAATAGAATCATACTGGTACCTGTGGTGTAATGACTTGACTGTGTACATTATTTGGATGATGCTGGCTCCATATAACCAACTAACCGTTATTTTCTCCTAGTTCAGCCTGATTAGAGAGGCATCAGTATTTCCTACATTGGAGTCCTCTTTGACAAGAGTCCTGAGAACTGTGTTTGCTTGCCTTAGGGGCTTTGTATTTAGGGTTCCACTGAGAGTGACAATATGTGTTTTAGGTGTTTATATTTCTGAGTGTCTTTGGGCTTGCTGAAGCATAACTTTGACAATGGGTAGGCTAGGCAATCTTTGTTGTTTAGGAAGATTGCTTTTAATTGGCTCAGTATATATTAATCTATGTATATATTGTGTGCTATGTGAGGTGGGTGTTGTATGCATGGTTTCGAAAACCCAATGTGCACTTGTATATGAGAGTTTAGCCTCCAATGTCTGTTTAAGTACATCTCTCGCATTCTGTGTCTGCTTCTTTAAGGTTGTTGGTAAACACGAGGCAATTGCTATATTTTCTCAAGATGCCCAGATCAACCAAGCTTGCGACAGACAAGTTAGGACACTGCATAGCCATACTGTCCATTCTTTTGATTGGTGACCTACAAGAGGGTGATAGATTGAGGTTAGAAGGCTAATAAAGGTGCTTTGTTGATGCAAACTAATAAGGGTGCTTTATTTGGGCCCTTTAGCAGTGCCAAACTTGCAGGAATACAACAACTTATAACCCAAAGACTCCCTATGCTGTGGAACAAAATCCCGGTACATGTGAGGCAGAGCACCTCGCTGGCCTTGTTCAAGAGAAATCTTGACCAATGGATGGGAGATCGCAGATATACCCCAGGGATTACCTCAGTGTCACTGCTCGACAGAGGCACAGCAAAATAATGGGTATAGTTCCCCATACTAAAGGGGTGGCGTAAGCCACAAAACGATGGGCTAGGCTTGTAAATGCCCTCGGGCAGATAGCCTAGTATGAACCTATGAACCTATGAACCTATGTTCTCTGACTCTTAATCATTTTTGATTTGTGTTTCTCTTTACTTTGACTGTAACTGTGAGCACACTGTAACACAATTTTATTTAATTATACACTTCTTCATTTAATTTGGATTTTTATGTGAACAACTGGGTATAACTGCATATATATATTTTTACATCACTTAATTTTGATTTTTATGTGAATAACTGTGTATAATCACTATGTAATGTGGATTTTTATGTGAATAACTGTGTATAATCACTATGTAATGCACATTTTTATGTGACTATCTGTGTATAATCACTATGTAATGCAGAGCTTTTCTCCCCGGGCCTCCACTGAAAATGGGCTCCCCTGAGCCCAGTGGACCTCCCCGGTCATCAAACTGAAATAAATAAAATAAATAAATAAATAAACAACTGCATACCAACAAAATTACAAAAGTAACAAATTACACAGTAACACTATTAGTATTTATTCTCAAAAGTGCAGTTCTCAGCAATCAGACAGCACTATAGTAGAATACTTAAACACAATTTAAAGTGCAAAAAAAAAAAACTGATAAATCAGGGAGGGACTTAGGTAGTCAGACTACCTTAATGACTGAAAGCCAAAGCCACCAGTCAATAAAACAGACCTGTACAAACCAGATGTACCAAATCCAAATGCTTTTGCAACACAACCAAGCTCTTACCAAGGCTAATTGCAAGTGCTTTTGCCTCTGTTTTAACAATATTGTCTCAGCTAAAGAGCAAAACAATTTACTTACAGAAACATACAAGCTGCTGTTAAGAAGACAGACAAATCAGATACGAAACCTAATGTTCACAGTGTTAGCATGTGAGCCAAAATCATCAAGAGAATATTTTGGTCCAGTAAAGTACAGAGAGTTAATTAAACAAACATAAAAATAGCAATCCAATCAGTAAAACATATGCTTGGCCTTCCCAATACTGTGCATCAGACATAAAAGTTGCCTAACTTAGACACCTCACCGCTGACTAGTGCAATCTTAGCATCATCTGCACAGGGTGCTGAGCAAGAATTAATTTCTAACTAGCAGTACAGCATTAGTAATAATACTGCTACAAATACAGTTCATAACATCCATTTGTAACTAGTAGTACTGCATTAGTAATAATACTGCTACAAATACAATTCATAACATCCATTTGTAACTAGTAGTACTGCATTAGTAATAATACTGCTACAAATACAGTTCATAACATCCATTTGTAACTAGTAGTACTGCATTAGTAATAATGCTGCTACAAATACAGTTCGTAACATCCATTTGTAACTAGTAGTACTGCATTAGTAATAATACTGCTACAAATACAGTTCATAACATCCATTTGTAACTAGTAGTACTGCATTAGTAATAATACTGCTACAAATACAGTTCATAACATCCATTTGTAACTAGTAGTACTGCATTAGTAATAATACTGCTACAAATGCAGTTCATAACATTCATTTGTAACTAGTAGTACTGCATTAGTAATAATACTGCTACAAATACAATTCATAACATTCATTTGAACTTGAGCAGAGCAAAGATGAATGTACAAATCAGTGCAATACTTTTGATTAAAGCAAACATCTGACTAAGCAAGCATTATCTATCTACGCTGTGCATCAGTTAGGCAAACATAAGTCAGAAATAAATGTCCAAAGAGCTGGGCACAATCAACAGCACTTGCACAGTTGGGGGGTTACAGAAGGCAACTTTGACACTAAAGAAGTGTGTGTGTGAGTGGGAAACCAGTGAGTGTCCATTGTCAGAGCCAGTAGCAGAAGATATAAATCATACAGATGAGTGTGTGTGTGTGTGTGTGTGTGTGTGTGTGTGTGTGTGTGTGTGTGTGTGTGTGTGTGTGTGTGTGTGTGTGTGTGTGTGTGTGTGTGTGTGTGTGTGCATGCATGTGAATGCACATGTGTGGTACTGTGTGTGGGTCTGCAGGAGCACAATCAAAGCATTAGTGTGAACACTACATCCTGGCATCATGGATGTGTGTTCTTACTGATTGAGAAACCAACGATTCCAATATTTAAGGCCCTACCCAAACTGCATAAGTGTTTGAATGACCCACCCCTTAGGCCGATAGTCTCGGGTAGGGGGTGGGTAACTGAAAATATATCCATATGGGTAGACTTTTTACTAAAACCGTACATCAAACAAATGGAGAACATCCTGATAGATACAGGACATTTTTTTACAGATTTTGGGGAATGTTATTAAACCCGCCAGTGTTGATAATGTTCTCATGGTTACATTAGACATCAACAGTCTTTTTACTGTGATTAATAATGATTATGGCATCAATTCTATAATTGAACTTTTAACAGGTATGGGAGTCACTGAGAATAAAATAGAACTTATTAAGGATTTGTTAACATTAGTGTTGGATAACAATGTTTTTTTGGGAGCTGGCTCCACGTATAGGCAAACACAGGGTGTTGCCATGGGCACACCCTGTGCCAATACCTATGCGAACCTGGTCCTCTCAAAATGGGAAATGATGAACATTTTGGGAAATGATACTTGGAAGGATTACATTTTAATGTATGTAAGATTTGTAGATGATATTTTTATTCTTTGGAATGGAGAACATGACACTTTTAATAGGTTTTTGTCATATCTACATACTACTACTACCTTCCTTAAGTTCAGTGCTAACACATCTTACCATTGTATAGACTTCTTGGATGTGAGGGTCACACAACAACAGGCAGGCTTTTCATCCAGCTTATATAAGAAAGATTGTTGGAAAAATACCTTGCTGTCCTATGACAGCATGCATCCTCGCCATATTTTTCCAAATATTATTAGAGGACAAGTGAGTCGTGCTTCTCGGATTAATACGGATGACAAGCAATTTGAGCAAGAGTTAGTGACCCTAACAGGTCAATTTGAGCAGAGAGGCTATGGGAAGAACATGATAAGGAGTGTTATAGACAATAGCAAGACTCACAGACAGACCAAATTTAGACCTTGGCTTAATAGGAATCAGCATCAGGCTCCCGCAGCGATTAAGCAGGATGCCCCCATACAGAGAAGTACCAAGTTGTTGTTTACGTATGGGAGTAACATTAGTGACATCTGTAAAATTGTTAACAACAACTGGAACATTCTTACTAGTGACACCAGTTTAAAGGGGCTAATTGACAATAGACCTTACTTTCAATATAGAAGGAACAAGAACTTGAGTGATCTTTTATGCAAAGAGAATAGTCTTTCTGAGAGCAGGCCATTTATGAGTAGGGCAGGCACACTTCCATGTGGTACGTGTAAAGCTTGCAGCTTTATCAATAAAGAGGTCAACTTTTTACACAGAACAACAGGAAAGATTATTATTTTTAAAGGTAGGGCCACCTGTAGGACCCCCAACGTGGTCTATTTGGCTGAATGTACAAAATGTCCCAGTTTTTATGTGGGTATGACCACAAACATGTTTAAGGTGAGAATTCTACAGCATCTAGGTAGCATAAGGAATAGGGATGACAGTAATGCCCTATATAGGCATACATGCACATGTCCAACTCATAGTTTTTTGTTTAGAGTAATAGTTAACACTAGACTGAATAACCGGGGGGGGGGATGCTAGATTGCAGATCGCTTTGGATGAAACAAAATGGATTATAGATTTAATGGCACACATACCCCCTGGTCTAAATGACGTTATCCCTTTAAAACCAACACTCCTGAGTAGGTGTGTGTTTCATTGACCCACAAGGTTTTCATTGGTTGAGAATCTTTTTAAAAAGAATGTGTATGTAGTGTTTGATGTCTGATGAAGGGTGTAACCCGAAAGCGCTTACTTTTATACTTTATCTGCATTTGGATTAACTTGTTTTCAAGTTTTTTATTAAAAGCTACATTGAGCAGCAGCAGTGTCCTGCCATCTTTTTTCCTTGATGTGTGTGAATTGTGCATGTTGGAAGTTTCAGTCAACACCATGACCATGTGAACTTACTGTGCCAGGAGTTGCACTGATAATTCCATGACCCTGGATAGATCTTGGGGTGTTATCTGAATGTGAACAATGTCTGCTGGATGAGCTCATCACAATTCCATTCACAATCTGGGTGTGGAGACCTCAGTCACTGATGGAGCAGTGGAAGTTGTGGCAGTAAGGGACTGGGAACTGGTGCAGCCACATTGACCAATACCTGGTGACATAGCAGCTCTCTGGCCTCATGGATGCTGACCCTCATCTAACTGGTTCTCCATTACAGGCACTGCACGACACAGTGTGTCACTCATCCAGTGCAAGTACTCATCTACACGAGTCAGGCAGTTTCGCATATCAGAATTCACAGCATGCAGTACTCTCACTATCTCTGCTGAGGCCCTAGTGGAACTTGCCTGTGCTTCTACGACAGCCCTGCACATATGTTGGATGTCATCCACTGACACAACGCCATCAAGGGGAGGGCAGAAAGTATGCCTTCTCTGAGCACCTCTACTGACACCCCTGTATGGTACTTCACCTTCACAATGGCTAGGGTGAGACTCTGCCAGTTCTGTATTTGGAGCAACTGCACTACGCTGATCAAATATGTCATCCTCAGTCTCTCATATTTCAGATGGATCTTTCTCATGGGTGTGCATACACATACTGACTGTATCCAAACTCTGGAGACAGGATGCAGGACCCACAACACAACTTTTTTGTTAGACTGACCATCTGCAACATCAGACCATGCCTTTTCATCATCACCATCATCATTATAGGCTACGTATACTCTGAATTCAGGCAGCAAAACTCCACAGTGCCAGTAACAGCTTCATGTGTGATTATAGCAATAAACACAACAAAAAGAGAAATAAAAAAAATAGGAGTAAATAAACATGTAGGTTCCAAGCTCAGCAATCCTTTAATGAAAAAATGACAAAGTAAGCACTTTCACTGATCTTACCCCGCTTCTTCATACCAACATAAGGTATGCAGCTACAAGCAAGGTATCTGAATGTAAAACAACCAATGAAAATAAGGTTGTAATTAACCAATTTAAATCTGCACGCTTGATTTTAGATGTTATTACATATATATTTTTTAGGTGAGCAGTGCCTTAGTGCATCTTAGATCCATGTTATTTGTGCATATTTAAATTGGTTAATTACAACCTTATTTTCATTGGTTGTTTTACATTCAGATACCTTGCTTGTAGTTGCATACCTTATGTTGGTCTGAAGAAGCGGAATAAGATCCGTGAAAGCGCTTACCTTGTCATTTTTTCATTAAAGGATTGCTGTGCTTGGAACCTACGTGTTTGGTTACTCCTATACTTATTTTTGCTCTTATGGGTTCCTTTATCAAGAGTGAGGTATTCTATTTTTATTAAACTATGTAACCCTGACTTAAGCAAAACTAGATGCAAGTATAATTAAAAATTAAATTAAGGTAGACTGAATAATAAATTATGAAATGGTGTTGGCATACTGGTTAAGGTGTTTACCTTAACGACACAAGATGCAGGACTTGATTCTGATAAGGAGTAATTAACTAGGGCTAGGCTCAAAATTGCCCATAAGGGCAGTAGTCTAGTACTAATCTATAAATGACTTCAACTAAAAAAAAATGTATGCCCATACCATTTGCAGGTGGTAATGGATGTACCTAGACAAGCAAAATGCAGATAATAAGCATTAAACAATCGATGCTCATGAAAGACAACCCTACTTACTTAGTACAACTGCATACATTAAAAATATGGGTCTATATTAAAATCTCAAAGTCTGACAATATCAAATATGATATTGTCAACACGAGAATAGAGAAGGCACACTACATTGAAAGTTTAAATGGAAAATCTCCATAGGGGGAGATTTCCGTTTACTTCAATGTAGTGCATTCTCAGAGTTGGTATATTTAAGTAGGGGGGTATGGGGTGCAGGGAGGCTTGCCCCCTGCCTACACACTATTTAGTTTTTTGTTTTTTTTTAATTTAGTATTTTTTTTTTTTGTTTCAGTGGTTAAAGTTCGATCTTTAGTGATTCGAAGTTTTAAACCTTCAAGATTATAATATAGATCCCAGAAATATATCCCTATGCTCTCTTTCTCCCTGCATGGGAGTAAATAATAATACAAAAAAATGTATAAATAAATAAATAAATATATATATATATATATATATATATATATATATATATATATATATATAAATTTACACGAACATTAGCTGGGACTGTCAAGTATGCATTCATTCTGGCATCATTAAAAACATTGATCTAAATTATTCTAATTTTTTTCATATAGGCCATATGTACATATTGTATATAGTTTGTCTTTGCTTCATTTGTATTCTAGTAGAAATTATGTTTTGTCTTTTTGAAAATCAATAAAATATTTGGGAAAAAAAACATTGATCTATATGAAAACACGCATCTAATAAATAAGTGTAAATTACACCCTCTTCCAGAAAATGGCAGACCTGAATAAAGATGAAGAAATGTCATATTCCAAAATATATTCCAGCATAGCCAATGAATTATGTGTAGGAAAGCACTGCTATCTGTATTCGGGCATTTGTTAACAACACTAAAGGTATGCCGGCAGAACAAAACTGTTGTTTGTAAAAGAGGTCAAAGAGCCTTTTCTAATAGAAAGCATTAAAACCCCTTCACAAAAAGGACTTTGCAAATTGTACACAGCACTCAATAAAGTAATGTAATGAAACTCAAATTCCCCCTATAAATCAATCATTCTCCACAACCCACAACAGCAAATACATATACCAAGGACGCAATCCTTCTAATGGGATAACATGTATTATGCCAGGTGCATACAACCCAGTTAAAAGAAATTTTTGGCTAAAATGTAACTTTCACATTGCTACACACTAGTCATAGGTGACTCTATAGTCAGGACATTGATGTCCCACTCACCAGGCTAAACAAGGAGAAGGTCACTGTCAGCTGCCTATTGGGTGCCAGGATCCACCACATAACCCACGCACTCAGGTCACTGCACAACAAGTATAAATATGACTCCATCATTGTCCATGCTGGTGTGAATGACCTGAGACATACCTCCCTGGACTACATGAAAAAAGACATAGAGGAGCTCTCTGATCATGTGACCCAGGCCGGTATGACCCTGACCTTGAGTAGCATCCTGCCATCACCCAGAATGATACCGCAGTACAAGGACAAAATGATTGACTTCAACAATTGGCTAAGCTTCTGATGCCATTCTAAGGGGATCCAGTATTTGTCTGCCTGGGATGACATGGTTAACAGACCATGATGCTTTGCAAGAGATGGCCTGCACCCGCCACCCCTGGGATCCCGGATACTGTTTAAGGCTCTTGCTGACCCTATAGTGCCTTTTTTAGGCAAGGCACAAATGAAAAATTCACCACCATAACAGGAACAGGCAAGCAAAAACTGAGGGTAATGCTACTCAATATTAGAAGTCTAAACCTTAAAATGCACTCCCTCGAGGCATTCCTTAAAATGGAGAACATCGATATCTGTTAAGTGAGTGAGACCTGGTTCAAGGTACCAGAGAGCACCCCTGCATTACCAGGCTATAACTCATACCACACTTTTCGGCCACCTAACCTGGACAGGAGCACCAAAGGTGGAGGTATGTCCATATTCATTAAGGATATCCACACCTCCAGGCTAGTTGCTCAGCATAATGCATCCTAGGTTATCCAAGTGCAACTAACTCTGGGTAAAACTGCAAACCAAACTGTAGCTTGTTACAGATCCCCCACCATGCCCCAGGATTCCCACTCCTCTTTTCTTTATATAATGGAAAATATTAGAGTTTAACCAAACACCCTAATAATGGGCGATTTCAACTACCCCACCATTAAATGGGAAAACTACTCATGTACCAACTCCTTCACTCAATGCTTTCTGGAATTCATAAATTCCAATGCCCTGGATCAACCTATCCACACCCCCACCAGGGGCATCAATATCCTAGACCTAGTCATTACCAACATGAGTGACCGGTGTTACTCACCTGAAGTCAACACCTCATTGGTCAGATCCGACCATAAGCTAATCACCCTAGATATCCACATCCCGTCCACACCCCCCATTAAGGAAATCATGGTAAAAAATTTCTCCAAAGCCAACTTCATGCTTCTTAAGAAAGAAGTGGTGAACCTCATGACACCCATGCAGATGGACAATACAGTTACGACTGCTGAATCCTACACAGATGCACTCTATAAGCACTTACACGAGTGCATGGATCATGCTATCCCAAACAGAACCAAGATGCTATCCTCCAAAAAAAGGAAGCCAATCTGGTGGTCCCTTGCCATAAACAAACTCTACAACAGAAGGAAGAAGCAGATGCAAAAAAATCCCATGAGTGGAGGAGCTCCCTGGTCAACCTCAGTAAGAAGCTGAGATCCCTTATAAGATCCTCCAAAGCTAGCTACAAAAACAAAATCACCACTGATTCTAGCAACAACCACAAAGCATTCTATAGCTATGTCAGGAATCTCGATGGCAACACCCAGATCTGCTCTGAGTTACAGCACAACTGCATGAAAATTACAGAACCAACTAATATTGCCAATGTCCTGGCAGATAGGTTCAGTGCTAACTTTATCCCCCTCTCACCCCCTAAAGGGCCCATATCTATACAGGAAGAATGCAGAGTCCCCGTAATCACAACTACACAGGTAAAAGCTGCACTCTCTAAAGCCAAAACACAGCATCGATGGGACCAGACAACATCCCAGGCTGCATTTTACACGACCTTCAAAATGAACTGGCTCCCCACCTAAGCACCATGTTCAATCATAGTCTCACATCAGGCTTTGTGCCCACTGAATGGCACCCAGCAACAGTTATCCCACTACACAAAGGGGGAGCCACCACTGATCCTGGGAAATATCGCCCTATTAGCCTGACGAGCTTGGTCGGTAAGGCCATGGAACGTATCATCATCATGGAACTCATAAACAAAGACATTGGTAACCTCCAAACTCTGGACCCCACCCAGTTCAGGTTTGTGAAAGGCAGATCATGCCTCCTGAACCTGATCAACTTCTTTGAGGCAGTCACCAAAGCTGTAGATGAGAGTAAGGTGGTTCACACAGCCTATCTTGACCTCGCCAAGGCTTTTGACACCATCCTCCATTCTCGAATAATAGCTAAACTCACTAAACTAGGTATAAATCCCTACATCACAAGATGGGTTGCCAATTGACTTACTGACAGAATCCACACTGTAAAAGTTGCAGACTCCAAATCTGACTTCAAACCAGTGACAATTGGAATACCACAGGGTTCCGTCCTGGGAACTCTCCTGTTTGGTATCTACTTCTCTGAAGTACAGGCTAACACAGAAGGCCTTTGGCTAATGAAGTTTGCAGATGACTGCAAACTAGGAGCCATAGCTGAGCCCCCAAATGATGTGGACATCCTGCAGAAGAGCCTCACTGAGACAGATGCCTGGTGCCAGAGCCATGGCCTCAAGCTCAATGCCAAAAAGTGCATTGTCATCCCCTTTGATAAAAACTCTGTACCCATGAACTACTACATAGGCAGCAGTCTACTTAACGCCGAATGTGTGATAAGAGACCTGAGGACCCAGGTGGACAATAGTCTCTCCTTTGATAATCACATCGCCAAAGTAGTCAGGAAATCCTTCTACATGGCACACCTCATCACAAAAGGGTTCTCATCTAGGAAAAAAGTGGTCATTGTTCCCCTCTACTCAACACTCATTAGATCCATTATAGAGTACAATGCTCATTTTGGAATGTACCTCACAAAACATTTGCAGCAGCTGGAAAGGACACAGAAGTATCTCACAAATAGGATTACTGGCCTCAAACAGATGCCCTACACTGACCATCTCAAAAAACTCCAGCTTTACTCCATAGCATATCGCCTACTCCGAGTTGATCTCTGCCTAACATATAAAGCTATGTCAAACCCAAAGCTGTTGGACATGCTACACCTAAAGAAATCCAAATCCCTCTGAGTTACACAC
>NC_056729.1:1650241095-1650251095 GCF_019279795.1 Protopterus annectens
TATCTCTCCAGCATGACATGTTCATGTCAGAGACTGGGTTAAGATCCCTGGAGTGAGTGACCCTTGTGCAGTTTGATTTACAAATGTGTAGTATTTCCATGTGGGAATCTGAACCTTAACCACCACATATCCACAGTAGTAAGGAACTCCTTCTATGTGGCACATCTTATAAGTAAAGGCATCACATCTAGAGCTAAGAATGTTATAATTCCATTATACCCAGCCTTCATAAGACCAGTAATTGCGTAAAATTCTCCCTTTTGCATATACCTCACCAGACACATGCAATAATTGTAGACCACAGAGGTTTCTCAGCAAGAAATTACAGTGTACACACAACAAGTCTAACCTTAGCCACTCCCACTGATTTCAAACCAATCAGGACAAGTCTCTGACTCCACCCCCTCCACATAGTACCTTCCATTACTCCACCAAACATCCAACACAATGCAACCATGTTACTACCCAGGATATTTTCTCTCCTTACTTGCATTCTTCTTACTCACTTAACAGCTCATCACAGCTCCTCACTTCACTCACCCAACCAATTTCACTGCACCCATACATATTTCTCCTTCCAACACCCTCTCTACAACTACACTTCCACAACCACCAAAAACTACATCCCAATACTATTACTCAAATACCAATTACCATCAACCTTTAAGCACAAAATATCCCTGCAATACAACAAGCTCCTAACTGTCTACACTAAACTGATTCTGGCTTCCCTCTCCAAACTAACCTGCAGTGGCGGCATCCATCCTAACCCTGGCCCCACCTCTAACCTCCTTCATAATACCCACCCTCTAATCACAGCCAAAAAAAAAAAAGTCAGATCTCCTCATCCTGTGCATAAACATTAGAAGCATATGTAATAAAACCGAAGACCTGCATGCCATCATAAAAACCTACTCACCTGACATCCTAATCCTAACAGAAACTTTTTTTTATTTTTATTTATTTATTTATTTATTTATTTATTTAACATTTGTTGACCGGGAAAGTCTGACTAGGTTCCACAGATCCTGTTTTCAGCGGAGGCCCAGGGAGAAATGCTCCAGAAGCATGTCTTTAGAATTATTCTAGAAAACCTCCTAAATTGGGCCAATCTTTCTCTGTCCCCCAAGAAACTATCATACTCGATGACTTTAACACAAACTGGTTATCCTATAACAGTAACCACCCAACCATTTACCTAAATCTGCATGTTTTTTCCCAACTAATATGATCTCCAACCCATATAAATAAAAACCCCAATAACCATACTATTCTTGATTGGATACTGGTCAACAAAGATCCCCACTCCTACACTAGAGGCTGTCTACCAGACAGCCTCAGTGACCATACCCAGTTTTTCTTCTAAAACACCATGTAAAAAATTCCAGTCCAATCACCTATAGACAAATCCATAATACAGCAAATTTTAATCCCTACTCCTTCAACTCAGCCCTCTAAAACTATAACTGGACACCAATAAAATACCTCAATCTTGATGACGCTGTCCACTTTTTCAATTCCATCTTCCTCAGCAAACACCCACGCTCCCCAAAGATATGCCAGAGTCAAAACTAAAAACTCCCCCTGGCTTCATAAAACCACCGGCTGACTAATAAAAATTCGGGACAAAGCATGGGAACACTGGCGCCAAACAAAACCCCCCTCAGCTAGGCAATCCTTCATCGAATTGCGTAACAAGGTAAAAAAGCAAATAAAAACTGATAAAGCCCTCTACTATCAGTCAACCCTAAACTCCTCCCATCATAATCCTAAGCAATTCTGGTCCACAATACACTCCATACTCCACCCAGGTAAGTTAGGCACCCCCCACCTACCGTCTCCTCCTCCTCCAGCAGTGTAGCTGACTCTTTCAACAAACACTTCACTGAAATCATTCTATCACTAGCCAAACAACACTCCTCCTCTACCCCCTCACACAACCCCAACCCCCTACCCCCCTCCTTCACCTTCTCTCCAATACCCAGCTCCTACATAAAAAAACTTCTAACACAGCTTAAACCCACTAAACTTGCAGTTGACAACCTGCCTTCAGAATACCTAAAAATAGCAGCAGACACCCTAGCCTATCCAATTTCCATATTGATTAACCACTCCATATCAGAAAGCTATGTCCTACTCTGTGGAAGATTTCACACATCATTCCTCTACACAAAGATGTCTCCTCCACTGACCTGTCCAACTACCACCCCATTGCCATCCTCTCCCCACTCTCCAAGATTCTTGAGAAATGTATTAACTCTCAGGTATTACATTTTCTCCTTACCAATAATCTTCTCCCCAAAACCCAACATGGCTTCAGGCCATATCACAGTACCACCACCGCCTTACTCTCCTTCACTGACACAATCCTATAACATAAAAACAATAGCCTATTCTCTTTTGCTACATTTCTGGACCTATCAAAGGCTTTTGATATGGTATCCACAATATACATCTCTCTGTGCTCACTAATCTCTCTTTTTCCCACACTGCCACCAATTGGTTCCACCTCTATCTCTCAGGCTGAAAACAATCTGTTGTTTGCAAAGAACAGCTATCCCCTCATCTCCCAGTTTCTCACGGGGTCCCCCAAGGCTCCATTCTTGTCCCCCTACTATTCTCCCTTTTCATCAACAACCTTCATACCTCTACCAAACATGCCACACATACAATATGCAGATGACTCCACCCTAATCTGCTCTGCCCTCACTCTACCAGAACTCCATAAATCACATGGGACTTATTCACATCTGTAGAAAGCTGGCTCTCCAATGCTCAGCTTCTACTCAATCCTAACAAAACCAAGCTTTTTTTCTTTCAGCCCTCTAAATCTAAACAGCCTACCACCCTATTCCACCTTTGTGCCAAGAACAGCACCATCATTTCCCCATCAGATCACACCAAACTTGTAGGTGTGGAGATTGACAACAGTCTCAAATTCGACCTCCACATATCTCTTACCATAAACAAAGTTCATAAAAAACTCAGGTCACTATATAGAAATAAACAATACCTAACCAAGACAGTCAGGACTACTATTGCCAACTCACAGCTACTGCCCACTCTACTCTACACCTCTCCATACTCACCAACCCCAGACAGACTGACCTAAACAGACTAGAAGCCTGCTACAATAAAACTGCTAAATTTGCAACAGCAGCATCCTACTGCAGCCACCACTGTAACTCACTCAGGGAACTTGATTGGCTAGAACTATTTCAGCTCCTTCACCTGAATCAACTCTTACTTGCCCGCAAACTAATAAACCAGCCCCACAAAGATCCCATCACTCCAAAACCTTCTCCAACCTTACTCCTCTTCCAGATCCTAGAATACTAGAACACAACACAGGCAGTCCAACTGTGTGAATATCTTTTTAATTCTGGTACCTCGGCCTTCGCCTTCTCAAGAAATATTTATTTAGTATTTCTTGAGAAGGCGAAGGCCAAGGTACCAGAATTAAAAAGATATTCACACAGTTGGACTGCCTGTGTTGTGTTCTAGTATTCTAGTATTCGTATTTTGGAGAGTGTTTTTTTGGTCATTTTCCAGATCCCTAAGATCCAACAGCAAAAATGTACTTCTCACCACAATACCCAAAAATTCAGCAGGAGAAGCCCTCTTCACCTGTACCATTTCAAAACTATGGAACAACCTCCCTACCTCGATAAACAACTTATCTTCCTGCAGTCTATTCAAAACCACTCTCAAATCCCACCTAAAAATGCACTGGCTCTGCCCTTGCTCCAACCCCGAGTAAGAAAACTTCCAACTTCTTAGTACAGTGTTAGATATCATCTTTTTTGTCAACTCAACTTAAAATGTGTCTAGTACTCATTACCGATTGTATGTCCTGTAACCCACTATTGTTTCATGTATTCTGCATGTCAACGTGTTTACTGTATATCATCTACTATTGTAGCGTTTTCCATTATGTACTTCAGCTTTTCTCCCCGGGCCTCTGCTGAAAAAGGACCCATGTCCAGTCGGAATTTCCCGGTAAACAAATGTAATAAATAAATAATAAATAAATAAATAAACATGGAAAGACAAAAAACCCTGTCACTGTATTCAGTCTCCAACAGGTTGCTAAGGGGTTACAGTGCCTGGCTTACAGGAGAGTCTCTGACCCGGCCCCAGTGGAAATACTGCACATTCTTAAATCAATCTGCATGAGAGTCACTCACTCCAGGAATCTTAACCTAGTCTCTGACATGAACAGTTCAAGCTGGAGAGAGAGATACATCTCCCAGAGGCTGCCACTTCTCTGGAACAAGCTTCCAATTCATGTGAAACAGAACCCCGCCCTGACCATCTTCAAGTGCAATCTAGATCAGTGGATTGGTGACTGCAAATTCACTCCTGGGGTGACAACCATGTCCCTCCTGGACAGAGAAAGTCAGTATTAACTTCCATTGATTATTACCTCTGTGAACTTCACTCACCTAACCACCAACTGGGGCAAATCTGGATAAATATGGCTAGGCTTATAAGGGCTCTAAGACCGGTAACCTAGTAACCTTCTATGAAACTATGAACCTATGAATAGGGGATATGGCTGCATTCAACTACAGTCAGTCTAGATTTTTCAAGTTTTTCTTCTTATTTCTCCATTTGTTCCATACAGACTCCATGGGTATAGGCCTAAAGATTCCCTGCTGGATATCAGCATGTCTCTAAAAAATATTTTATTGGTCATATTGTAAGGCTATCCAGATTTTACCAAGGAAATCAGATACTGGAAATTTCTGGCAGTTAGCACACTGGCAACTAGCACCAAGAACTAATGACATGACCTGTTAATAAGCTGATGTGATGTGTTAAAGACATTCACTGCTTTTACAAGCTGATAGTCCATCCTCTAATAGATGTAAATATTTAAGAAACAAGGAGAAAAGCCTCTCGCATCAGCCCATTATAGGTAAGCATATACCTCCACAACACCACATCCATCACAATATACCACTTGTCCCATAATTTATGCTGAAGCTGTAAAGAAAAGTTTTCCAAAGCCTTCTAGAATGCAGTCTAAGAAACTCCATTTTCTAGCACTCAAGGCAACACCTACTCCTTCTCCAGACATGCGTACTATAAATCCATACAACTGACTAAAGAGTCACCAGAGTAGTAGACCTAAGCCCATATAGTCCACTAAGTCTGTTTCTACAAAGGGAAATGTTTTAACCATAGGTGGCTCTGTAGTTAAACATACAGACTCCACATTTACCATACTGGAAAAGAACCAGGTGACTTTAAGTTGTTTGTCTGGTGACAGGATCAGTTTTGTCACAAGGATCCTAAGTGCCCTTAAATGAGACAAATATGACTATGACCTAGTAGTAGTCTATGTGGGAGTTAATGACCTGTGGTGATGTACCCAGAGTTACATACAGAAAGACATGATGGAACTTACTATGGATGTGTTAGTGTTAAGAAGGGTACCATTGGCTTTAACAATTGGCTACATAGTTGGTGTCATTCAAAGAGGATCCAGTATTTGTTGGCCTGGAATGAGGAGGTGGATTAGTCTCCTGTTTTGCCAGGGATGACTTACACCTGTTATATCAGGACTTCTACATACTTCTGCCACCATAGCGTCTTCTTTTGTCAGAGTCCCGCTGTTGGACATTTGCTTATAGCTAACTCAAACTGCAATTCAAACAGCGTAGTGGTGGCACAACTCAATGCTTAGAGTCGGAATAGAATGATTCCACCATATGAAGCTGTCATGCGACTAGAGCACAATCATATTTGCGTAGTTACTGAGACATGGTTTTGGTGCACAATCATATTTGTGTAGTTGCTGAGACATGGTTTCAGTTCACAATCATATTTGTGTAGTTACTGAGACATGGTTTCAGTGCAATGACTGCACTCACTCTATACAAGGGTTTAGCATCTATCATGCCTTCAGACCCTTGGGTAACTGTGGAGTATCTGTATTTGTCAGAAATATCATAACATCATGACAAATTACTCACACCCCTAACTGGGAGTGACTGGAGATCCAAACTACACTTGACAAATCCAACCATTACTTCATTGCCATCTAAAGATCATTATCAATGTCCCCAAAGATCATAGAAATTCCCTTTACACCATTGAGGAATTAAATAGCAAGCCAAATACCTTCATGCTGGGGCATTACTGGAGCTTTAATTAGCACACTTACCCCTTTAAAACTCAATATGCTCAAGGTTTCAACTTGCTAATGTGGTAAATTGTAAAAACTCTATCATTCACCTTGTCCTTACCAACTTAACCCTGCATATACTCTACCCCATGTCTCCTCATCCCTACTTAAATCTGATCACAAGTCAGTCACCTTCTCTTCATGCCTAGCAGTACTACCCCACCACCAAATTAAATCATCTTTAGGTACTTCAATGGGGCAAACCCACTTCACTTGTAGAAGACCAATGCAAAATTCCAAATATTCACCTGCAAATTAACCCAACAGAGAGGGCTGTCAACCTCATCTCTTATTTTAACAACATCTAAACAGATATATATATATATATAAACCTCAGTACACATTCACCTTAAATATAATATTTAATTCCAGAATAAACCTCTCTGGTAGAACTCCCATATTAATAAATTACATAAAAGATATGAGAACATGGATCACAGCCTGTGTGCTTTGTCATGACTAACCATACAATGGTGTAAAAATTAGCTCTAGGTGATCTAGCCTCATGAACCAATGCCATCAAATAGGTATTGGTATTTGCCACTGATAAGTGGTTTGAGGACTTTGCCTAAGGACTAATACTAAAGGTGTAAGCAGTCTAAGGGCCTCTATTTGCCAGTGTGTGCCCACCATAAAGTCCAGCATCCCTGGGTCAATAAGTTACTGGCTGGCAGTATATTAAATCGATCAGCCCTGACAAACATGAATATTGTTACACTGAATACAGAGCCACTGATGGGATGCAGCTTAGATCAGTATTGGTTCGTGCTGCCCGGATTATTACAGTGGATACTGACTTCAGTGACGAATGTGCTTTTATGAAGAAAATGTTTCTAGCTAGAGGTTACCCTGAAACGTTGATTAATGAAATCATTGATGAAGTCTCTTTAAAACGTCAGTCCCATTTCTATATACCACTCTTGAATAAGTTAGGTCATACCCCAGCATGTGCTACCAGTGACACATTTACAGTTCTGGACGAGACTATAATTGATCAGGAGGTGAATTTTGAACCTCCTTCTTTTATAACTACATTTAGTATGGATAGTTATAGGTGCTTTGGAATTTTGAAGAAAAACTGGGAACTTTTCAAGGGTGACAATAAAGTTCTTAATTGTGTAGGTAAATATCCCCTTGTTACTTATAGGAGAGGTATGAACCTTAAGGATTTTTGTGAACTTAAAAACAACACAGTTAGGACTCCAGGCATGTATAAATGCCAATCTTGTAATTATTGTTCGTACATACTGGAGTCTAATCGATTCAGTGTTAACGACTTACAGTTTAAGTTGAGATGGAGGAATAACTGTAATTCTAAGTTTGTGGTTTACCTTGCGTTATGCCAGTTTTGTCCTGCATTTTATGTAGGCAAAACTGAAAGGAAACTTCGTAACCGTATGTACGAACATTTATACGCTATAAGGAAAAACAAACTAGAGAATGCTTTGGCTAAGCATGTTGCTCAATTTTCCAATCACAGTTTTAAATTTATTGTTATTGACCAGGTTCATCAGGATGTCAGAGGTGGTCCTGATGGTCTTAAGTTAGATGAATTAGAATTATCCTGGCAAATTATGTTGAATGCTTACAGTTTACCAGGTTTAAATGAAGGATGCATTATTAGCAGTATTTTAAAATTAAAAAGTTTAAAACGCTGACATTTATTAATTATTTAATTAGTAAATGTGTTAGTATATTAATACACTAAGTGCTTTTATAAGAATTTTTAAACAATGTTGTGTATTTTGAATTTCGTCAAGTGGGTGGTAACGTGTTTGATGAGTAGTTTTATTTATTATCTGATTGGTTAATTCAATCTATTTAAATGTATCTGTATGTTTTTCACTTTGTCTGATGAAGTTTATGTTGTGTCATAAACGAAAAGCGCTTCATAATACTTCTGCTTGTGTCTCTTCATTTCTGCTCAGTTGGACTACATTTCAAACAGCACTTTACAAAAATACCTATTCAGCACAGATGCCTGTACAAACCATCCTATATGACATACAGCTCTAATACATTTGCAACACAAGCATCTTATATGAATCATGTTAATATTCACAAATGACATATAATTATTTAAATAATTCCACCTAGTAGCTGGGCTGGCAGTATCCCCTTTCATCAGACCTCCTGGCATGTATTTTTACATAAGGAAAGTTGGTGGGAAAATACAGAAGTTTGTGAAATTAGCAGGAAAACGTGAGAGGCAAAACCAACCAGGCTAAGAAGCAATGATCAATATCTAACAAAGAGACTAAGATGGTAGTATAAATAGCAAAGAACAAGGCATCAGAAGCACTCTAACAGCTTCTGGAAAGGGACTCAACAGATGGCATAAAGAAATTTTATCAGATTGCAAGGCAAAGACAGAAAGATAAAGAAGATCATCATCAGACGCCATTCATAAAAGATGTCAGCAGCAGTCTGCTCACCTGCTCCACAGGACATCAAATGATGATGGAAGGAGCACCTCCAGCTGCTTCTGAATGAAGAAAACCCTAAAGAAGCTGTCCTGACCCATGATCATATGCAACTATCCCAATATGTGCAGTGAGACAGATAGTGGAGAAGAAACTATAGATGAGGAAAGAGACCAACAGGATGGGTATTCCTAGAGGTGGATTTAGGCAGACATGCAATGCTTTGATGTCCTAGAAACATTAGCAGAATTAGAGATGGCTATGTACAAGGACACAAAGGCACAAGTATGACACTGTTTGGATTCACAGATGGTTCCAAGTAGGAGTAGATGTCCATCACAGTTCACCTGTAAGCCATTAACTGTTCATTATGGTAATGGACTACATTAGCAAACAGGTAAGAATGTAAAACTAAAGGCACAAGAAAGAGTCTAGAAAAGGCAGTTGAAATTGCAGCAAATTAGGGAAATAATTTGAAGGCAAAATAGTGGAACAGACTATCAGTTTTAAGTATCTGCGAGGTATTATTAACAAAACAGCAACACAAGACCCGAGTACAACGCCCCTTTTGGTATGTACCTCACAAGACATCTACAACAACTGGAAAGATCACAGAAATACCTCACAAAGAGGATTACTGGCCTCAAACAGATGCCCTATGCAGACCGTCTCAAAAAGCTACAGCTTTACTCCATCGCATATCGCCTACTCAGGGGCGATCTCTGCCTAACATGCAAAGCTATGTCAAACCCAGAGCTGTTGGACATGCTCCACTTAAAGAAATCCCAATCCCTCTGAGCTACACACTCTAGGGACCTTAACCTTGTCACCACAATAAACAGAACATGCTGGAGGGATAGATTCCTGTCCCAGAGACTTCCTATACTCTGGAACAGACTACCTATCTATGTCAAACAGAGCTCCTCATTAGCACTCTTCAAGAAAAATCTTGATGATTAGATGGGAAATGGGAAATTGACCCCGGGGATCACTTTTGTGGCTCTGCTCGACAGGGGCACAGGAAAATAATTTTCTTGGGTGGCGAAAGCCAGGGTACATTTTTTGGCTAGGCTTGTATGGGCCCTAGGGCCGATAGCCTAGTACCTACCTATGAACCTATGAACCTATGAACAAACAAGTACACTTTATTCACTTCATAAGTGTTTTCATTCCAAAAGGAACTTCATCAGACTGTTTTATAAACAAAACCAGATTAAATACTCTCAGTAGAAGTTACATGGCACTACACATGACCAGTGCCTTATCCTTTCCTTTTTAAGTGCACCTTAAAATGTTTTGTATAATTTAACACATGTTAATGATAAGCATCCAGTTTTAGTTGTCACAAGTATTCTTTCCAATTTTACTCTTCCTTGGCATCATG
>NC_056729.1:1650256095-1650493595 GCF_019279795.1 Protopterus annectens
TCCCTGCTGTTACTATTGATAAAACCCCTGAAGATGTTTCTGACAGTTTTAACTGATTCTTTACTGAGACAATTCAAGCCCGAGCTAGCCAACTACCTCCTAGCTCCCCTGGTCCTGAAAGTAGCACCCTTAGAAACCTACTCACATTCAGCTTCTAACCAATCGCCACTTCACTTATCCATACCTTGATCAAAAAATTAAAACCCACTACACTTTCTGCTGATCAACTCCCTGTCGAATACCTACAAAAATCAGCTGATGCTATTGCTTACCCCATCTCAATACTAATCAATCGAACCATAGTAGAAGCTAAAATTCCCACCATCTGGAAAATATCCTATGTAATCCCACTTTACAAAGGAGGCAGCTCTACTGAATTCTCCAATTATAGGCCAATAGCTATACTCTCTCCACTTGCAAAGATTATGGAAAAATGTATTCATAGACAACTCATGCACCACCTAATCCAGAATCACCTTATGGCAGACACTCAGCATGGCTTCTGTCCTCATCACAGCACTACTTCAGCCCTCCCAGCCTTTACCAACACCATAAACCATAATCGCAACAATAATTATATATCCTCAGCCCTCTTCTTGGATCTTTCCAAGGCATTTGATATGGTTGATCACCAACTTTTAATCCACACCCTGCAAACATTCTGTCTAGATACTAGAGCCCTTCAATGGTTTCAATGCTACCTGAATGGTCGACAGCAAGCTGTCCTCTGGCAGAATAAACTCTCTAACCTTCTACCTAACACCCTTGGAGTACCACAAGGCTCTATACTAGGGCCCTTGCTGTTTTTCATCTTCATTAACTACCTTTATACTGTCATCCCAAAAGTCAGCTGTATCCAATATGCTGATGACTCTACTCTGATTTGCTCAGCCACATCTCCAATAGAGTTATGGTCAACTACCCAGGCCACCTTTAATACAATAGAAAACTGGCTTTCTGAATGTCATCTGATCCTAAATCCCAAAAAAACTAAAATGCTGTTATTTTCACCAACACGTAGGTCTACCATTTTCACCTTTACCATAAATTCAAATGATGCACAATAATCTCCCCTGACCCCTCTACAAAACTATTAGGTGTCATTGTAAACAATAATCTAAAATGTGACCTACATGTTAACCAAACTATCAAAACCATCAATAAAAAACTAGGGTCACTTTACAGAATAAAAGCCTTCCTAACCCCTCCAGCTATAATTTCCATAGCTCGCTCTCACCTTCTTTCAACCCTTCTGTATGCATCCCCTCTACTCTCAAATTTAAACAAGACTGTCCTTAACAAACTCTCAATTTGCTACAACCACATTGCCAGGTTTGCCACTGGGCTGCCTTTTAGGACATATCATTGCATCAATGTAAATCAGCCTGGGTGGCTTGAACTACCCAGCCTAATCCAGTATAACCAACTGATTATGGCCTATAAAATCCTCTATAATCCGGACAATACTCCTGCACTTAAAAATATTATCACCCCCTAAAACAATTCTAACAAACTACTAATTCAGACTAGCAAACTTAATAACACAGCCGGTAACTCTTTCTTTGCAAACTCTGTAAATAGATCCTGGAACTCTCTTCCAGCTGATATTACCATACTTTCCACCTTAGGTCAATTTAAAACTAGACTCAAACAACATTTGTCACTTAACTGGCTATGTCAATGTATCAAGCCTGGCTAACTCTCTCTAGAATGTGTAAAAATCTGTTAACCAGTTTACTGTGTAATTTAATTTAATCCTGACTTGTGCTCAGGATTAACTGTAACCTGTGGAACTTGTTTAACTTGCTTACGTATGTAATCTCTGTAAATAGTCTGTTTGTCATATGTAATGCTGGTATTATGTAATGCTGTATCTGCTTACCCTTGGAGCTTTTCTCCCCGGGCCTCCGCTGAAAATGAACATGCATCCAGTCGGACTATCCCAGTCAACAAATGTAAAATAAATAAATAAATAAAAAATAAGCTATGAAAATTGAAAAAAAAATACAATGGGAGGATGATACATTAAGAATGTTGTAGAAAATATTCCCAGTTTGGAAGAAGAAACAGATAAGAATGCTGGTACCATCTCAAACCTATAAAGGACTGCGTGTTATACAAGGTATAAAAGGCTAAAGAAAGAAAATGCTATGCCATCTGTTTTTTCTAAAGGTTTTTAGAACACTTGTGAAAAAACTGGTGCATAACCATAGCTTGTGGCGACATTAAGGGGCAGACAAAACCAATGCTAAGTTGTTATTTTAGATATCATAGGCCTTGTGTAATGAAGGGCATCCAGAACTTCTGTGCAGATTGCCAAGAATGTTTACAGATGACATCTCATCCTGTGTTCAGACCGCCACTGATACCTATGCTTATTACACAAGTGCCATTGGAATGGGCAGACATAACTCTTTTAGGTCCATTAAAAAAGTCTAGTGATAGTTATCAATATATTCTTGTTATTATTAGCTAATTAGTCTCTCTTTCAGCTGTTCCTGTTAGGGGCTGCCACAGCAGATTATCTGTTTTCATTTCTTCCTGTCCTCTGCATATTGCTCAGTCACACCAACCACCTGCATGTCCTCTCTCACCACGTCCATAAACCTTATCTTAGGCCTTCCTCTTTTCCTGTTACCTGGCAGCTCCATTCTTAGCATGCTTTTCCAAATATACCCATCATCCCTACTCAGCACATGTCCAAACCAATGCAATCATGTCTCTCTGACTTTGTCTCCAAAGTGGCCAACCTGAGCTGACCCTCTACTATACTGATTACTAATCCTGTCCATCCTTGTCACACCCAGTGCAAATCTTAACATCTTTAACTCTGCCACTTCCAGCTCTGACTCCTGCCTTTTTGTCAATGCCACTGTCTCCAACCCATACAACATAGCTGGTATCACTACCATCTTGTAGACCTTCCATTTCACTCTTACTAGTATCCATCTGTCACAAATCACTCCTGACACTCTTGTCCACCCACTTCATCCTGCCTGTACTCACTTCTTCACCTCTCTTCCACACTCACCATTACTCTGAACTGCTGATCCCAAGTACTTAAACTCATCCACCTTCACCAGCTCTACTCCCTGCATCCTCACCATTCCTCTACCCTCCCTCTCATTTACACACACATATTCTGTCTTAGTCCTGCTGGCCTTCATTCCTCTCCTCTCTAGAATATATCTCCACCTCTCCAGGGTCTCCTTAATCTGGTCCCTACTCTCACTACAGATCACAATATCATCTTCAAACATCATAGTCCATAAGGCCTCCTGTCTGATCTCGTCTGTCAACCTGTCCATCACCATTGCAAATAAGAAAGGGCTCAGAGCTGATCCTTGATGTAATCCCACCTCTACCTTAAACAGATCTGTCACTCCCACTGCAGACTTCACCACTGTCACTACTGCTAAGTAGTACAAATGAAAAAAGCCATTGCTAAGACCATAGCTAGAGAACTAGTGTTATTTTTCTCCATATCAAGAATCGTAAAGAAATACTTATGGACCAGACATTAGAATTTATGTTCAGGGTGATATACCATATTTATTTATTTTACATTTGTTAACCAAGAAAGTTAACTTGGAACAAGCCAATTTTCAGCTGAGGCCCGGGGAGAAATGCTCCAGATTTGCCTGTGTTTAAAATTAAAACAGTTAAAAGTTTCAGTGCACCACCATCATAATAATGGATCAGTTGATGGTTTTAATAAAAAAACTGACGTCTGTGCTAAATGTGTCCAAATTACTCAATAATGTGCTGAGTTCAGTAGAGTTTGGCTGTGAGAGACATGCCACAAGCTTCAACAGGATTGTTCCCATTTGAGATACTTTGAAGTAGACTTCCCCAAGGCTTGCTTGACATAACTAAAGAGAATAGGGAGGAGGATAAAAAAAACATTTGAAAGCGTGGCACTTTATTAAGTTTCATGAGGAGTTCAGAAACTTGTGCAAAGGTACAAGTAAATTTAAGGACTTTGTAATAAAAGTTTCAGACTCAGAGAGTTTAAACTGGTCGATAAAGCTTTATTATTGGTCCCCACTGCTGAAAATAAGCTTCAAGAGAAATGTCAAGGACTCTTAAAGGCTGTAGAGAAAATTAACAAAGTGAACTACAAAATAAGTCAAACTGGAAAGAGAAAACCAAAGCAGCTGTATCATATAAATGTGCTAAAACCACTAAGGAAAACTGAAGCTTTTGTGGTCTGTTTGGGAGCTGACACAGATACCAGGAGTATGGTACAGGGAATTCTGGTCCTGCTGCTGTTAGATGAAGCTTTGTCTAAATCTCTGAAGCAAGAAGTCAGAATTTTTATGGAACAACAAAGATGTTTTAACTTTGCACTACCTGACAGAATAAATTTAGTACAACATCATACTGAGAGAAGGTAGCCCTAAAATTGTTTATGATTTCTGAGTCTCAAAGAAAAGAAGTAAATAAAGATGTGAGAACACTTAATATTGGAGTCATTTAGTAATCCAAAGAAAATAAACAGTCTAATTGTGCTAGTCCATAATCCTGATAGCGCCATAAATGTTGTAATAATTTGTTTTTAATGTGAATGAGATATCCATATGTTGGCACTTATCTAATGCCCAGAGTGCAATAAATCATGGAAATGTTAGACAAATCAAGGTTTTTGACCATGTTAGATTTAACCAAAGGGTACTGACAGATTCTCTTACAACATAAGCCAATGAAAAAGCAGCATTCAGCACCTCTGAAGACCTTTGGACCTCACTGAGCCCATGACACTTTTGAAACATTTGTGGATAAAGTTTTTAAACCTTGTATCAGGTACTCAGCTGTACACTTTATTGACAGTAACTTTTTCAAATGTTTGAAGATTATATTTACCCAAAGGGTAAGCCTTGATGAACTCTTTAAGACAGACAGGACTTACAGTTAAAGCTGCCATGTTTTGCATGACAGAAGCCAAATATTTATTATATGTGATTGGGACAGGAGTAATCAGACCATCAGATAAAATAAAAAAGTTGTCAAAAAAAAAGACATACTCCAAACAAAAAGGGACATTAAGGTATTTCTGCATTTGACAGGATACCATCCTCTGGCGGACTTTCCAAAAGGTAAAGTACCCATCCAGATTAGTAACACAACAGATGAGTTACACAATATTTATTTATTTATTATTTATTTATTTATTTATTTATTTATATTTGTTGACCGGGAGTGTCCGACTGGACGTAGGTCCATTTTCAGTGGAGGCCCAGGGAGAAAAGCTCCACGGTTAAAATAAACAGACAGTAGTTACTTTGGATTACATAGTGATTAACAATTTACATAGCAATTACTTACAACATATTTACAGATGAAGAACATAGTACATCAGTAGACAACTAGAATCTTTATCTGTGAAGTACATAACAGACATTAACAAATGTTAAAATAAGAAGTTCCTGCTGTATAAGTACTAGGCTTATGAGCATCTGAGCTTGCTATAATCAAGGTAGTTAGTGGAGTGGAAAGAAAGGTAGTGGTTGGATGGGGTGAGTGATATTAGAGTGGGAGTTGCAAGGGCCTAGCCAGCATGATTTTAGGTGCGCTTTTAGTAAAGTTTTGAAGTGGGTGCATGATGGTATGGTGGTAATTGTGGGTGAAAGGGAGTTCCATAATTTGGCTATGGTGAGAATAGTGCTTCATCAGCAGAGTTATTGGCTTTAGTGATCTGCAAGTGATTTTTGATGCTGGATCTTAGTGGTCTTGTGGTGCGATAGGGTTGGAGTAGATTCTGGAGGGATGGGACATTTAGTGGATGGTTTACTAGTTTGTGGGCGAGTGAGAGTTAATACCATTGAAGGAGGTGAGGGAGTTCAAGCCAGCCCAGTTCAGCAAGTGAGAGACAGTGGTGACTACGGTAGGATGCCCCGTGGCGAATTTGGCGATCTGTTTTGTAGCAGGTCTCTAGCTTGTTTAGATCGCATTGCTTTAGGTTGGTATATATTGGAGAGGCATAAAGTAGGGTGGAGATAAGGTGGGAATTTGTTATTGAAATCTTTGCTGCTTTGGTGAGAAGTTGCTTATTTCTGTATAACGCTCCTAGTTTTTTGTGGACTTTTTTATGGTCATGGATATGTGCATGTCAAATTTTAGTTTATTGTCTATTTCCACTCCTAGCAATTTGGTGTGTTCAGTTGGGTATATAGTGGTGTTGTCTTTTGCTGTGATGTTAAAGTGAGAGTTGTTTTGAGTATGTTTGGTGGGTTGGAAGATGAGTAGTTTAGTTTTGTTTGGGTTGAGTAATAATTGGGAGTCGGATAACCAAGTTTCAACAGAGGAAAAGGCTTCCTGTGTGACTTTTTGCAGTTTGGGTAGGGACTGGGCTGAGCAGATGATGGTTGAGTCGTCTGCGTATTGTATGAGTGTGCCATGTTTGGTGGCAGAGGCTAGATTATTGGTGTAAACAGTGAAGAGTAGGGGTCCAAGGATGGATCCTTGGGGAACCCCTATGGAGACAGGTAGTTGGGGAGATATGTCATTCTACAAGCTTATTCTCAAACTGAAACCCTGCACCCCCTCTGCTGACAAACTCCCTTCTTTCTTTCTTCAAAAGGCTGCTAAACAGATTGCATATCCAATATCTATACTCATAAATAGGACTATCCAAGAGGGAACCATACCAGATATATGGAAAGTCTCTCACATTATCCCACTACACAAAGGTGGTAACTCTATTGACTACACTAACTTTAGACCTATTGCTCTTCTCTCACCTCTAGCTAAGATAATGGAGAAATGTATCCATCAGCAACTTGTACAGTATCTCTCTTTACATAACATTATAGCCAACTGTCAACATGGCTTTAGACCTCACCATAGCACCTCCACTGCCCTCCTTTCCTTTGTTGATACCATCAACAACTATCGTAACTCCAATCTTTTCTCCTCTGCTCTATTCATTGACCTCTCTACAGCTTTTGACATGGTGAACCACTCTTCCCTTATTAACATACTTGAATCCCTCTCATTTGATAACCTGGCTATTAAATGGTTTACTTCTTATCTAAGCTACAGACAACAAGCCGTTCTTTGGGAAAATCATATCTCTTCCTTATTGCCTGTTTCTATTGGAGTCCCACAGGGCTCCGTTCTTGGGCCACTTCTCTTTTCCCTTTACATAAACGATCTTAACACTGTAATCCCTCAAGCTACCTGCATCCAATATGCTGACGACTCCACTATTATTTGTTCAGCATCTACCTCTTCTGAGCTACTCTCTCTAACTCAAACTACCTTCAACACAGTAGAAACTTGGTTTACTAGACGGTACCTCCTTCTCAATGCTAAAAAAACTAAACTTCTCCTTTTCACTCCTACCACTCAAGCTTCCCCATTAAACTTCAACATCTTGTCAAATGACACCACTGTCATCTCTCCTGACATGACAACTAAACTGCTAGGAATAACCATTGATAACAATCTCACTGTTGATCAACACATCAATAACATCATCAAAACAGTTAACAAAAAAATAGGATCATTATACCGTATTAAACCATTTCTTACACCTTCTACCAGAGCTACTATCGCCCACTCCCATCTGATATCTACTCTCTTTTATGCCTCACCTATTTTCACTAACCTTAAGAAGGCTAACCTAAATAAACTAGCAACTTGCTACAATAGCATTGCCCGCTTTGCCACCGGTAACCCTTTCAGGACACATCACTGTCATAACCTAAAACTCCTAGGCTGGCTAGAGCTACAAAACTGTCTTATGATCTCACAACTTACTATTGCCCACAATATACTTTACCAACCTGATAACACCCCTATACTTTCTCAACTTTTAATCCCTTATAACAATCTTACCTCCCTTCGATCGTCTTCTAAACTCATGACCAAATCTGTAAAATCCCATAACTTAGCTGGCGACTCTCTGTTCACTAATACTGTAGGTAGGATATGGAATCTGCTACCCACAGATATCACTCTAATCTCCTCCTTACCACTCTTCAAACAAAAAATCAAACTGTACTTCCAAAATCACTGGCTTTGTTCCTGTAGGACTCCTGACTAACCTTCTTCATTCCCCCCTACTCTACTTTAACTATATACTGTGCTTATTAGCTACACATATACTTACCTTTTTTCTTACCCTGTTGCTCTCCTCTCATGCTCTGACTCACTCCTCTTTTTCTCTCCTCTGCCCTCTTTTCCATCTTCTTACTTCTTCTCCTTACTAGACTATTGTTTCTCACTCTTCTCCTCTCTTGTATTACTACTTTAATCCCTTCTAATCTCTTGTTATACTTCTTTCTCTCCGACGGATTATTGAAACTAATTGCTAATCTTTAGCATTTTAATTGTGATGCTACTACTGACCTAGTATATTTTTTGTGTGTGCCTTAGGTATTTGTTGTTCTTATTACTAAATGTATATTCTTATTGTACTTAAATTTTTTATTAATATGTCTCTTTGTATTGATTTATGTGTGGAGCTTTTCTCCCCGGGCCACTACTGAAAATGGACATATATCCAGCTAGACTAGCCCGGTTAACAAATGTAAAATAAATAAAATAAAATAAAAAATAAAAATAAATTCTGCCATACAACGGATTGTTGGCAGTCAGACAGGTAACTCTGAAACCAGTTGGTGACTGATTGAGAGAAGAATAGGTTATTGAAGACAAGAGATAAGTTGTTTGTGTGGGACCATGTCAAATGCTTTAGATAGGTCTAGGAAAGTAGCAGAGGAGAGATAGCCATTGTTTTTATGCTGAAGGCTAGTGTTAGTAAAGGAGAGTAAGGCAGTGGTGGTGCTACCTAAGCAGGAAGTTAAGTATGGTTGTCATAGAATGGGAATCTCTCACTGTTTAGTAGTTGTTAACTACTAAACCAATACTACTAGCTTCTTTGCAGTGTTAACTATTAGGACAGAGCTATACTTTAGTAACTTAACATGATTCAGCCCTGCAGTATTTGTACAAGCAGTAAAATGCAAATAACAAGCTATGTATATGGACTCTGTCAATACAACCTTTCCATGTCACTGTCAGACATAGGCCTGACAACAGCCACATGAATGCAGATGGGTCCGGCTGATCCCACAACTCATACCATTCAATATAGAACTGAATATTCTGTGCAGGGAGATGGTCATTATTGTATAATGGTTGTTTCATATATAAAAATGCAGTTTATGCACTGCATATTATAGGAAAAATGTATTAATTTTATGTAAACTCTCCATCTTATGTGCAGAGACAACCTTATAGGAAACCTAATGTGAGTTATCTGGAAGAGCTGTTATCAAAAGCAAGGCTTGTAGCCAATAACTTCAGAGATGTTTGTTTCTGCTAGACAGAGATTTTTGTGAAAAAAACTGCAGACTTTTGGTCAACCATGTCAAGAAGGAGATGGAGAATACCAGGAAACTACCTCTGAATCTCTTCCAGGAATGCTAGAATACCAGGGTCCTTCTTTTGAATGTGTTCAGATTTCCACTGCATCTTGATCTAGACTGCCAAGGCTATGGACTGTCTGAAATGGATCTATTTCTTTTACAAACTTTAAGTGACATAGAAGTTAGCTGAACTTGTGTTGAGCAAGAATATATTGGATTTAAGTTGGAAATGAACTCCAAATGTTATTTCTTCAGTCTAAATAAACTAAACTTGAATCACAAAGACTGTTTCTAGTACATGTTGTATACTACAATATATTACATGCTTGCATTGTTTGTTCCTGCTCTTGTGTCTCAGGTTGTAAAACATAACACTGATGACAAAAAGACCATATGTACCATCCATGTGGTTGTAAGGGGTTTTCACTACATTATTACTCATCATGACTAACTGAATAAATAAAAAAAATGGTGGTATTTCTGCTTTGGTGTTAATATCATAAAGTGAAAGAAAAACAAACAACTTATTGATGCAGCACAAAACATAGATCAATGCATATAACTAGCTGCTGATAAACCAGTACTGCAGCAGAAAAGTTAGGTTTTGTGTTAGTAGGGAAAGGTAAAATGATGCATTTCTGATATGGGTCACCTGCTGATGGGAAACAGATGTTGAATGCTTAAGAACAAAAACAATAGACTAGAATCTAATTGAAACTATACTGCAGTGCCATTACTTGCTGTTCCCAAAGCCTTCATATTCATCACTTATTTTTCTTTCATTACCTATGCTACAAAGGTGTTAATTAATAACTGGAGAACCAGCTTGCCGTTTATTTTAAGATTAATCTGACACCAGCTTTTGTCTGCTGCTTGGAGACTGCCTCCCACTTTGTAACTCCACTATGGTCATGTTAAACTTGCCAAACTAGTATAACGAGCCATAGCTGTCAGTCAGATCATAAACCCTTGACTGAATAGCTTCAGGACTGTTGGCTGCCTGCCACCTGCCTCTCACTGCACTTGTGGAAATGGAAAGAAAGGTTACCTGCCAGATGCTGTTTTCTTGTGCACAATCATGTGTGTGTGTGTGTGTGTGTGTGTGTGTGTGTGTGTGTGTGTGTGTGTGTGTGTGTGTGTGTGTGTGTGTGTGTGTGTGTATATATATATATATATATATATATATATATATATATATATATATATATATATATATATATATAACATTAACATGGAAAAAATAGCAAAAACACACACCATTCACTTTGTAAAGACAAAGTAAAGCAAACATGGGAAGGGCAAAGGTGCTCATTGTTTCAAATGTTTGAAAGATGAAGTAATGCAAAATTAATTTCATCCAATCAAGTTTAGCCTTCAGGTGTTAAGAATTACATCACTTACTATTCTGAGTAACTGTAGTCTTACAAAATATAAACATTCTATTTCTACCCGGTCACATTTTCCACAAACAAGATTTATCTTTGTAAAATTTATTAAAGTACATGCACTGCATAGCCTAGGTGTCCCTGCATATTTCAAGTACACCTAATTTTAATCACCATAGCGTTGTTGCCTCACAGTAAGACGTTGTCCTGTTCGATTCTCAGCTAAAGTGTCTTCTGTGTGGAGACATGCATGAATGGGTGTACCTTTGTTGAAGGTTGTGTGTCAGGGCTGGCAACTCGGCACGTAAAAATCTACTGCCAATCATTAGCGGAGCGGAGTTCCGCTGTGGCGACCCCTAACCGGGAAATCCAAAAGACACAACAACAACAACATATTATATTTGTACCAAACAACTAATTAGCCGATATTTAGGGTACATCTTACTTGATGAGATGTTTTTCCAAAACTGGGCAACTTTTGCAAATGTGGTACAATCTTAGAATCTTAGAATATGTTATTTTAAGTAGCAGGGCATATGTTGGGGACTTACTTCATGCATCACTCAACTTTTTCTTTCTTATCTAATTTCAGTGAAATGGTCTGCCACTTAAAAGAGAGTTGAAAAAATGTACTGTATCCACACTGAAGGCTATAGCTATGTCATCTACATGTATAAATATGCATATTATTATAATGCCTTTAGTATATGTGTATATTAAAATAAAAATATTTTACTGCAAATTGTTACTTACTCTGAATATAACCAGATCATCACAGGTTATACACTAATGGATCTATCTTTCTGTCTACCTGACTTGTACATTTTAGTTATTTATTTATTTATTTAGTTATTTATTCATTTGTTCTTGCCAGCCCATGCCTTTAACAAACATTTTATTGTTTATACAAATGTTATAAATATTTAATTATTTATTTATTTGTTTATATATTTATTTTTGCACCCCTTACATCCATGTTCTGCAGTGGATATCAATGACTGACATTTGCCCAAGAATGTACCTACACTTATAAGTCACCCTGAGAGGTCTGTATTAGTCCACCGCAATCGCCTAGCAGCGAACACCTTTTCAGCGACCTTACTTTAGCAAAAGTCATTTCAGCAATTTGCTGAATTTACTGAGGGCAAGGAAATACTTGCCCTACAGCACAACTTTGCCCTTCACTCCACTGTAGTACAATTTCAGAGTTAGTATATATAGTTAGAGGGTGGGGGGTACAGCAACCCCACAGTGGGGGTGGGGGCCAAAGCCCCCACTTGGATGGGTTTGATTTTCTTAGCTGTCGGTCCGTTGTGCTGTAGGGCAAATATTTCCTTGCCCTCAGTAAATTCAGCAAATCGCTAAAATTATTTTCACTGAAGTAGGGTCGATAAATAGGTGTTTGCTGCAATGTGATTGCTGCAAACTAATATAGACCCACCCTGAGATGGGTGAGACAATGTAGTTCACTCAGAGCCATGCCACTATCTGATATCACCAGCACCTGATCTGCTAACTGAACTCTGGTCATCTGGGTCAGACTCGGGGCTCCATCTCTCTTCACCATAGACCTGGATAAATAGCTATAACATTACATCTAAAGTGAACAATATATTTCTAAGATACAATAGCTCAATAGCTATAGTTTGCTCTCAGATGTTATACATATTATGTTCATTAGATATCATTAACAAAATATTATTCCATTCATTGTCAAACATAACAAAGATAACATAACATTCCGTCATATAATTTCATAGTTTATACCTTAAGTATTAGAAGTGATCATGTAAATTGTAGACATTATTGAATTATCAAAAGTAACAAAAGTAATAAATATGCCCTGGGATTCAATAAAGTCTGTGTAAGCTTGGCGCAGAACCTACACAGAGTGTTACCACAGATGTGATGTTGCTCATCATGCGGCATCATCGCTCAATGCATATCAATGAGGCATGGCGGAACTAAGTAAGGTTTCATAGCTTGCAGCAGTGTTGCTGGCCATGAAACGTCTTAGGTGAATGCAGATAGCATTCCCATGTATGGTTGTTGGGCACGAAAGCTTGTAAGTGAACATAGAGAGCAATTCCATGTAAGTCCAAGCAGCTCTGTTACACAAATTTGCTTGAAATGCCACAATGACCACCAGGACTACACATATCATACCTCTCAACTATACCTCATTATAACAGTTAATAGAACGTACACTGCCGACAAGCCTGATAAATGCTCCGTTTCCAAGCTCCAACAATATAAAAAACATAAAACAGCAAAATGATGGAAACGGAGTGAAGTAGGATAAAAACGTAATGATTTATTCTCCAATGGCCAAAATATCAGAAAATAGATAAGCACTTTCACTTATGAGCTTCATCAGATTTATGGTACATCACTTTTGAAACTAAATATATACAATTCAAAAATCCATAAACCTATCAAATTCATCCGCTAATTAGTGAACCTTAAAGTGCTATTGCATATATATAAAAAACAACATTAGCTCCCCTACTGGCTTATCTAAAAAACATTGCTATCTTATCCAAAAACTTTACTACATCACATTTAATACCATTAAAAACACAGATATAATACATTAAAATTCGTGATGGCTAGAGACAATCTATATTTACAATAAATATGTACGATAAAACAAGATAGATGCAACATCAATAAAAAATGCTGAACATATTTCACATACATATACAGTATGCAGATGACAAGATCTGTTATGTAATTTATATATGGCAACAGCAATCACTAGATAACCTAGTTCTTAATAATATATTAAGTGATATATATTATTAAGAACTAGGTTATCTAGTGATTGCTGTTGCCATATATAAATTGCATAATAGATGGTATTAAATGTGATGCAGTGCCCAAGCCAAGTCCTCCAACACCCTCTCTGTAAAGCCAGTGCTTTGTGTCCCTGTCCCAAGTAGTTCGCACACATGCACACACACACACACACACACACACACACACACACACACACACACACACACACACACACACACACACACACACACAAACACACATTCTGATATATTTAATTTGCAGACACACACACCTGAGAAAGGTTGACACAGGTTCACTAGATATGCCCCTTCTGCCCAGACTATAAAGTAATTATCACTGCCATCAGACACTCCCCAATCAGCTAGTCTAAGGCCTTTAAAAAAGGGGGTCCAATTATACTGTGTAATATTAATACTAATACAAATGGTAGTAGTTCACCAAGGCAGCTAGGTCTTCTGAAGTGGCTTACACAGTGTCACCAAATAAATATAAGTGCTCTCAAAGGTTAGATACATTCTACAAGGACCAGCCACAATAACAGTTTAAATATATTTAATAATAAATAATAAAATAACAGGAAAATAAATATATGTACAGTAAACCACAGAGTTCAGATCACAGAAAATATTGAAATTAACATTGATGGACAGACTCATACAAATAAAGGAAAAACAATCTCTAAAGTAAGCTTCACTATATTCCTCACTGAATGTAGAATAATTTACTGTTCTATAGTTAAGTTACCTACTACAGCAAGGCAAGATGTTGTGGGTGAGGATTTTTCTAGTCAGGCTCCCCAAAACAGAATACTCAATACTCTAAGATTTCTCTTTGTAACATCTAAAATATAATTTCCAAGACAGCTGGAAAAATGACCTCATCTGGTCGCCTAACTATAGGTTTTCACAGTACTCCCCTTTTAAGCTGAGACAGGAATTAACACAGATTGGCCACACTACACATCTAATTGTGTATGGCAGTGCCTGGGGCCTCCCCTCTTTTCACTGAGCTAATGTACAAAGGCTGTTTTCCTGACCACCATCTCTAGTCCTATTCAACACTGGTGGGTGCCATTTTAATGGTTTAATAGCTTCTTTACATTTCCCTTATTTTTCTTAAAGTTAACCTTTGCTGCCTCAGTGTCCTGTATTAAAACATATACATTTAATTCAGTTGCAATAATGCATGTACATTTCTTTTCATTTCAGCAGGGTGCACTGGTGATACATTTTGACACAAGCAAACCTCAAAAATGCATTTTCAGGACAAGCATCTGTACAAATTAGCTTGATATACAACTACCATACAATTCTAATACATTTCTAACACAAGCATCTTGTATAAATCAGTTTGATATTCACATGACATTGCATTCTTTACAAAAATCCAGCTGGCTATGTTGGCACTTGCCCATATCATCACAACTTCTAAGAGTTAGAAGCTGAATATAGTCAAGACTGGTATTCATAATGATATTATGTTCTTTTCTTTCCACAGCTGCCATGTAGAGAGCTTTGCATGTGAGGATGGATCCATGCCATGACACTGATAAGGATGTGAGAAGCAAGTAGTTTATATGCATCAGAACAGTACTGTTATTGTAGAGTTAAAAGTTAAAGACAGCTTATTTGGTATTTAATACAGTTGTATCAAATTAAGCATGCATATCTCAACTGAAAAAGAAAGTATGCATGCCTTAGTCTGTAGCACAAAGCAACAGTTCCATATTCGCAAATAGCAGTGAGCATGCATCTCTCAACTGTAAAAGGAAACTATGCATACATTAGTCTGCAGGACAAAATAACAGTACAGCATTAGAGAGTAGTTAGAGGTTGTGCTTGCTACAATCTGTACTATTGGTGTACTCCTACAATGGTTGGAGCACCAGCTTTCCATCCTTGCACAAAATAACAGGTGGAGATGCAGACATTGGGCACTGCAGCCATCAGCACAGTGAGGTGACAGTGATGACAGCCCAGTGGTTGAGGACTCTGTTCTTACTATCACTCAGCTTGATGTCCATGGGTCCTTGGTGTCCCCATCCTCACCCCAACTATGGTATTCACCCACCTCCTGTTTCCATCACCATCCCTGTGTCTCGTCTTGTATGTCCTGTTGGTTAGCTTCCTCACCTACCAATCTTACCTAACCCAGACATACCTACATCCCTTCCCCAACATGTTTCTCTTCCTCTCAAAAAAATGGTGAACCTGTCCCACAAAAATTATTCATCCCATACATGGCTCTCCATTTTGCACATGTCTTCTTTTTTTCTAATTATTCTTATTAAAATTTATAAATAGTTAACAAAAGATTTCATAACAGTATATATAAAGAAATTGCATTTATACATAAAAGGCACCAATCATTAAAAAACAAAAACAACACACTCACAAAAACAACTATTTACAAGGTGTCTACATTATAAATGTAATAAATCACATATTTAACAACTTTATATATCATAAATAATTTAATGTCCATTTGTTCAGTAATCTCTTGAGTTTCATCCACAAATTTAATGAAGTCATTGTAATGGTTCTTTCTTTAATTGACAAAATCTCCAGTTGACAAGTTTCAGTTGCAATGTTATAAAATTCTTTCATTGTTGGACCAGTACAGCTTATCCAATTTTTTGTTATCACTTTCTTTGCGATTGTTAGAAGGGTCCAAAGAAAGGAATAATCGACTTTCTTAACACATACAGGAACTGGTATAATAAACAAGATTAATAATTTATTTAAGTTAAAATTATCATTGAATAGAGCCTGTAAGAAATAAATAACAGCATTCCAGAAAGGTTTAATTATATTACATTTACATATCATATGTTGTCAATTAGCCATAACATCCAAGCTGCATCTCCAACAGCCAACTTTTTTTTTAAATTTCAACTCTATTTTGTAAGGTGTAATAAAAGCTTTATGCATAAATTTCCATGAAAATAGCTTTCACCTTAATGACATTGTGGTTTGTGCAGAGGATGTAAGTATTAAGTTGCAAGGAACAAAAAAGCGTGCTTGTAACTCATTTAACATTAGGGCTTAGGAACAGAGAATTGGGCATATAAAAAGAAACCAAAAAGCGTGCTTGTAGCTCATACCTGCACATGCTGCCTCTAGGCATCTGCTTTACTGGTTTATCCCAGTTCAGCCCTTCACCTCCCCCCTCTCTCATGTAATCAGAGTTTACATAATCACCTTCCTGACAAGACATTTTCAAATTAACCAGTGCATCAGGTCCCAGTCGGTTGAGGTATGTGCACATACTTATGTATTTAATTCTTGTTTCTTTATCTGAACTCAATGTACTGTTTACTGCATTTACTTGCAAACTGAAACCTTGATGAATTAAGGCATGTTTATTGGTACTGGCTGCTACAAATTGCTCACAAACTGCTGTTGATATTGTATCCATTTATTGTTGTTTGCATTGACTTAGTGATCTGTCCTGGGTAGTGTAGCATTGATAATGGGACAGAAATAATGAATATCAACTGAGCCCTTAAGGCAGATATATAGGAAAGAGTGCTGCTGTTTGCTAATACCAAAAGGTGCACATGGACTTGTTTGATAATCATGTATACTGAATGTTTGAATGATTAACTCTGTTCTTGGTATAGTACAAATAATCATATCCACTCTCTAGGTGTTCCTACCTCACCTCCCCCTGAAAGGCTTGTAAAAACATATAGGGCCATTCCAAGAATAACAACAAGTATGGAAGGCTTTCCCCACCACAGAACTTGTTTTAATAAGGTGTTCCTACCTCCCCTCCCTGGAAAGGCTTGTAAAAGCATATTGGGTCATGCCAGGAATAACAACAAGTACAGAAGACTTTCCCCACCATGGAACTTGTTTTAATAAGGTCAGTATCCACTAAAATACCTTGTCATCTGTAAACCTAACAAACTGGGTCCAAAAAAGCACTGGTGAATGTCACCATAAGTCCCGCTTGTAATCTGTTTAAGCTGATAAGGATTAGGTTGGAAGGGTTAGACTTTCCTGTAGCCTTCTGTCTTCCCCAATTAAGGTAAAAACTGTGTGCTTTCTACTGTTCAACAGATGAGCATAGTATGCTCTGCACCTCCAAACAGTGCATTTCTCAATAATCTAAGTGAAACAAGCGTGCTACATAAGGAAATTGGAAAACTGTCTCTCTGCATTGTAAATTCAGAAGCAGGCAGGGAACTGTGTAGTTTTTAACAGTAGGGACTAGGAACAGAGTATTGGGCATATAAAAGAAATAAAAAAGCATGCTTGCAACTCATTAACAGTAGGGCTTAGGAACAGAGTATTGGGCATATAAAAAGAAACAAAAAGGCGTGCTTGTAACTTATACCTGCACATGCTGCCTCTAGGCATCTGCTTTACTGGGTTATCCCCACTTCGCTCGCTTTGTTCACTCCATGCCCCACCCTGTCTCCATAGCCCACTCACCCCAGTAGTATTATATTTATAGTACCACTGGCACGCCCCCTTAATTAGCTAACCAACTACATTTGCTCCTAGAACCCAGCAAACTCCTAGCACAATAATACACCCTCTATCCACCCCACTATCTATATTAACCCACCCATAGCTATTCTATTCTCTCTAATCTTTTATCCACCACATACACTCAATACAGACCCTACCCTAGTAATTAACTACCCTACCCAGTTTGGCTTTGTTAAGGGCAGATCATGCCTCCTAAACCTGGTGGACTTCTTTGAGACAGTTACCAAGGCTATAGACGAGGGAAAGGTGGACCACACAGCCTACCTAGACCTTGCAAAGGCCCTCAACACTATTCCCCACTCAGGTATTATAGACAAGCTCACCAGCCTGAACATAAACCCCTACATCACAAGATGGGCTGCCAACTGGCTCACAGACAGAACCCACATGGTAACAGCTGCAGGAGTTAGGTCTGACTCTAAACCAGTTATAAGTGGCATTCCCCAGGGCTCAGTCCTAGGATCCCTCCTGTTTGGCATATACTTCTCAGAGGTACAGGCAAGTACAGGAGGACTATGGCAGATGATTGCAAACTAGGGGCTATAATTGACTCTCCAGTTGACACAGACATCCTCCAAAGGGTCTCACTGAGACAGATACCTGGTGTCAAAACCATGGCCTCAAGCTAAATGCCAAAAAGTGCATAGTCATCCCTTTGGAAAAAACAAAGTACCCACAAACTACCACATAGGTGGTAGCCCCCTAAATATGGAAAACGTAATAAGGGATCTGGGGACCCAAGTAGATAGTAACCTCTCCTTTGATAATCACATTGCCAAAGTGGTTAGAAAATCCTTCTATGTGGCCCACCTAATCACAAAAGGGTTTGCATCCAGATCGAAAGAGGTCATTGGGCCCCTCTATGTATCACTCATCAGACCCATCATAGAGTACAATGCCCCATTTGGGATGTACCTTACAAGACACGGGCAACAACTGGAAAGACCACAGAAGTACCTCATCAAGAGGATCACTGGCCTCAAGCAGATGTCCTATGCAGCTCGACTGAAGAAACTCCAGCTGTACTCGGTTGAATATCGCCTACTCAGAGGTGATCTCTGTCTGACATACAAGGCCATGTCCAAGCCAGAATTGATGGACATGCTCCACCTAAAGAAAACCATATCCTCTAGAGCCACATGCTCCAGGGATCTAAACTTCACCACAACAATAAATAGTATGTGCTGGAGGGATAGATTCCTGTTCCAGAGACTTCCCATGTTCTAGAACAAGATTCCAATCTACATTAGGCAGAGCTCCTTGCTAACCCTCTTCAAGAGAAACCTTGATGGATGGGAAACAGAAAGTTTACCTCAGGGATCACTTCAATGGCTCTGCTGGACAGAGGCACTAGGAACTAATCTAAGGGGGCGTTGAAAGGCAACACATTTCGGCTAGGCTTATAAATGCCTTCAGACAGATAGCCTAGTACCTACCTATGAACCTATGAACTACAGCTAAAACACTAATGCTGCTACCCTTAATACCCCTCCTATTCATTCCTTATCACCTAAGTTCCTATAAATCCAATACCCAAACTCTCAAACAGACATCAACCCTGCATTTAATAAGTTTATTCACCACATAACCACCCCCTCTCCTAATTCCTCACCCCCAATTACCATCACCCAACTAAATACCGCTACATTACCTTAAAAACCAAAAGCTACGAAAAAATCATAAACAAATTTTTAAGACTCATAAGCAACTTAAAAATTAATCTTATGAAGGATGGAGACATCCACCTCAGCCCTGGCCCATCCACAACAGTAGACCCAAGCACACCATCTAACAACCCAATGTGTACTACCCAGATTGATAGACTTCCAAACTAATTTCTGGTCTGTCATCTCAACATCAGAAGCCTAAACAACAAGATCCATAGCCTACATGGACTCTTAGCTGTTCACTCCCCTGATATCCTCTGCCTCACACAATCCTGGTTAAAAACAATAATCAAAAATAATGAAATAACTCCCCCACAGTACAACATCCTTAGACTGGACCGGATCTCCAGGAAAGGTGGCGGGGTACATGTACTATTCAAGTCTACCCTAACAATAACAATTGACACCCAACAGCCACTCTAGTTTGGCAATGCAGAAATTCTCATCACCAAACTAATATTAAACAAAAATAAATGCAGATACATTGTCTGCATTTATATTCCAACCAGCTAGAATGATAATACTCTAGAAAATATCTTACATTGGTGAGCTTCTAATTATCCCCAGGAAACCATTGTCTTGGGGTACTTTAACACTGATTGGAACACCATTTCCTCTGAAACTCCCTCCACCCATTTAAACCTCCACAGGTTTACTCAGATCATTGCCACCCCCACCAGATTTAGCAAAAATAGAGTCAAAGATAGTATCCTTAATTGGATACTTATTAACAGCCACCCCCAAAAGTACACGTCAGGTACATTACCCAATGATCTAAGTGATCACTGCCTTACCTATATTATTAGGCTCAAAGCTGACATTCCCAACCAGCCCACCTACAAAACTATGAGAAATGTCAGGAAATTTAACCTTGACAACTTCCAAAATAAACTCAAAGCGTGTAATTGGACTGTCTTGAAATGACTCCCATTACAAGAAGCAGTTGAGCACTTCGGTACCAGATTTCTGCTATCCTTAACCGCCATGCTCCTACCCGTTCCATCCATGTAAAAGCCACAGTTGCACAGCGGCTATCTAAAGAAACAAAAAACAAAATTAAACTAAGAAACAACACCTGGGTCAGGTGGCATCTTACCAAAGTCCCTATGGACCAAGTAAGATACTGGCAGCTAAGGAACCAGACCAAAAATCTGTCATTCTAGACAAAAAAAATTACTACACCCTCCTACAATAAAAATATCAGCTAAAACCTCAAAAGTTCTGGGCTGGTATTAACAATCTTCTCCCCCCAGGCCATTCTGCCACTCCTACCCCATCAGCTGCCCTTAATAAATCTTCTGTAGAAATAACAAACAGCTTCAACTCCTTCTTTACTGAAATTGTCCAGTCTCTAGCTACCCATCTCACTCCATCAGGTACAAACACCAGCTCTCGCACATCTAGCCCTGATCCACCCAGCACCCAACCCACTTTTACCTTTCAACCCATACCTAACAACCTGATACAGACCTTACTCAAAAAGGTAAAACCTACTACACTAGCTGCCGACCACTGCCCAGCTAAATATCCCCAAAAAGCAGCTGATGCCGTAGCACTTCCCATTTCTATTCTGATCAACAGATCCATCTCAGAAGGCTCCATCCCAGCAATATGGAAAATATCACGTTATACTTCTCCATAAAGGAGGAAGTTCCACAGAATTATCTAACTTTAGACCTATAACCATTCTTTCACCACTAGCTAAAATCATGGAAAGATGCATACACAAATAAATCATGCACTTTCTTATTCAAAACGGAAAGCTCGCCAACTCTCAGCACGGCTTTAGGCCATTCCACAGTACCACCACGGCTCTTCTATCTTTCTCTAATGTCATCAATTTTCATTGTAACAACAACAAACTATCTACTACACTCTTCCAAGATCTCTCAAAAGCTTTCGATATGGTCAACCATCAGCTACTGCTCAATACCCTACAAACCATCAGTTTAGATCCACATGCAATACAATGGTTCTATCTTTATCAATGATCTGCACACCACCATCCCAGGAGCCAGCTGCATCCAATATGCAGATGACTCAATGCTAATATGCTCCGCCTCCTCTCCTACACAACTTCTAACCCTCACCCAGACCACTTTCAGCACTGTAGAAACATGGCTAACTAATCACCGCCTGATTCTAAATCCTAACAAGCTACTACTTTTCTCCTCTAACCGTAGAATTTCTCCTCCTTCCTTCAACATCAAATCTAGCAATGACACCATTATCTCTCCTGATAATCACACAAAGCTTCTAGGAGTAATAAAAGACAACAACCTTAAATTTAATAAACATGTCTATCACACTGTTAAGTCATCAACAAAAAACGTGGCTCCCTGTACAGAGCCAAATCTTTCCTCACCCCCCTAGCTAGGGTAGCTATTGCAAGATCACACCTCCTCTCAACCCTTATGTATACCTCCCCTGTACTCACCAACCTATCCAAAACTGATCTCAACAAATTATCAAGATGTTACAATCATATAGCCAGATTCACTACTGGCACGGCTTTTAGGACCCACCATTGCCAGAACCTCAAAGCACTGTGATGGGTAGAGTATCCTACCCTTTTACAGTTCAACCAGCTTATAGTAGCACATAAAATACTCCCTCAATCTCATAACACCCCTGCCCTCAAAAATATTCTCACCCCTCACAGTGCCCCCAGGCCATTACACTCAGCTGATAAACTAATGATACTGACCCAAAAATCCAACTACTCTGCAGGCGATGCTATATTTGCCAACTCAACTGGTAAAATCTGTGATCTACTCTCTACTACTGTTAACAAGGAAATCTCACTACCCCTATTTAAAAGAGAACTCAAAAATGCCTCACATATCATTGGCTGTGCTCTTGTTCTAAACCTGACTAACAACTTCACTAATACATGTCTTGCTACCCAACCTGATGTTTAGCCAAGTATCTATGTCTCATAGCATTTGAATGTCTAAGCATTGTGAATTATGAGATCAGATTGTATTCTATGTTCACGTTTTCTGATAAGTCTTTGCCAGTCAGATGTAATGTCTGCACATTGTGTATATTGATATCTTCCTGTATTCTTTGTCTATATTTTTCTAAACATGTTGGCCTGAGTTTATCACTCAGTGATGTATGTCTCTTTTTTGGTATGTGAAAATGGGCATATATCTAGCCAGACTATCCTAGTCAACAAATGTAAAATAAAATAAATAAATAAAAAATAAATAATAAATCACATTTTTCTCAGTTTCACTTGGGTAATAATGTTTAATAGTTATAAACAGTCCCAATAATTATATTTACAAAAATCCGATTTAATTGCAATAATTTTATAAATCTGGATAAACATTCTTTCTCTGGAGAATTTTGATGAATTGATATTATCAGATATTCTATAAATTTTGGGATCTCCTTTTTTATTGATGTTTGCATCAAAGATAATCTCTTTTCTATAACATATCTGCAATTTTGTATATCTATCCACCTTTCAGTATTTAAATTTAATTTACTTAATATAAAATCAAGCGAATGAGTTTTTTCTTTGCCCATTAATTGAAGCCAATATATTAATTGTTTTCTTTGAATTTATTAATTGAAAATGTATTAAATGTAATAATATTATTTTGTGTATATGCTATGTACACATCTTCTTGACTCACTTGATTTGGTCCAATTGGTTATACAACATGATTGTGTTGTGGTCACCTCTGTCTTCGGAGGAGACCGTGCAAATTCAGGTAATACTCTGCACATATAAATCATTTTGCACTGTTGAAAAAGTGGATAACAATGGTTCTTTCCTACCTCCATCCTGCACATTCCTGCCCTGCTTTCACTTTGTTTTCCCCACTTGCTCCATATTTCACCACTTTCCTTTATCCCACATTTCTTTTGTTTAAAGAATGATTGCCAGATGGTGTGCATCATAGACCAATGCAAAGCATCGGTAAAGTGCAGCAATATATGTAAATGTACTTATAAGTTTCATAGACTCTTGTAAAGGTACTACCTACACCTGTATTTGAACCCAGTACCATCTGACTCCGACAACAATGTATTGACACCTGCTGCCACAGAGTCAGATATGAAGCAGATGCATGTCACGCACTCAATACTAAATGTCACACAGTTTCTGAAAGATTTCCCTATAATCTTTCTCCTACTTGCTCCGCATTTCAACACAGTCCTATCTTTATCACTTCTTCATTTTTTTAAATAAATATTTAAACATTGTCCACATTTTTGGGCCTTTGTCCACCCCTTAAATATGGCTTTGTCCAAATTTATACCTCTAAGAGACTGAGAGTTAGGTTCACCCTGCTTGCTCCCCATTTTGCCACTCTCATATCTTGACCATTTATTTTCTTTAAAGTATTTTTCTGTGAGGGTGTACGATGTGCACCACCATGCAATAATGCTTTAAATAGAACACATTGTGCTGAAGAACTAGTTAAAATTATTAGATACAGCTCTGAGCTGTATTAGAAGCCAGTACTATGTGTATTGAAAAAGGAAGTTACCACAGCATTAATACCTGCTGTCACAGAGTCAGTTAAGTAGCAGGTATCTGTTAGAGACCCAGTAGTAACTGTTAGACTTAAGCAATCCCAAGGTTCTTAGGCATGTGAGTTACACGTGTCTGCTTGTAGATAAGCACTGCGCAAACTCCAGCCACATTTCTAAAGTGTGATAGCTGTTATGTAGTCTCTCACATATGCCTGATCTTAACTGACTCTGTGGCAGCAGATGCTAATGCACTTAATGCAGTAATACACACCTTTTATGTGCTAGATGGTTCTGGGTTTAAATACAGCTTTATCTAATACTCTTAACTGCCTTTTCCTAACCATTGCTGTGTGTTGTGCATGTTGCACACAATTGCAGAATAATTATTTAATGAAAAGAAACAGGGAACATAGGAAAGTGGTGAAATGAGGAACAAGCTGACAGACCTAAATCTACACTGTTGGTAACTGCGTAGCCAGAGAAACTGAAGGGGAGCTCAATGTTGTAGCCACGAGGGAGGGTATTACTTTGCTATATATCTGCACAGAGGAATATAGTTGTTGATAAAACTTGACTGTATTCCATCAGCTACATACCACATATACTTGCATGACACTATGAATAGTGTGTTTCATGGAGTTTACACTGTCTACATTAGTTATAAGTATATTCTTCATTTGAGGGTGGGACATTGAAGCTGCATGTATGTCACAGCACTTAAAAAGGATTGTTACTATTGTTACTCTACTTTTGTAGCACCACACTGTCTAATGATGTAACAATGTATCTGCTGTTACATGTTAAGGTCAGTTCTGTAAAAATCTAACAATATTTACTTGCTCTTGTTTCCATGAAAACTTCTTCTTGTGGCTGTATTTGAAAAGTTTTCAAATACATGGGCAACATGAGCAGAGTCTACATGGTTGCTTTACAGCTTGTTGAATCACTCCACCTTGTTGGTTTGCATCATTAGCATAGAATTCCGCTACTTATAGGTTCATAAGTGTTTACTAGAGTAATGACCACAAGGGCCTTTTTTTAAGCCTAGCCATGCATCCCAAATCTCTGACAAGTTCTGATACCCTTTTTTCCCAAATATTTTATTGATTTTCAAAAAGACAAAACATAATTTCTACTAGAATACAAATGAAACAAAGACAAACTATATACAATATGTATATATGGCCTATATGAAAAAAATGAGAATAACTTAGAGTTAGAGAGAGGTAGTTACACATAACAAAAAAATCTGTGTAATTTCTCCAAGTACTAAGAAGATACATTTTCTAACAATTGCTAGTATAGTCAATAGGAGATACAAATTATTTTTGCTCATAACATTTGTTTCAATTACATTCAGAAAAATCTTGGATTTAGTTAGTATGAAGGAATCTGAAAAAATAGCTTGAAGGAAATTTCCAATCTCCTCCCAGAATTTTTTAATTTTGATACACTCAAAAAATATATGAATCCAATCAGCATTACAATTCTGAGAACATCTCCAACAAAACAATTGTTTAGAAGAGTCCTTTTTAGCTATCCTATTGGAGGTGTAACACGCCCTGTATAAGAATTTCCATGAAAACATCTTCCAAGCTAGTAGATTGGAAGTTAATTTAATAGAATACAATAAATTAATTTTGTTTTCAGAGGAGAGGTTAATCTGATGACCTTTAGTAATAAAGTTCCAGAAGTTTTGTTTTGGGTTAACTTTGTAAATGATTAAGTTTTTATAGAGCAATGAGGTTAAATTAGACCAATTATGATTATTATAAACCATTTCTTGGATAATGGAAATTAATTTTGGCTCAGAACTAAAGGAGGAATTATTGATCATTCTGTATAACTCTTGAGTATGAAATAAAATGCTTTGAAGTATAAGCCAATCTGAATTTGGAATATTAAAGGTGTTTATTATTTGTTGTATGTTTAATTTTTGTGTTTTGGCGTAATGTAATAGCAAATAATTCTACTGCAAGAGCGAATAAAATGGGTGACAAAGGACAGCCTTGCTTTGTACCTTTGAGTATTTTAATGGGTTCTGAATTAAAACGGCCTAGTTTTACATATGCAAGATTATTTTTATATAGATTTTTTATCAAAGTAATGAAATGAGATAGAAAGTCAAAGATTTCTAAAGCTTTGAAGAGATAATCTCATTTCAGCATATCAAAAGCTTTTTCAATATCGAGGGCTATTAGAAGAGCTTCTCAATTGTCCCTATTTAAAATGTCGATAAGGGACAGTATTCTTAAAATATTATCGTAAGTGTGCCTATTGTAATTAAAACCAGACTGATCAGAATTTATAATATGTGTTAAGGATTTTGAGTTCTGATACCCTTGATAAGAGTAAACATCAGCGTGGGAGATAAAACATTTACAGGTTACCTGTGTCCATTTGAGACTTATGCTATAATTTGCATGCCACGGAATTTACCATGTTTGCACATGACTGAGTGCAATACATGGCGTTTATTGAATCTAAAACTTTTCCTGGCAGTATGCACTTCACAGAAATATAAAATGACCATGTAGGTTTTATTGAATCCCCCCATGGAGTATACAAGTTATGCAGTGCGTACTGAAACAATAAAATACTTCAAATACAGTAGATGTTTGTTGGAAATTTGATAGCAATTGCATTTTGGATGGCACAGTGGTCCAGCAGTTTGCATTGTCTCCTCACAGCAAGAGGCTCTCTGTTTCAATTCTTGGCTGGAGTGTCTTTTGTGTGGAGTCTGCTTGTCCTCCCTGCATTTATGTGGGTTTCCTCCGGGTGCTCCAGTTTCCTCCCACATTACAAAGGCATGCATCTGGAGCATTTCTCTCTGGGCCCCTGCTGAATATTGGCTCATTCCAAGTCAGACTTTCCCAGTAAACAAATGTAAAATATATAAATAATTTCTGGTTGAAATCACATATAAGACAAGTACATGATTATTATAGCAGATGTAAGAAACAGACAGGCTCCTTGTGGGTCTTATCTTTGATCTTTGAGCTATGTTGTTCTCAGACAGACTATATTTTCCATTTCTAATGTTAGAACAATTAGAACTCAGTGTCTACTTTCAGTTGGTGTGCACCTGCAGATGAAACAGCATATAATAGCTTGATGTTCTACAAAGCTACAGTTAGTGGACACTAAAATTAATATTATTAGCACTTAAAAATGAAGTATATGCAAAAATACTTTGTTATACTTTTAAATAAACAACGGAAGCAAATAAATCTGAAGTATAGAGCTACTGCAGAACAGGAAGACTAAGAGATGTGCATTGCTTCTTGTAGCCAAGGTTTGATTCTCTCAAATGCAATTTGCTTAATGTGTTACTCTAAGGAATTCACTGTGGCTACACTGAAAAAGGTCCATTTGGATCGGTACTCCACCTCGGTTAACAAGTAGAAATAAATAAATTGGTAACAAACTAAGGGGAGTAACCAGTCCTACCTGCCTAAGTAGGTGGCAGCTGAGGTAGATTTAAAACATCTCATGGGACTTATCAAAACAGTCAGTCGCCCCTGCCTCAGCCAAATTTCTCCTTGTCAGTATTAATACTACCTTGGGTCTGCCATAAAAAGTGGCCACTGACCTAGTAGGACTAACTTGATCAACAAAGTATGAATAAGTAATAAACTACATACCTATGACATTTCTATGTCTAACTGAGGGACCATATAGAGATAAGCCTGGATGCTTACCTACTGGAATTCATGTGGACTCACTAATGGCAATATCTATGAATATCACTGCAGTGGACCGATTCCTGCAAAAGAAAATCACTTTCACCGAGTCATACACGGCCTCCTAGGGAAGAATAAGGTGTGCTTCACTAAAATTAGCTTTAGCAAACCTGATGCAGTAAAACTGCATTCATACATATTGCTGTTGATTAGCTGCCTTATTTTTTCCTACTATAATATTATTACTGCATACAAGTGGGCACAGAACTTGGAACATTAGAGAAGGTGTTCTCTTACCACATGCATTGCACATGATAGGCACAGTAATTTCCATGTCTCTGGGAAAAATACCATAAAATCACAAATTTGGATTCAGTATTGGAAAAAAATAAGCTTTTCATGGGGACTGGCATTTTGGTCCAGCGCAATAATTCAGATCGACATGTTATTTCTTCTCATATTTATTGCTTATTATACTGTAAGTTTACAGTATTCAGTGTTCAGTATATACATTTTTTTACTTTTGTATATATATATATATATATATATATATATATATATATATATATATGTAACAAAAATTATATAGAAATTAAAAAACACGGGTATACTTCCCAGCCTTATCTCATGAAAATAGAACTTCCTTTTTTAAGAACTGGAAATAAGTGGTTCCATGTGTTGTACATCCTAAACATGGTGGGGTGGAGGGGGTAACAATCTTTCTCTACAAGCTTCTTCTATACTTGAAACTCTGAGTTCTGTACTGGTCCTGTTCAGCATGGTTTGTATACTGAAAGGTTGTGGAAAGTGTGAGCGATATGGCACCTTACCAGCCCAGTACAGTGCAAATGATATTCACAACACTCCCTGCATTTGAATCATAAAGAAAGTACAATGTTATACAAAGTGCAACTAATCATAAAAAAGCACAACTTTATACAAGGTGCAACTAGATACCTCACATCTCTCATTCAATGGGGTCTCAGCAGCATAACAAGGTTAAGACCGTGATACACAACACCAGTATTTATGCTTGCTTTGTGTTTTTGTGTTGCCTTGTGTGTTAATATTCATGTTGGACTAATCATTGCAAATACACAAGTTTTTTTTTTTAATCTTAAGTGCATCCTATACTAGACAGAGGATCCTTCATAAAACTTAATCATTGTCCAGAAATCATATGGATTTATAAAAAATAATACAAAATATTTTGTAGTTATGACTCCCAGAACAAAAGGCATTATTCCCTTCTTGTTGATAATAACTTCAGCTCTGTTGTATAAAGTACCTTCTGCAGCCCAGGTATTCCATCCAGACATGCAAAATTTGAAAATGTGTGCATGGAACAGTTAAAAGCTATTAAAGCAGGCACCCCAAACCTCCTGCCAATTACATACCATCTCTAAAATTACACTACAGTGGGGAAAAAGGAGAAATTCCCAGATTCCCTCTGTGCCACAATCGTAGTACACGTGGTTTGACATATAGGTTTGACTTTACAGAAAGTTGATATTCTGACTGTGATCTGCAGTCCGGATGGCTTTGATTTAAGTGAAAGCTTGGGTGCTAGAAAATATGTGTGGGCGAGTTTGCTATAAACAGCAAAATGATTGGTTGCCTTCTTCAATGAGAGGGTTAAGAGAAATGCTATTTTAGGAGCAACATCTAGTAGCAGCTGAGAGTCAGCTTCTGAGTCACTTGCTGCAGTGTGGGCAAGCAAAGTATATCAGGATGGTGTGGGCAAATACACATTCACATCCTACATTTCATTTTGCATGCCTTATGTAAATTTTTCATCAGAAATGCACGAGTAGACCAAAACAATGCATAGGAAGAAAAAAAAAAAAAAAGAGGACTGTTCAAGATGCCAAGCCTGCATGCATGACTCTGACCTTCAACAGCAATTGCAAATAACCAATCTGGATGGGAAAACAGATAAGTCACTAGGGCAGTGGTGATATAGGGAGATGGTTGGACAGGGAGGGCCTAAAAGAATATTAAAATAAATCACCTTTTATGCAGTGAGCAGTAGTTAATAAATTGGCTGAATGGTCATTAGCAAGTGATTTTTTATGACATATATGCCTGCTTCCTTAAGAATTGAGCACATTAGTCTTGTTCATATTAGCAGTATATGAATACTAGGTTCTAGTTTCCTGTAAAATATCAATGGTCTGGAAGTTAAGGTAATGGTGCCAGCAGCATAGTTCCTTGGGTTCAAGTCTCAGTTTTTTCTTATTTAAAATAGTAAATGTTGCATGACATTAAAAACTAGAGTATGGCATATTTCTTTCATCTTTTGTTTGAGAAATAGTGCAGGTACAGACACCAGAAAATCTCTCTGCAGGAAACTGTAGATCAAGAAAGTCACATTATTCCTAATTAGAATTAAACTGTCAGAAAAGACAGTGTGCCAAGTTTCTGTATATCATAAAGGCAGAAACACTTTGGTACATATTTGAGTTGTGAGACAGATAAAGATAAGCATTTCAGGGATGAGGTAGACATTTTAGAGTTACTGTGCATTAATAAAACATATGCCACACATGCATGATTTCTTCTTCCTGAAGACATACAGGTCCTTGGAATATAAGGATGCTAATGTTGCCTGAATTAAATAACCAAGCCTAAGACACCATATTTGAGTTACATGATTTCTTAGTATAAGACAGAAATATTTGTGATTTATAACATGATGAAATGACAGGCATATTGCTATAAGAACAAAATTTAATGTTTATTAAATAGAGTGACTAATGTTTAGAATTAAAAATTAGTTTGCCTCAAATAAAAGAAATTGCAGAAAATTTGAAGGTATGCAATAGTGCATGAGAGCAGAAAAAAGATTGTAAAATTGAACTGTAACAGTCACAAGAACCATGAAAAGGCCTGAAAAGTGAATTGTTGGTAATGATTTCATGAGGTGTGATTATGTGTATGATAAAAAAATGCCTTCCGCTTAAACAGTTGAGCAGAAGTTGTGGCAAAATCAATCAATTTGCCAAAGTGTGCAAAATGCAGGCATTTAATACGTAACTAAAAATAATAGATGTGGTGAAACAAAACAATAACAGTGTTTACCTTTGGGTACTGTAAGTGTTGAAACAATGAATACTGTGCAAATATTTGACACATTTTTTTTTTCATTTCACTTTATTTTAATGCTTGTTGACCAGGTAATCTAAGCATCCTTTTCATTCACAGCCTAGGCTGGCATAAATGCATAATAAATATTACATTCTGGCATCAACACAAACACATAACAAATATTATACATTACTACATTAATCTCTTTAAATCTCCTGCTTTACCTCTTTCTCTTTGACAGATTATTGAAAAATAAGTGCTAATCTTTAGATTATTTAATGTTATGCTATTACTGACCTAGTATAATATTTGTAAGTGCCTTAGGTATTTGTTGTTCTTATTACTAAATGTATATTCTTATTATACTTAAATTTTGTTTTGTATGTCTCTTTATATTGATTTATGTGTGGAGCTTTTCTCCCCGGACTTCTACTGAAAATGGACATATATCCAGCTAGACTAGCCCGGTTAACAAATGTAAAATAAATAAAAATAAATAAAATAAAAAATTACATTTTGTAATGGGCTACCTGTTGGTAATTTCACGTGCATTATTCACAGGCCCAACAAATACAGTTTTGGAGCCGACAGATTTACACAGGTAGGAGTTAATAGAATACATTTTTAAAATACTAAATAATATTTAAATATTGTCCTGGAAGAATTCACCCTTTGAGTAGGAAATGTTATGGGGGCTGTTTTTAAGAAGGCTCCCCCCCTGGAATGTCAGGTGTGGGATTAACAAGATGTACGGCTTCCTGACTTTGTAGTCTGAGGAGTAGACAGAAACTGAGTATCTAAGTGTGTGTGGGGGGGGCAATAATATTCATGAACAGTTTATACATTAAAAAGCAAAGAAAAAAGTAGATAATTTGCAAATGAATGAAATATTGGTTTTAAGAACTGAGATACAATGATGTTCTTGATTAGGTGACAAGGTTATGAATCATAGTATTTTGATTTTAGCTTTATGTACAATTGATGTATACTTGGGCAGACGTTTTGATTAAAAAAGCAGGGAATGTTCTAGCCTAGGGATGAGCATTTTTAGAGTAATAACTTTAATATTTCAAACAAAAAAATCAGTAAGAAATCTGGGTGGTAATGATCAAAATAAATAATATATGGTGCCTAAACTATATACGAGAACAGAGTATAATGTAATGTCAGCTTAAAGAAGTAAATACACTAAAACAGAGCAAATTAAAGTCTTCTGCATGTGATATACTTAAATATTCATAGAATCAGGTGTTGCCACAGTGCCAGACATTGCTGTCTTGTGATTCATAGGTTCATAGGTTCATAGGTTGGTACTAGGCTATCAGCCCTAGGGCCTATACAAGCCTAGCCATAACATTTCCCTGGCTATGTCTTTCCACACTATTTACTTCCCTGGACCCCTGTCTAGCAGGACGACTAAAGTGATCCCCAGGGTGAATTTCCTTTCTCCCATCCAATCATCAAGGTTCTTTTTGAAGAGGGCCAAAGAGGCACTTTGCTTGACATGTATGGGCAATCTATTCCAGAGTCTGGGGAGTCTCTGGGTCAGGAACCTATCCCTCCAGCATGTTTTGTTTATTGTGATGACAAGGTTTAGATCCCTGGAGCGTGTGGCTCTGAGGGATTGGGATTTCTTTAAGTGTAGCATGTCCAACAGCTCTGGGTTTGACATGGCCTTGTATGTTAAGCAAAGATCACCTCTGAGTAGACGATACGCGACAGAGTATAGCTCGAGTTTTTTAAGGCAGTCAGCGTAGGGCATCCATTTTAGGCCTGTGATTCTTTTAGTGAGGTATTTCTGCGGCCTTTCCAGTTGTTGCAGATGTGTTGAGAGGTACATACCAAATGGGGTGTTGTATTATATAATGGGTCTAATGAGGGATGAGTACAGTGGGACAATGACCTCCTTTTTTCTGGATGAAAAGCCCTTAGTGATGAGGTGTGCCACATAGAAGGATTTCCTGACTGTTGTGGCGATGTGGTTATCGAAAGTGAGACCACTGTCCACCTGTGTCCCTAAGTCTCTTATCACACTTTCGGTGTTTAGTGTACTGCCACCTTTATGGTAATTCATGGGTAATGCTTTCTCCCAAAGGGGATAACTATACATTTCTTGGCATTGAGCTTGAGCCCATGGCTCTGGCACCAATCATCTGTTTCTGTAAGGCCTTTTTGTAGAGTAGCCACATCATTTCGGGATTCAATAATGGCTCCCAGTTTGCAATCATCTGCAAACTTTGTTAGCCAGAGTCCCTTAGTGTTGGCCTGTACTTTAGAGAAGTAGATGCCAAACAAGAGCGGTCGCAGGACTGAACCCTGAGGTACTCCACTTGTCACTTGTCTGGAGCTGGATTTGGAGTTGGCTACTTTTACAGTGTGGATTCTGTCAGTAAGCCAGTTAGCAACCCATTGGGTGACATAGGGATTAATGCTTAGTAAGTTTATCTATGATTCCAGAATGGGGGATGGTGTCAAAGGCCTTGGCAAGGTCTAGATAGGCTGTGTGAACCACCTTACCCTTGTCCATGGCTCGTGAGACTGATTCGAAGAAGTCAATCAGGTTCAGGAGACAAGATCGTCCCTTCACAAACCCAAACTGGGTGGGTTCCAGTGTTTGAAGGTTGCCAATGTCTTTGTTTATAAGTTCCATAATAATATGCTCCATGGCCTTGCAGATAAGGCTCATCAGACTGATGGGATGGTAGTTTCTGGGATCCAAGGTGGATCCCCCCTTGTGGAGTGGGATAACTGTAGCACTGCACCACTCAGTGGGCACGAAACCTGAGGTGAGGCTATGATTAAACATGACACTTAGGTGAGGTGCCAGTTCATATTGTAGTTCATGTAGTACACAGCCCGGGATGTCATCTGGTTCCATGGATGCTGTATTCTTAGCTTTGGAGAGTGCGTTTTGTACCTGTGTGGCCATTATTACCAGAATTTGGAAATCTTCCGGTATTGAGATAGGCCATTTAGGGGGTGAAAATGGGGTGAAGTTGGCACTGAATCGATCTGCCAGGATATTGGCAATATCCTTTGGATCAGTATATTTAATGCCATTCTGTTTTAGCTCGAGCAGATCTGAGCATTGCCATTTAGATTCTTGACATAGTTATAGAATGCCTTGTGGTTGTCTTTGGAATCTTTGACAATTTTATTTTCGTAACTAGCATTGGAGGATTTTATGAGGGATCTCAGTTTCTTACTGAGGCTGGTAAGGGAGTTTTTTGCATCCTGGGATTTTCCTCTTTTCTGCAACAGTTTCTTCCTTTGGTGATGATAAAAATATGAAATCCAAGATATAGTAAGGTAACGTAACAGTAAATCCATATATGTATTGGAATGTCTGAGTTGTCAGCAACTTGGCAATGTGAAAAATAAATTTATAGTTTCATTTAATATAGATGCGATCAGAAAAGTATTAACAATGGGTCTCAAAATATATGTCTATAAAGTCTGTGGCATTAAAATATTGCACTAGAAACTATTTATATGCTTGCTAAATGCCATTAAGGAATTTTCAGTCTGTCATGCTCAGGAAGTTAATGAAAATCAGGGAAAATAGCGTGAAAATGAAGACAAACACAGTGTGCAACTGTGCAGAATTTTCAGTCACTGACCTTCATACATGTTTACCAGGAAATAAGGTATAGTGGGGCTGAAATAAAGAGAAATACAGATTGTGCAGGAGTCATACAGGGAATCTGTATGGTGTACTAAAGGATATTGGCAAATGATGCACTTATACAAAGGATGCAACAGAACAAGTATTTTATTTTTTCCGTGCCAAATGTTGGCTTGCACTAGAACTGAAATGCAGTATTAGTGGTTAAATATGGATGTTCAATTAAATGAGTATGTATGAGTTAGTTGGCAGGAAGAAAGTAAGACAGTAATCCTTAAGAATATTAAAAATATTGTGATAATCAAGTTTTATGCATTGCAAATAATGTATTTTATCTAATTGGGATTATTCTTTCACATTCCTTCATATACCGAATATTGAAACGTAAAATATCAGACATGACACCACTGTTGTTATTCCATTAATACAGTATCACAAAAAAAAATAAATACATCATTTCTAAATTCTGGAATAATAATATTTTGACAGTTTCTAAGTACACGGTTTCACTCAAAAAAACATTTGTCTTGTATTCCAGATAACCTACAAAGATATTATATGATGACCAGATTTCCATGAAGGACTGCTAAAATCATCATTCCATTTTGAATGCAGTAAATTCAGTTGAAATGCTACATGTTGTGATACCTTCACTGCAGTGGTATTATTAAACAACAAAAGAGAGGTAACAAACTATTAGACAAGTCTGTTGCGATTACAGAAAATGTAAATGTGCCTTATTTAATTCTTGCAGCTGGTGTGGTATGTTAACTTTCAGTTTAAGCAAAACAAAACAACAGATCAATATATGTAGAGCAAATATATGTGTTAGATATTGGGCCAGATTCCAAAAGCTATTTGCAGACACAGCAGCATGCCAAAGGAAGACTTCAGTGCATCAGCTTTGGACACAATTTCAGAAGGCATGCAGAAAGTAGTCCAAGTACTTAATTATTCAGCACAGGATAATTATGGATTCTGCACACATCTGTTAGATTCCAAAACACATTTTGCATGCCCAATGCAACTTAAATGCAACAAAGTGCAATGCTGATTTTGTTTCCAAAATCCTTGGCGTATGCTAGCTAGCCTACCAAGGAATGGAAGCTACTACTATGACGTCAGTTGGATTCCAGAAGAATATTACAAAAAAATAAAGAAAAAGGAAAAAAAAAGAAAAAAAGAAAAGAAAAGAAAAATGCATCCTGCAGTAAATGACCTGAAATAGGCTGTGGTGACAGAAGCCCTATTTGAAGCTATGGCTGTGAGCCCTTGAAGCCAGCTAAAGAGCAAGGCTGCAACTAATCCAGTTCTCAGACCAACATATAATTGGCAGGTACTGCCTAAACAGGCAGCTGATTCAGGCTGTCTGCAACATCTATTCCCCACTCATGTCTGTACAGACCATGTGAGGAAACCCCATCCCCCTTGAAACCAAAGTGCATCTCATTCGGGGTGTACTTGCATCTGGGACATTCCAAGGACACATGGGGATGCTGTGAGAGTGTCACAGGCAGCTTCCAGTCATATCCTGGCAAAATTCCTGGCAACAATGTGCAGCAATGTGAATGACTACATACACTTTCCATCCACCTCCACGGATCAGAGAACTGTAATGCACCAGTTCTATAACATAGCAAACGTCCCACATGTACTCACTGCAATAGATTGCACACACACACACACACACACACACACACACACACACACACACACACACACACACACACACACACACACACACACACACACACACACACACACACACACACACACACACACACACACACACACACACACACACACGCACACACAAACACACACATGCACACACCTATCAAGACATTAATGCATCCAGAAACAGACTGATAAATAAACAGAAAAGGATAGCCATCCATCAGTTGTCACACTGTGTGGGTGCAGCAGAAGGCAGAATAACAAACCTCACAGCAACATACCTTGGAAGTGTCCGTCATGTTGCCATATGGAGGGGAAAGTGGCCTGAGGGATGCATTTTAGCAAAGTGATACCTGAGGGACTGGGTAAGTGCAGAAACACAGTTAGGATGTAAGCTAAGGACATCCCTCCCAACAATATCCATGCTGTACCATAAATCATCAAACCCTGCAGAGGAGGCCTGTAATCGATCTCACATGACAACAAGAAATACCACAGATCGTATGTTCTGTGTATTGAAAGCTAGGTTCAGATATCTGGACACATCCAGGGGTGCACTGTAATACACACCTGAAAAGGCAGCACAGATGATAATGGTGTTGCCCATGCTACCCAACATGCTAACTAGAGCACATGGCAGTTGTCCAGCTGCAGGTATGTGTGAACTACCCCAAGAGCCCAAGATGTCTGAAGATGACATCTGACAGGTATCAGAAGAGGAGCAGGAGGACACAGGGGACAGAAGTCACAGGCGTAAGCAACATAGTTTGTGACCACAAATGCAGGCCTAGGCAACACACCAGTGTCTGACTCACAACTTTGAGTCATGACAAGCCACATGTACAGAAGTACATAGATTAAACATTGATGTTCTCACCACAGCAACACAGATTACATTTAATGGCAATTACCCACTACTTCTACACACTAAGTCTCAGAAATAACTACATAATCATAGCATATAACATCATAAACGTATACAAATCTATCACAACAGGGGTCACCAACTGAGGTCACAACTGACTGAGGTATGCAAACAGACTCATATTGTATCTGTGTAAGGCACACAATAAGGAAAGCACATGAGTGCAACACATTCCTATCTGCCCACTATAAAAAGTTAGAAATAGGTAAGCAACTCAGGACATAATGTTGAACTGTTGTTAATATTACAAGCCAAATATATTACTGTAAAGCATGGATAAAGTAATATAATAAATGTAGTCAGCTATGTTTAGTAAAACTGTTGGACTCCAGTGGTGTCAGACTTGTCAACAAACACAGATGACACTGGCAGTGGTCTGTACAGCAATTATCATCACCACAGATGATACTACTGGACATCACTACGGAGTGAGAATGCTACTGCTGGACATCACCACAGAGTGAGAATGATACTACTGGACATCACCACAGAGTGAGAATTATACTACTGGACATCACCACAGAGTGAGAGTGATACTACTGGACATCACCACGGAGTGAGAATGATACTGTTGGACATCACCACGGAGTGAGAATGATAGTACTGGACATCACCACAGAGTGAGAATGATACTACCGGACATCACCATGGAGTGAGAGTGATACTACTGGACATCACCATGGAGTGAGAGTGATACTACTGGACATCACCATGGAGTGAGAATGATACTGTTGGACATCACCACGGAGTGAGAATGATACTGCTGGACATCACCACAGAGTGAGAATGATACTACTGGACATCACCATGGAGTGAGAGTGATACTGCTGGACATCACCACAGAGTGAGAATGATACTACTGGATATCACCATGGAGTGAGAGTGATACTGCTGGACATCACCACAGAGTGAGAATGATACTACTGGACATCACCATGGAGTGAGAGTGATACTACTGGACATCACCACGGAGTGAGAATGATACTACTGGACATCACCATGGAGTGAGAATGATACTACTGGACATCACCACAGAGTGAGAATGATACTACTGGACATCACCATGGAGTGAGAGTGATACTGCTCAACATCACCACAGAGTGAGAATGATACTACTGGACATCACCATGGAGTGAGAGTGATACTGCTGGACATCACCACGGAGTGAGAGTGATACTACTGGACATCACCACAGAGTGAGAATGATACTACTGGACATCACCATGGAGTGAGAGTGATACTGCTGGACATCACCACGGAGTGAGAGTGATACTACTGGATATCACCACAGAGTGAGAATGATACTACTGGACATCACCATGGAGTGAGAATGATACTACTGGACATCACCACAGAGTGAGAATGATACTACTGGACATCACCATGGAGTGAGAATGATACTACTGGACATCACCATGGAGTGAGAGTGATACTACTGGACATCACCATGGAGTGAGAATGATACTGCTGGACAGAGTGGATTGATGGTGACACCCCCCAATCTCTCGTACCATTGTAACCTGCATGGGATATCTTATCAAAGAAGCATTGGTAACATGCCTCAGGGGATCTTTTGTGACCTCCAACCATATTACTCATGTTGATGATGTCAGACCACACTTCCTTCCTCTATACTGAATTTTTTGCCCATCCAAGGATTCTCTGACCATGTTGTCACAGAGCATCTATTACAATCTCTACTGGACATCACCACAGAGTGAGAATGATACTACTGGACATCACCATGGAGTGAGAATGATACTACTGGACATCACCACAGAGTGGGAATGATACTACTGGACATCACCATGGAGTGAGAGTGATACTGCTCAACATCACCACAGAGTGAGAATGATACTACTGGACATCACCATGGAGTGAGAGGCTGCTGGACATCACCACAGAGTGAGAATGATACTACTGGACATCACCACAGAGTGAGAATGATACTACTGGACATCACCATGGAGTGAGAGTGATACTGCTGGACATCACCATGGAGTGAGAGTGATACTACTGGACATCACCACAGAGTGAGAATGATACTACTGGACATCACCATGGAGTGAGAATGATACTACTGGACATCACCACAGAGTGAGAATGATACTACTGGACATCACCATGGAGTGAGAATGATACTACTGGACATCACCACGGAGTGAGAGTGATACTACTGGACATCACCACGGACTGAGAATGATACTGCTGGACATCACCATGGAGTGAGAATGATACTACTGGACATCACCATGGAGTGAGAGTGATACTACTGGACATCACCATGGAGTGAGAATGATACTGCTGGACAGAGTGGATTGATGGTGACACCCCCCCAATCTCTCGTACCATTGTAACCTGCATGGGATATCTTATCAAAGAAGCATTGGTAACATGCCTCAGGGGATCTTTTGTGACCTCCAACCATATTACTCATGTTGATGATGTCAGACCACACTTCCTTCCTCTATACTGAATTTTTTGCCCATCCAAGGATTCTCTGACCATGTTGTCACAGAGCATCTATTACAATCTCATCTTCCTGTGGGGAAGAAACTGACGCTTTCTTAATTGAAAATTGAGGGGGAAAAAAACAGAATTGTGTCTCTTTGCCAACTGAAAGACAGCAATATGCACATGTTCATATTCATGTGGGGGCCAAGTTATGCAGATGATTATGTGGAGAGCTTACATCACTATAAACAGTATGAATTCCTGTGCAATGCAGAAGTCTGTGAAACAATCATTGTGACATATAGTAATTTGAAATATAAAAACCATGACAATGCCTGCACACATAACAGTTGTAAAATCAACAGAACTTGTGACATCTGTAGAAGATGTCTGTAGGATTCAAACACCTTGCACTACATATCTTTTGAATGGAAGTCTAAACATAACAGCATAATGCCACAGAAGTCTTCATGGATGTCACATTAAAATACTAGATAAACATATGTGTACAACAGAAATGTGTGTTTCTGCAGCTTGCAGAGTAAACCAAGTGTTAAAAAATGCCACAGATCAACTCAGTCATTACTAATCAGTAAATGCCACCCACTTCAACAAAGTGTATCAATTGACCAACTTACAGAAAGCATCAGAAAACCTCAGTATCCATAAGCAGGCTAGAGATAGTACGGATCCTTTTTATATGGAAGCAGTTGTTAAGAGCCATCAATGAATAAACATCTGCAACAGCAAAAGGACATGCTACATATGGATAATGTCAAAATCCATAGGTTTCTGAACATGCATCACAGAGTGTATGGAGTGACCCATACGACATATGGATAATCTGTAAACCTGTCTTTATGTACTATTCATTTTTACTATGTAAATCTGCCTCTACAACTGCATATGGGAAATTAATGCATGTCCATAAGTGTAGATGGCAACAACTTTACACATGCAGGTAAATCAAACAGCACTCCATTTAGTTACAAGTATTTCTCTTGATGCACACATTTTCCATATAAATAAATGTAAACAGATCTAAGAACGAAGAATGTTAACAGAGGTAATAGTCAACAAAACAAAACGGCTAGCAGGTGGCAATTTACTTTATCAACTACCCATGACTCGAGTATAACTGAAAGTAAGAGCACCTAATGTGCATCCATCTTTTAGGTACAGTTTGGGTCATACATAATAAATGTTTCATTAAAATTCCAGATATTCAAAACTATTTGCTCACATTTGAATAAGTTCTCAAAATTCTGCACATTAACCAATAGTTCAGCATAATGGGAAGGTGCTCTGCGCAAGTACCCAATAGGTATCGATAAACTATAACATGCAGCACATGCCTGTTAGCTTCCAGTGATTTGATAACATGACACAAGCACCACTTTTAAATATTGATTTTGATACATTTTGAGATCAGACCATTGCTACCTGCGAACTGAGTGCAACCTCAGTAAGAAATGTTTAAATCTTACTACATTTCTATTAAAATATCGACTTTATCAAAATAGATACTTCTAGGAGGCTTTGACCTATCTGGGCACCCAGTTGGACCAAGGAGGAGACTACCCTGGAGTGGAGAATTGGATGAGAGCAAGGCCATGGAACTTTGCAATGATAATATTTAGATCTGGATTGCAAAGGAGCATTGACCATGCATGGGCATCTGCCAGACTGGAGTGCAGGTTCACTACTATTACTATGATGACCCGCATCAGAGGGATGCAGAGGAGCTTTGTCGGAGGGTCTCTGTGGGGTGTTGATAGCCAGTAGATGCCTACAGTAAGTGCCACACTCCTACATATACCTCAGCATTTCTAAGAAATTTAGAGATACAGCTGTGTCACAAATATATCAGACACATGGTTTTTATAACCATTAAGAAGCTGTCCTGACAATTAGGTTAATTAAGAAGGCATAGTGACTGCTGGATTCTATTCCCATGCTGTTAATTTATTTACTAATGTTTATAATATACATAGTACTGAACATTGTAGATGTACATCTGTTTCACAACATATAATGACAGCATTTTACACATCTACTATGGTCATGTCTCACCGAAACCTATAGTGCCTAAACCTCTGATGCCTACACATTTTGTAGTTATCCATTATAGTGTGAAAGTATTACCTACTCTACCTGTATAGTATTGAATAGTAACTCATAAATATCTTATTTACTTCATTCCTCTTAATAAAGTGAACATTCTTACTACTGTCCCATTTGTTTCAGCCAAGATGAATGCCTGTCTGCCTTCTAACTCATGAGTTTTTAGTTATGTGTTTTTTATTTTGCATTTGTTTACCAGGAAAGTCCGACTTGGAACAAAGCCAGTTTTCAGCAGAGGCCCAGGGAGGAACACTACAGACACACATCTGTGTAACATGGGAGGAAACTAGAGTACCCAGAGAAAACCAACACAAATGCAGGGAGGACATGCGGACTCCACACAGAAGGCACCCCAGCCGAGAATCAAACTGGAGAACCCTTTGCCATGAGGTGACAATGCTACCGCTGCACCACTGCATCATCCGTGTTGATAGCTGTTATTTCGTTAGTTTATAATGGCCAATAAGTGTTAGAAGTTTCTGTATTCATCCATTGCCTGCACAAACATGGATACACGCACACAGAGTACATTTGCTAAGAAGAAGCATATGCTGCCTGTAAAGAAACCAGGCAGTCTGCCTATATTTTAGCATAGTATGAGCGCAGCTCCACATAGGGAAGGCATATCATTGTATTGTTATTTTTGTTTAATTTACACATTATTATATATTCTTCTCATTATAACTGCTTATTAATATTAATGTTTATTTTTTGCATGGTTACAAATAACTCATTAATTCATCAAATTCCTTTGAATAGCTTTGCAATCCATAATGCTCAGTTAGCAGCATCTTTTTAAGTGCAAAGTTCTGTGTAAAGCTTGCAACAGACTGTTATATGTCTGGCAAACATTTTTGTGCAATATGATATTGTTTTCAAAAGTGCTGTGAAATGTTGTTTTGTCATTCATTTTTATATTCACTTCATCTACCACATCTTCGCATTTGAGGGAATCAGATGGTCAGATTTACAGTTGAAATGCAGGGAGATACAGTGATGCATGCATCTGAATTGTGATGTGCACTTGCCAAGTAATATCTGTAAATGTAGTCCTCCCACATACTTTACTGTGGCCCTGATGCACAGCACCTATTATGTCTATGTTAACAGAAGGTATGTGATACATGACATTGTCTCACTGTCTGACAGAGGAAGGTTTTCCATTCCTGTTACTGGTTGTGGCCACAGTGCTGACATGAAGTCATTCGTTTAAATTATTTACATACATGCCCAGCATATAGTCGTTTTTTGAAATCATAAGCCATGATGCATGCTAGTAACCCACATTCATAATCCCAAATCTTTTCACTGAATTCATAACACACTCTCAGGCAAGATGAATTAGTTAGGCATGTAGGTGTCAAGGTTAGAGTCTGGACATAGAGTTGCAGGTTTGACTCTCATGTCTTCCAATCTTGTTCAAAGCCTGTGTGTGCAACATTGCACAATATATGTGGTGATTTTCTGATGTTCTTTAAAAGTATTTTTTTGGAACCTATTCTGAGCAATGCATATCCCTGTTATTTGATGATTACATCACCATGTTTCGCCTAGAATACCGGAATACCCATCATGCATCAGTAAACTAAGTGCAATAATCATACTATACCTATGCTTACAATCTGATCTGTGTACCTGTCACATATATTTTGAAGTGGATGTTTTACATACAGCTGTAGTTTTTTACTGTTGTTTTTAATGCATGTGTTGACGCACATGTATATGTGGATGTGTTTCTCTGTGACTCGTCTTTTGTGTGTAGTGTGCCTATTCACAGACTGACTGTGTGTTTGCCGTGTCAGTGTTTTACACTGTTATTTGCAGGCTTTGCAGCATGCCCTTCAATTCAGCATTGGTATCGCACCTGCCTACAAAGCCCATGGATGTTTTATTATAATATCCTTATATCCTGTGTTTGTGGATTCTTGTGTATATAGATATTTTTTTGCCACATTTCATAATCAGCAAGCATCATCAGGATGTTCGCATTTTGCAGGCTGCAGATTGTCATACCTCCCAACCAGGAAACATCAAAAATGTGGACAAAGGCCCATGAAAAGTAAGTACAACTGGTCAAAAATCAGGGTCTGATTAGCATAAAATTTGCATACATAATTATGTAACCCCATACACACTCCAGTGGAATTGTGGGATACACACATGAAGATTGAGGTCACTAAATAATAATAAATAATGGCAGACATCTGGATTTCAGACTATATATCCCTCAGAAAATACACAGTAATGCAAAACCTGTTATTCTTGCAACTATCTGAGTTTAGAGGAGCAATATTTAAAATTTGTCCTATTTTTGGAACTTTGTCCCACCATTATTTTTAGCTTTGCCCAGATTTCTTGACATTATTTTTAGCTTTGTCCATCCAGATTTCTTGCTCTGAGAGATTGAAAGGTATGGTATTACATATAGGACAAACAGTAGTCTATGTGCTGTATGTACCTTATGTTCATGTAGTTGTTTTTACAATAATATTATTTGGGAAGGAGGGAACATTGCATTGCATAACGTTTCACCTGATGCTTGTCATATCACCTTAATGCAACAGTATTTTATACAAGTGTTAAAATTTTATCATCAATATTGCACTATTTATGTTCTGAAGTTATTGCAACTGTCTTTTATGTTCATCCTGTCTTTGCTAAATGATCCGGGCTGGGTCATGGCTGAGAAAGGTCCTTGGATCAGTTCACGTCCAGATTAACATATTTTCCATTTATTTATTTATTTGCCATTTGTTAACCGGGTTAGTCTAACTGAGCCGATAGACAATTTTGAGTGTATCCAGAAATACAAAGTTTACAATACATTATATATATATAAAATTAACATTGTACAATAAGAAGGATAAAAAAAGGAAAACAATAGATGTGATTAAATAATATTAGCAGATTATGATACAGTAAAGTGTTTAAATTAAGCCAAATATGTGCAAAATACAGTTTGACAGCTAAGTTCAAGTATTATGTTCAGACAAGAAATGTAGTATAGGTGGAATGTTGAATTAACAGCTTGGTTCAACGTTTTTGTGCTAAGATTCTCAGTTAACTGTTAATTATACATTGACAGTAGCAAAATGGGTTCAAAGTGTATACATAGTAGAGTTTTAGAGCTATTTTGACTGACTTGTAGTACTGAACTTCCCTGATTGCTGATGAAGTGTGAGATGTTTAGAGGATATTGTTTAAGACTTTGACAGGCTAAAGGACAAAATATATTTGATAGACTTTGTGTCAGATAGAGGTGTTTGGGTTCATGGGGGATTATGGCAAGAACAGGAGGGGGTTTTTAGTTTCGGATTTGAAACGAGTGGTACTTGTGATGTTGCATATATAAGGGGGAAGACTGTTCCAGGTGTGGGAGACAGAGTGTTTATACTGGAGTTTGCCAATGTTCTTGTTAGGTTTGTAGTTGTCTAGTAGGTTCTGGTCTGAGCTACGGAGAGGGCAAACTGGAGTGTAGCGGGATACTAATGAAGAGAGTGAGGGGCAGGCCGAGGGGTTATTTAGCAGGGAGTGTGTGAATTTTAGCTGTGAGACATGGAGTAGTTGAGGGAATTCAAGCCACTGGAGTCGGTTTAGGGGAAGGCAATGATAAGATTTGTAAGGTAGGTTACTGGCGAATCAGCTATGCTGTTGTAGGCCTCTTCAAGTTTGGATAAGTGTGATGACTGTAGATGGGTAAGGATAGAAAAGGCATAGAGAAGGGAAGGGAGGAGAAAGCCTTGAGCAAGAGAAACTCTGGATTTGGGAGCTAGGAACGTTTTATTTCTGTAGAGGAGGCCTAGTTTTTGGTTAGTTTTTTTGATACCCTGTTGTATATGGATGTCGAATTTAGCTGGTCAACAATTATACTTCCTAGTAATTTGGTGTGGGGATCAGCTGTGATGGGAGTTTTATCGAGTGAGAGAATAGTAAAAGTGGATTTGTGGTGAGAGAGGGATTTTGTTAGGAAAAGAAGGAGCTTAGTCTTTTTGGGGTTAAGTATAAGTTGGTGCTCAGTTAGCCATTTTTCTACAGAAGTGAAAGTATGTTGTGTAATGGAAAGGAGGTTGGGGATGTTGTTAGAGGTAGAGATGACAGTGGAGTCGTCGGCATATTGCATGAGGGAGGAAGATGTGCAGGAGGATTGTAAGTCATTACTGAAGATGTTAAAAAGTAAAGGGCCCAGAATTGAGCCCTGAGGGACACCCAGTTTGAGCATGGAGGAAGGAGGAACAGACAGATTGCCATGTAACAGATTTGAGTCTGCTTGAGAGATAGCTTGAGAACCAGCTATTAGTGGGGGGAACAGGTTGAGGTCAATTCGTTTGGAAATAAGCTTAGAATGAGAGACAGTATCAAAAGCTTTGGATGGGTTGAGAAAGAGACAGGATACTAGTTGATTGTTATCCATGGCTTCAGCAACAGTATGTGTGAAAGAGAGTAGGGCAGTTGAGGTACTATGATTAGGTCTGAGGCCATGCTGTGTGGAGGTTAGGAGATTACCATTGATTAGGTATTTAAGAAGTTGGTTATGTATGCATTTTTCCAGAAGTTTGGAGAGTGGGCAGAGAATTGAGATAGGTCTATAGTTGGAAGGGTCTGTGGAGTTACCTGCTTTTTGTAGTGGTGTGGTGTAAGAAGATTTCCAGGAATCTGGGACAGTGGATTCTTGAATGGATCGGTTAATTAAGATTGAGACAGGATAGGCTATGGAGTGGGTAGCGAGTTTTAGGAAGTGAGGTGGAAGGTTGTCAATAGAAGGAGAGCATGGTTTTAGTTTAAGAAGAAGGGATTTTATGTAGGTGGTGGGAACAGGTTTAAGAGGAAAATGGATGTTTGTTTGTTTTTAGTGGGGGAAGAGAGTGGTTGTCAGGTGGATACATTTGGGTGAGTTTTTGAATAGACTCAATGAAGTGGGTATTGAGAAGGGAGACAGTTTCCTTGGGAGACTTATTTGAGAAGGGGTAGGGGGTGGTAGGATTTCCTGGGTACAGTATTTTGCTGATGGCATTCCAGAATTTTTTTGGGTTGGAGTTTTGGGTAAATGGGGCATTATAGTAGTATCCTTTCTTATCTTTATTGATTTGTTTCTTTGCGAGGTTATGGAGTTCTTTATACTTTTGGAGCAATGTTATGGATTTTGTTTGAAGCCATTGCTTCCAAGTCTTGTCCCTGTTTTTCATGAGAGAGTGTATCCTTAGAGAGCCAAGGAGAGTAGGTATTTTTGACCCTAAGTTTCCTTAAAGGGGCTAAGGAGTTTAGGATGTCTAGAAGTGTGCAATTGAAATGTATAACTGCATTGTTGATTGAGGGAAAGGTGTTTAAGAATTGACCAGTTAGTAGAAGCTAACCTGTCATTAAAAGTGTTGGCATTAAAGGAGGAGAGGTTTCGACATTCTTTATAGAGGTGGGACCTGAGTATTTGGGGTGAGTATCTGAGAACTTTGGTAGGGTGGTGGTCACTTAGGGAGTCTACTAAGGTGCCAGGGTTGTGATATAGGGTAGGGTCAGAGGTGAGAATCCAGTCTAATGAGGATCTATTTGCATTTTCCGTGTTGTAACGAGTAGAGGTATTTATGATTTGATGGAAGCCATGGAGGTTTATGTGAGTTGAGGAGGAGGGGTAGTTTATATTTTGCCAATCAATATTTACATCACCAAAAAGGATGGACTCATAGGTAATGTTTTGGGAGGTCCAAGATAGGATGGATTCTAGTATGGGAATATTGGTACCGGGTGGTATGTATATGGTTGCTATGACAAATGTTTTCAATGGATTAAGGTGGCAGTTAAATATGAGAAGCTCAGCTGGATGAAAGTCAAGCAAAGGGGTAGCTAAGGGGGACAGTGTTAGGTGGTCTGTATATAAAATTCCAACACCACCACCTTTTTTGTTAGTTCTGTCAAGACGATATAAGTTATAGTGTGGAGGAAGTATTTCAGTGTTTGTGATGTGTGGTTTTAACCAGGTTTTGGATATATACATATACGGAAAATAAAGAAATTGACCCAACTATAAGGCGGGTGTTTTTGGATTGCTGTGGGAGTCAGATGTTACAGGACAGCATTGGATGAATGGGACATTTAAAATACCTTGTCTTGTACCTTGCCTTCATTTATAACAGACTGACAGCAGGACCATGCCAATTCAGCAAGACGTATTTCATAATAATAACTTATTAAAAATGTAAATATAATTAAAATTATGTATTCTGTATACATTCTGTATACAGTTATTTGTAAATCTGATTATATTTCAGCAGAGTTTAAAATATTCTACGGCAAGAAAAGACAACACATTTTAGTAGTGTTAAAAAAACATAAGCCAACATGCGGAAAGAATGATACAAAGCTACCTCAAGTACAGCGAACATTGCACTAATTAGTAATTATAGCTGACATTGTGACATTGTGACAATGAGTACCCTCATTAAACTAAACAAAAAACTCTGAGGACAAATAAAGTCTACCAAAGCCAAATTTGAGGTACGTTTGGCCTCCCAGGCCAAGGACAGCCACAAAGCATTCTTTAGCTATGTCTGCAACCTCAAAGGCAATACACAATTGTGTGCAGAGCTCATTGTAAATGGATCCACCTATATTGAGCCAGAAGATATAGCAAACCTCTGATCTGTTAAATTCAATTCCAACTTTACTCCTCTCTCCCCCTCAACCTTCCCTCAGGAAATATCATCAAATATAACTCCTGCTACTATCACTAGGGAACAGGTCATTAATGCTCTCTCTAAGACCAAGAACACTGCATCAATGTGCCCAGACAATATCCCAGGATGCCTCCTAAATAGGATGAAATATGATCTATCAGGGCCTCTGGAATTACTATTTAACTGTAGCCTCCAAACAGGCTTCATGCCTCATGAATGGAGAAAGGCAGCAATCATCCCTCTGCACAAAGCTGAGCCATCTACATACCCTGGAAACTACAGACGCATCAGTCTCACTAGTCTTATATGTAAAGCCATGGAAAGAATTATCATGGAGGTGATCAATAGAGATATAGTAAACCTCCAGACACTGGGCCCAACCCAGTTTGGTTTTGTTAAGGACAGATCATGCCTCCTCAACCTGGTGAACTTCTTTGAGAAGGTCACCAAAGCAATGGATGAGGGCAAAATAGTTCACACTGCCTACCTTGACCAGGCCAAGGCATTTGACACAGTACCCCACTCAGGCATTGTTGACAAACTCAAGATATTAGTTGCAAGCCCATATGTCACCCGGTGGATAGCCAACTGGCTCACAGACAAGACCCACAAAGTTAGAATTGGGGAGTCCAAATCTACAAAGAGGTTAGTCACAAGTGGATTCGCTTAGGGATCAGTCCTTGGACCGCTTCTTTTTGGAATTTACTTCTCAGAAGTCAAGGCCAATCTCAATGGTCTCTGGCTGACTAAATTTGCAGATGATTGTAAATTAGGACTTGTCACAGAATCACACACTGACATAAATGTTCTCCAGGAGGGGCTAACATACACAAACAACTGGTGTTAGAGTCATGGACTAAAACTAAATACCAAGAAATGCATAATAGTATTCAGAAGTCATCCATCCCTAGTAGCTATCATATTGACAACACACCCCTTAGAGTTGACTCAGTAGTCAGGAATTAGGGACACACATATATAGTAATCTAGCCTTTGATCATCACATGTCTACAGTGGTGAGGAAATCATTCTATGTCGCACAACTTATAAACAAAGGTATGGCATCAAAATCCAAGGAAGTAATTGTTCCACTGTAGTCAACAGACCTATCATTGAGTTCAATGCCCCCTTTGGTATGTACCTAACCAGGCATATCCAATAAATGGAACGTCCACAGAGGTTCCTTAGTAAAAGAATGCAGGGCATAAGTAATATGTCCTATGCAGACTGCCCTATCCCTGTATTCTGTCTCCTAGAGGCTTTCGAGGGGAGATCTATGCCTGGCATACAGGACATTGTCAGACCCCACTCTGCTGGACCTCCTGCATATCCACAAAACAAACTGTGGGAAGAAATAGTCAGGGAATTGTTATGGCTAGGCTTGTACAGGCCCTAGGGCTGATAGCCTAGTTCCAACCTATGAACTTATGAACCTATAACGACTTAAACCTTGCCTGTGATATAAATAGGACCTGCTGGAAAGATAGGTATGTATCCCAGAGACTACCCCATCTATGGAACAGGCTCCCCACCCATGTGAAGCAGAATTCCTCCCTAGTCCAATTCAAGTGCAACCTGGACAATTGGATGGGAAACCAGAAATTTATCCCTGGTTTGGCACCTATGTCTCTGATGCAAACAGGTAACCTGGTTCATCTCCCAGGCCCATGCTTACACTTATCAAGGGTATCAGAACTCATCAGAGATTTGGGATGCATGGCTAGACTTAAATAGGCCCTTGTGGTTGTTAGCCTAGTAAAAAACTATTAACCTATGAACCTATGAACATTTTGTACACATGGTTATTTGTAATTCAGATTATACTTTAGCTCATCTAGAAGTACTAAGACTTTAAGTAGAAAAGGCTACATCAGTGCTCGGCAGTCCAGCAGCTGTAGCACAGACTTACTCGCTGGAGGTGAAGTTGACTGTTTTGTCAAGACGTCTGTAGTGAGGTCAGAACAGAATGGAAGGCATGACTTGAGCAATTTATGTAATGTCGAAGTGAACTAGAATTGTTGAAAACATGCATACTACATGAAACATACCTCCCAACTAAAATATTATAAGAACTAAACCAACATGGGACTGGAAAAAGGAGATTCTGCTGAAAGGGATGACTGCAATTAAGGATAAGACAATAGGGAAGAGTGGGCTGGAATTTGTTAGAAAAACTGGCAAAGGAAACAAGGTATTGGGAGCAAATAACTAGAGATGGAAAGATGATAGAATGGGAAGACGCCGATAATTTATTTAGACTGCATGTTAGAGATTGCCTTGCCTAACAGGAATTGATATCAGAGTATAGGCAAAGAGAAAGAAATGGGGGGGGTCCTAAATAAAGTCCAGCACTGGTAGAGTTTTTAATAGAATCTAGAACAGAAGCTGCCATTAAAAAGGAATAATTAGTAGAGCATATAAGATATTACATGATAAACATAAGAATTAGTGAGATGAGATTAGAAAGGATTGGGAAGAGAGACTGAATAAGCAATTCACAAAGAAACAATGGGAGAATATATGTATGTCTCCCAAATATGCAACAAAATCTAGAAGAGTTAGGATTTGTGCCTGGAAATGCTCACATCTATATTTTTATACCTCAAGTAGGCTCCAGAGAATTTTTCCTTAGGCAGACAGCAGATGTTGGAAGTATGAAGGGGAAGAAAGAGGTTAATTGGGAATATATTTTCTTGGAGTGTAGTGAGTTAGTGGACTTTAAGGATTCACTGTGGGATGCATTGTCAGAGATGCTGGATGGGAAGATTGCTCTGACGAGGGAGATAATTTTTCTGAGTTATAATACAGGATCGGAATTGCCTAGACATGGTAAGGCCTTGCTTTGTCTAATAATGGTGACTGCCAAAAAAGCAGTTACTAGAAAATAGAAATCAAAATATAAGCCAACTGTACTGGAAGTAGTGAATATAGTAACAGAGATAAAACAGATGGAATTGAGATCTTTAAAAAGGGGTAGGAGCAAACTACATAGGAAAAAATGAGAATTGTGACAAAAATATATACAAGGGAGGAATGAGGTTTAAAAGGCGACAGGACTTAAATCAGCTAGTTAATGTTTGAGTGAGAAAGATAAGTGATGTATAATGTTTGCAACTGGGAGTGTGTCAGTATGTTTTGTGATGTAAAATGCTTGCAACTAGGATTGTGTCGCTGTGGTTTGCTTTCAATTATATAAATGTATGATTGCTTCTCTATTAAGTGATGGTTTGCTAAAGATGTTTCTTGTTTAAAAAAAGGCAGGGATTGAATAATGTTATGTAATGTCAATTAGGTTATATGATATATAGCAGAGTCCACCTTTTAATCTTGAAATACTGAAATCTCGAGTTTCAGTATTTCAGAGTCTAGAATGCCAAAAGTGCAGTTATTCGAAACTGCACTATATCGAATCTTAGTTTACTGAATCTGTCTTGGGTTTGCTGTGGTGTGTAATTTAATATGTGTTGTCCCTTTAAGGGTTGTATGGTATGGCAGTCAATGTCGATGGTCATTACTGTATGGAGATTCAGGTAGGTGTTCAATTTTTAAGGGTTTTGGTGTAAATTTATTAATGTTTAATTGTTGTGGAGAGGTGTAGACATAGGTTGTGGTAGGTAGGTGAGAGTATATGTAGGTGAGTGCTGAATGTGGTGGTTTTTGTACATGTGTAGTGTGTGTTTGTGTGTGTGTGTGTGTGTGTGTGTGTGTGTGTGTGTGTGTGTGTGTGTGTGTGTGTGTGTGTGTGTTTATGTGTTTGTTATTAGTGAAAATAAGACTGTCTGTAGTAGGTGTCTAGGGCAAGTAAGGGAAGGTGTGTGTTCCTTTTTTTTTTCAAGTTAGTGTGACCTTGGAGTTGGTGTATATAAGTAGTAGGGGTGTGGGAGGTGCAGGGGGGCTTGCCCCACTGTAGATACATATGGTGATGTTATTGGTTTTAGTTATGTTCTGTTTATGTGTTGTTTTGGAGGGAGGGTTTATTTCGATATCGTGAGTGTTCATGATTGTGTATTTTCTTGTTTATGAGGTTTCGATATTTTACTCTCGAAATACTGAAACTCGAAATTTCAATATTTCGAGATTAAAAAGTGGACCCATATACGTGAAGTATAATGTTTGTTATGTTAATATAGTTCGATTACTTTTATATGAATATATATTTGCCTATGTTGCAAGTGATAATTCAATAAACGTGTTTGGGAAAAAAGAAAAAGAATTACATACCTCTCAACTGTCCAGATTTTTGCAGAGCATCCAGGTTTTTGCCTCATATTTTGGGGATACTCCTCTTAAAATTTGTGATTTGCTGACAAAGCAGTGAGGATTGAATTCATTAAATAATGGCTGACCTTTGAGTTCCAGACTTTATATCCTTCAAAAACGCATGATAATAACCAAAGCACAAACTCATAGATCTCGAATTGAAAGACAAGCCAGTAACAGAAAAAACACCAGACCATACACTAAGACAAATGGTGGCTTAAATATAATCCACTTTGTGAAGACTGGGGAAAGATGGGCGAAGGCTGCCAGCGTAGTCAAATAGAATTCTGTCATCTGTATAAATAAATGTAAAATACAGGCTTGTGTTTTTAAATGAAAGAAAACACTGTAAAATGTGAACTTCAAGATTGTTGCAACATTGCCATCTGCCGTAAGGAAAATCAAGCCAAGCATTTCAAATGTTCTTTGAAGTTAGTTACCTAAATGGTGGTGCCGAAGCATCTGGCTGAACACATTCTTTCTATTGTCTTTACTTAAGGAATAATTGTTAGAGTGTACATGTCAAATGTCTTTATTTGTTGTAGTTTCCTGAGCAGGTGTTAGCTTGCTAAATAATGCAGTTTGTGGCCTGGGAACTCCAGACTGTGTCAAAATGATGTAATGTGAATACTGGGGAAAATTATGTAATTTACGAGGGCCTTAGCATAGCTGTTTGTTAGCGTTATTAAAAACTATTGTTCAGTGAGAGACTGGAAGCATTTGTCTTGGACCATCAACCCCAGCACTGCTTATGCTCTTTATGCATGTATGTAGGATTATAGTACTGTGTTTTCTCTTAAGAATAGCTAAAGATTAGAAAGTTAGATTAAGTGTTTTCTTTTTTCATCAGACCTGTCCTACTGTATTATTTTAAGTTTCTGTGTGATCTCTGAACTCTTAGATATCTATGTGTTGTAGTAGTATTGTCTTGTGTTTTTAATTATTTATTATTAAATATTTTAAAACCTTTACCTGTGGCTGGTTTATGTAGAGATAAGTAGGCTCTAGCGTACATAGCATATTTATAGAGTTCATTGTAATAAGCCACTATGAAAAGCCTTGGACTGAATAGTCACATTACCAATTGGATGATAATATTGCACAGTAATAACTGGGCACCCTTTCAAGGGCCTTTGGGTAGCTGATAATTGTTAGCTGGTGGTGGCAGAAATTACTACTGTATAGTCTGGGTAAAGGGGCACAGCTGGAGAATCTGTATTAGCCTTTCCCAGGAGTGTCTGTGAAGTTGTATAAATACTTATCTCAAAGTGTGGGTGTGTGTCAGCTACCTGGGCAGGGACACGAAGCATTGGTAGACAGAGAGGTGGAGGTTAGCTTGCCAGCTAGGCTGAGATCTGGACCCTATAGCTGTGCCAGTGGGGAGTCTTATTAAAGACCCAGGGAGCAAGGGACCAACCAGCCCCAGACTGACTGTGATCTCTGTGTGCACTTAAGGGAAATTGTACTCTGCTGTGTGTATTTGTTATCCTTTCCTCTTCCATGAGACGACCTCGCTGGTGTTAGTGGTGAGGATTGAGGCTCCTTGATTGCTGGCCAGGGCATGGTCATCACACACTTAAAGAACATTAAATCCAAAAACCAAGGTATTTTGGTTTAACATTCTTTATATGAATTAAATTTAAGCTGCTGTTTGCCTTACCAAAAATGCATGATAACACAAATCCTTTTAATATAGCAACATAAGAGCAATGTTTAAAATGTGTCCCTGTTGTGGGACCTTTGTCTCCCCATTATTTTGGCTTTGTCCAGATTTCTTGCCCTAAAAGGTTGAGAGGTATGGAAAACAGCAATGGAAATTTCATGGTTTGCTTTCTTTAATATTACTGTTCATGTACCTATTACCTTTTAAAATATAACCAGAGCGATAATAGTTAACTCAAAACACATTAGGTCAGCTGGGTTATGCCACAAACTAATGGGTCAACAACAGAAATTAGCCAGTCACAACATAATGCAACTGCTCAGTGACGCATTCCCTAACCTGTGATTGCTTCATGGTTACCCAGTCACTGAAGCAATCCTTTACATAGAAAACCCAAATTTATTTATTTAACATTTGTTTACCAGGAAAGTCCAGCTTGGAACAAGCCAAGTTTCAGCGGAGACCTGGGGAGAAATGCAAATGCAATGTGGGAGGAAACTGACATGATAGCAGGGAGGACATGCAGACTCCACACAGAAGGTACCCCAGCCAAGAATCAAACCAAAGAATATCTTCCTGTAAGGTGACAACACAATCCACTGCACCACTGCGGTCTGCATTTATTTTTCTTAGCACAGTTTACTTCACCACTTTCTTGAGCAAGCGTCAATTATAGTGCCTGCCTATAGGTTGCCTATACATAGTTAATATACTCAAATCATATCTGTTGCTTTTTAAGATTTAACTCCTATTTCCATACAGTTACCTCCCCCCACACACCTCCAGCTTCTTATGTACATGATGTCATGAAGCTGTCAATGTCTTGCAATGATTGGTTCGGTAAAGTTTATTGCTCACCCATGGGATGCCTTCCTTTTCTTGCTGTGTCATGAGCTTTGTGGTTCTAACCAATCAAAACCTCTCTTCAGTTACTGTTTGGTTTAGAGGCAAGCCATGGCAGGACAGGTCAGAGTATGGCACTGCAGGTGAATTGAGAAAGGGATGATAAACCACTGGCCAAGGTACTAGTGCTTTGTTCTTTGTTGATGTCAGCATTTGTTAAGAAAGAAAAAATGTCATGATTTGAAGGGGCCACTAGGGAATTCATGGCACCTCATTATTTTAGCCTCAAAACTGGGAAATTCTGAGGAGTTCAGTACGGTTGAGAGGTATGCTGATTGTTAATAATTGTAGGTAGGTCGTGCATACAGTCGTAGACATACAATACCATTTGTAAAACATATACTAGATTTTAATGTGTCACAGGTCGTGACTGCATTTATTTTGAACATTGTAATTATTTGTTACTGTTGTATTCTTTATACTGATGTGGGTTCAGCCAATTACCATGCTGCCTAGCTCAGATGGCTTGTATAGTTTCCACAATATTGTCATCTCACTTTGTCTTCATTTTTACAATGTCACTTGGTGGCTGCTTGTTAGACCCATTACATACACAGGCATCACTGCTCTGGGAACACATGCAAGGGAAAAAGAATGGACATAATGACATGCTGCCAGTTACTCAGCTGGATACTCTACTGAGGCAGACAACATTATTAAACAGTGCAGGCCCCAATAATGTTATCTTGGTGATTACAAGCTTTTATTTCATCAAATTTCACTTATGTTAATGTAGTATTAGGCAGTGCCTTGCATGATTCCATTCAAATGTCAGGACACATTGCATGTGCTTGTTTTGCATATGCTTGCCATGCTTCTTGCTGGCCAACAAAAAATGTTCAGGTGATGTCATGATTTCCACTAATAAGCTGTATTATGTATGCCATTGCATGGCCTTGACTGGACTGCTCACATTGGTGATGGATACATTCTCTATAACATGTTTTGTTATTAGATGTCCATAACTATAGATAAAGTGACATAATGAAGGAGTTGTATGGATTAGGAAGAATTCACTAGCAGTGATTCTGTTGATTATAATTGTGCTACATGCTCATGTTTGCACTATTTAAATCATCATCATCATCATCATCATCAGTCCCCTTTTTCCCATTTTTTCTACATGGGGTCAGGGTATCATGTTAACTGGTGCCAAGTCTCTCGATTCAATGCCACACTCCTGCCTTCTTCAACACTCATGCCTGACTGTACAGATTTTCTTTGACAAAATCCATCCACCTCTTTGCTGGATGCCCTTGCTTCCTCTTAAGTTCTTCCAGTCTGTCCCAAATCTTCCTCACCAGATTGTCTTCTGCTTTCCTGCACATGTCCAAACCACAGTAATCTGTTCTCTTAGATCTTTTCTGCAATTGGAGCTACTTTGGCTTCTGCTCTTATGTCCTCATTTCTTCATCTGTCCCACAGTGTGCATCCTACCACCTTTGTCAGGCACTTCATTTCCATCACTTTTAGCTTCTTCAACTGTTCTGCCTTTACTGTCCGTGTTTCTGTACCATACAGTAGTATTTGTCACACCACTGTCTTGTACACCTTACTTTTCAGCTTCTTTGGTATTTGTCTGTCATAGACTGCAGCCCCTCTGATTCTAGCTTTGACCACTTCATTTAGACTTCCCTTCTCCTCAACCACCCATCCCAGATACTTGAAACTGTTTACCTGTTCCACTGCCTTCCCTTCTATCTCTATTCTCAGCTTCTTCTGATTTCCCCAATTTGCTGCCATTGCCACTGTCTTATCTGGCTTAGTTTTATCCCATGTGCCTTCAGTTATGCATTCCATTCTTCTATCCTTTGCTGAAGTTCTAACTCAGAGTCTGCCTGTAATGCCACATCACTGCACACAGCAACTTTGTTGATCTGCCCCCTCCAATCTGTTTCCTAATGCAGTCCATCACCAGTATGAAAAGCAGTGGGCTCAGAGGTGAACCCTGTTGTACACCCACTCCAACTGGTAACCCCTTTGTGAGGCTGAACACTATTTGTCCTTGAGTCATGGGGTCCTTGTACACAGCATGCAATAATTCTATCAATGTTTCTGGGACTTCAAACCACCACAGTACTGCCCAGATCAGCTTTCATGGGACCTTATCATATACTTTTTCCAAGTCTAGGAATGCCCAGTTGGACTCTCTCTTCATCTCTAGCTTCTTTTCAATTATCTGTCTCACTGCAAACATTGGGTCAATTGTGCTGCATCCTGATCTGAATCCAAACTGCTAATTTTCCATCTTACATGCTACTACTCTGCATATCTGTTTATCGATCACCCTCTCCAGAACTTTCATGCAATAAACTGAACTGTATTTTAAATAACAATGTCAATGTATGCTACTCCACCTTCAGTTTCATATTTGTATTTGTAGAACTCAGATGTGGATGGGATGTTAATTAATGTATGTTAAATTGCCATTGTGCACATCAGTTTCATTTTAAGGTCAGCTGTGATCTTCATACAAATGTGCAGCATGATAGACACATGCTTTTCATTGTTATTTTGACTGCTGACATACATTGCATATGGTGGTTCAGTAGACTATGATTATAATGTATTTTGACATTTAATGAAGACTCTTCTCTGCCAATTCATTGTGTCATAGAGGGTAAGTTATGCAGACAAGCAGTATTAGGTATGCACATCTAATTTCTGTCCTGCATTGCAATTAATCTTGGCAGAGCATGGAACCCGTGGATAATCGCCAATCAGAAGTAGATAACAAGCATGTGCCAGACCACTGCTAGAGTCCTCAGATAACAACAATGACAAGGGTGATGCTGCAGAAGCTGGACAAGCACCTGCATGAGCCATCATGCCTGCTGCAGTCTGAAGGAGACAAACCCAGGAAGACAAAGAGACAATTACTGGAACAAGATCCGTGAGGTTGTGACCAGTGTATTGCAAATACAGGTGAGGGACATGATGGCATTTTTTTGCAGGACCTGACACAGGCTGTGCACAACTCATTCATGTAGAAAGACCAAGAGATCATACATGAATCTCATCCCCATCAGTGCAGTCCCACAGGTCCATAAGTATTGTTTTTGTGCTCAAATTTTGTTATGCTGCCAACAGGCTGATTGCCATATTATTGATTGGATGGTATATGCAGTCTTGTGCATGCATATCATGTAACTGCTATGCTTATGTGTTACATGTGCAAACACACCATTCAGACATCATTGTGTGACATTTAATTATGTTTCAATGTGTGCATGGGAAACATTAACACATTACACTTTTCTCCCACATTCAGCTGTCTGCCCATTGTGGCAGTCAGTTTGCTGCTAGTGTTGCAACAATTACCCTGTAAACATGTGTTTTACTGAGGGAAACTGACAGACAGCAGATGTTGTCCATAGTCCAGCACTAGTACTGTGGTATGGTTAGGATTTGTGTAAAGCCATATTATGTATGTGCAACAGAAGACATGCAATTGCCCATGTGTTTTAGATGACAGTTGTCATGTTTCCCACTGGGGTGATGTGTTGTTGTGTGCCATGTGTTGACAATGAAGATGCCATGTGGAGTGATATATAGGATTCTCATACCTATGGACAGTCTTCCTTTTCTGATTGCATCAAATGACAATTTAACATTAACGTATACATGTGGAAAGGGTAATTTATTCTATAGTAGTACATTATGCTGTGTTTATGCTGTTACATTTCCACATTCATTCCTTATTCACATAAGTTCACAACTTCCTGCAATATTTGCACACAGTAACTTATGAGTGTTCATCTCTGCACATAGTCTGATACATGCTGCAACACCATTGTATCTTTGACATGTGAGCATTCACTAACTTAATGTTGAAGTGCTGTAATGATGCTCACAGGAGTGTCCTTTGCTCACTGTTGAGCAGGGTGTGTGACATATACCTGTGATTCTTCATTCCACATTAACATGACAGCATATGTGTATGTGATTGAAATTCTTAGTTTACTTCCCAATGCCAGCTAATGTTACATGAGAGCATATTGCTGTGTATATGTGAGTTATACATACCCATTTTTGTGGATGCTGTCTGTCCATGTGACATGCATTTGCTTAAATGTATTTTGGTTTTGCTTCAACATACCCTGTGTGTTGTACCCCATGCAGTAGTAAAGTGTAACCTCACCTTGTTGCCCTGCTTTATGTGGTATACAAATGCATTTGCAATTTGTAACCTCACCTTGTTCTCCTGCTTTATGTGGTGTACACATGCATTAGTAAAGTGTAAACTCACCTTGTTGCCCTGCTTTATGTGGTGTACACATGCATTACTAAAGTGTAACCTCAACAAGTTGTCCTGCTTTATGTGGTGTACACATGCATTAGTAAAGTGTAACCTCAACTTCTTGTCCTGCTTTATGTGGTGTACACATGCATTAGTAAAATGTAACCTCACCTTGTTGTTTTGCTTTATGTGGTGTACACATGCATTAGTAAAGTGTAACCTCACCTTGTTGTCCTGCTTTATGTGGTGTACACATGCATTAGTAAAGTGAAACCTCACCTTGTTGTCCTTCATTATGTGGTGTACATATGCATTAATAAAGTGTAACCACACCTTGTTGTCCTGCATTATGTGGTGTACACATGCATTAGTAAAGCGTAACCTCACCTTGTTGTCCAGCTTTATGTGGTGTACACATGCATTTGAAATGTGCAACCTAACCTTGTTATCCAGCTTTATGTGGTGTACACAGGCATTAGTAAAGTGTAACCTCACCTTGTTGTCCTGCTTTATGTGGTGTACACATGCATTAGTAAAGTGTAACCTCACCTTGTTGTCCTGCTTTATGTGGTGTACACATGCATTAGTAAAGTGTAACCTCACCTTGTTGTCCTGCTTTATGTGGTGTACACATGCATTAGTAAAGTGTAACCTCACCTTGTTGTCCTGCTTTATGTGGTGTACACATGCATTAGTAAAGTGTAACCTCACCTTGTTGTCCTGCTTTATGTGGTGTACACATGCATTAGTAAAGTGTAACCTCACCTTGTTGTCCTGCTTTATGTGGTGTACACATGCATTTGCAATGTGTAACCTCACCTTGTTGTCCTGCTTTATGTGGTGTACACATGCATTAGTAAAGTGTAACCTCACCTTGTTGTCCTGCTTTATGTGGTGTACACATGCATTAGTAAAGTGTAACCTCACCTTGTTGTCCTGCTTTATGTGGTGTACACATGCATTAGTAAAGTGTAACCTCACCTTGTTGTCCTGCTTTATGTGGTGTACACATGCATTAGTAAAGTGTAACCTCACCTTGTTGTCCTGCTTTATGTGGTGTACACATGCATTAGTAAAGTGTAACCTCACCTTGTTGTCCTGCTTTATGTGGTGTACACATGCATTAGTAAAGTGTAACCTCACCTTGTTGTCCTGCTTTATGTGGTGTACACATGCATTAGTAAAGTGTAACCTCACCTTGTTGTCCTGCTTTATGTGGTGTACACATGCATTAGTAAAGTGTAACCTCACCTTGTTGTCCTGCTTTATGTGGTGTACACATGCATTTGCAATGTGTAACCTCACCTTGTTGTCCTGCTTTATGTGGTGTACACATGCATTAGTAAAGTGTAACCTCACCTTGTTGTCCTGCTTTATGTGGTGTACACATGCATTAGTAAAGTGTAACCTCACCTTGTTGTCCTGCTTTATGTGGTGTACACATGCATTAGTAAAGTGTAACCTCACCTTGTTGTCCTGCTTTATGTGGTGTACACATGCATTAGTAAAGTGTAACCTCACCTTGTTGTCCTGCTTTATGTGGTGTACACATGCATTAGTAAAGTGTAACCTCACCTTGTTGTCCTGCTTTATGTGGTGTACACATGCATTAGTAAAGTGTAACCTCACCTTGTTGTCCTGCTTTATGTGGTGTACACATGCATTAGTAAAGTGTAACCTCACCTTGTTGTCCTGCTTTATGTGGTGTACACATGCATTAGTAAAGTGTAACCTCACCTTGTTGTCCTGCTTTATGTGGTGTACACATGCATTAGTAAAGTGTAACCTCACCTTGTTGTCCTGCTTTATGTGGTGTACACATGCATTAGTAAAGTGTAACCTCACCTTGTTGTCCTGCTTTATGTGGTGTACACATGCATTAGTAAAGTGTAACCTCACCTTGTTGTCCTGCTTTATGTGGTGTACACATGCATTAGTAAAGTGTAACCTCACCTTGTTGTCCTGCTTTATGTGGTGTACACATGCATTAGTAAAGTGTAACCTCACCTTGTTGTCCTGCTTTATGTGGTGTACACATGCATTAGTAAAGTGTAACCTCACCTTGTTGTCCTGCTTTATGTGGTGTACACATGCATTAGTAAAGTGTAACCTCACCTTGTTGTCCTGCTTTATGTGGTGTACACATGCATTAGTAAAGTGTAACCTCACCTTGTTGTCCTGCTTTATGTGGTGTACACATGCATTAGTAAAGTGTAACCTCACCTTGTTGTCCTGCTTTATGTGGTGTACACATGCATTAGTAAAGTGTAACCTCACCTTGTTGTCCTGCTTTATGTGGTGTACACATGCATTAGTAAAGTGTAACCTCACCTTGTTGTCCTGCTTTATGTGGTGTACACATGCATTAGTAAAGTGTAACCTCACCTTGTTGTCCTGCTTTATGTGGTGTACACATGCATTAGTAAAGTGTAACCTCACCTTGTTGTCCTGCTTTATGTGGTGTACACATGCATTAGTAAAGTGTAACCTCACCTTGTTGTCCTGCTTTATGTGGTGTACACATGCATTAGTAAAGTGTAACCTCACCTTGTTGTCCTGCTTTATGTGGTGTACACATGCATTAGTAAAGTGTAACCTCACCTTGTTGTCCTGCTTTATGTGGTGTACACATGCATTAGTAAAGTGTAACCTCACCTTGTTGTCCTGCTTTATGTGGTGTACACATGCATTAGTAAAGTGTAACCTCACCTTGTTGTCCTGCTTTATGTGGTGTACACATGCATTAGTAAAGTGTAACCTCACCTTGTTGTCCTGCTTTATGTGGTGTACACATGCATTAGTAAAGTGTAACCTCACCTTGTTGTCCTGCTTTATGTGGTGTACACATGCATTAGTAAAGTGTAACCTCACCTTGTTGTCCTGCTTTATGTGGTGTACACATGCATTAGTAAAGTGTAACCTCACCTTGTTGTCCTGCTTTATGTGGTGTACACATGCATTAGTAAAGTGTAACCTCACCTTGTTGTCCTGCTTTATGTGGTGTACACATGCATTAGTAAAGTGTAACCTCACCTTGTTGTCCTGCTTTATGTGGTGTACACATGCATTAGTAAAGTGTAACCTCACCTTGTTGTCCTGCTTTATGTGGTGTACACATGCATTAGTAAAGTGTAACCTCACCTTGTTGTCCTGCTTTATGTGGTGTACACATGCATTAGTAAAGTGTAACCTCACCTTGTTGTCCTGCTTTATGTGGTGTACACATGCATTAGTAAAGTGTAACCTCACCTTGTTGTCCTGCTTTATGTGGTGTACACATGCATTAGTAAAGTGTAACCTCACCTTGTTGTCCTGCTTTATGTGGTGTACACATGCATTAGTAAAGTGTAACCTCACCTTGTTGTCCTGCTTTATGTGGTGTACACATGCATTAGTAAAGTGTAACCTCACCTTGTTGTCCTGCTTTATGTGGTGTACACATGCATTAGTAAAGTGTAACCTCACCTTGTTGTCCTGCTTTATGTGGTGTACACATGCATTAGTAAAGTGTAACCTCACCTTGTTGTCCTGCTTTATGTGGTGTACACATGCATTAGTAAAGTGTAACCTCACCTTGTTGTCCTGCTTTATGTGGTGTACACATGCATTAGTAAAGTGTAACCTCACCTTGTTGTCCTGCTTTATGTGGTGTACACATGCATTAGTAAAGTGTAACCTCACCTTGTTGTCCTGCTTTATGTGGTGTACACATGCATTAGTAAAGTGTAACCTCACCTTGTTGTCCTGCTTTATGTGGTGTACACATGCATTAGTAAAGTGTAACCTCACCTTGTTGTCCTGCTTTATGTGGTGTACACATGCATTAGTAAAGTGTAACCTCACCTTGTTGTCCTGCTTTATGTGGTGTACACATGCATTAGTAAAGTGTAACCTCACCTTGTTGTCCTGCTTTATGTGGTGTACACATGCATTAGTAAAGTGTAACCTCACCTTGTTGTCCTGCTTTATGTGGTGTACACATGCATTAGTAAAGTGTAACCTCACCTTGTTGTCCTGCTTTATGTGGTGTACACATGCATTAGTAAAGTGTAACCTCACCTTGTTGTCCTGCTTTATGTGGTGTACACATGCATTAGTAAAGTGTAACCTCACCTTGTTGTCCTGCTTTATGTGGTGTACACATGCATTAGTAAAGTGTAACCTCACCTTGTTGTCCTGCTTTATGTGGTGTACACATGCATTAGTAAAGTGTAACCTCACCTTGTTGTCCTGCTTTATGTGGTGTACACATGCATTAGTAAAGTGTAACCTCACCTTGTTGTCCTGCTTTATGTGGTGTACACATGCATTAGTAAAGTGTAACCTCACCTTGTTGTCCTGCTTTATGTGGTGTACACATGCATTAGTAAAGTGTAACCTCACCTTGTTGTCCTGCTTTATGTGGTGTACACATGCATTAGTAAAGTGTAACCTCACCTTGTTGTCCTGCTTTATGTGGTGTACACATGCATTAGTAAAGTGTAACCTCACCTTGTTGTCCTGCTTTATGTGGTGTACACATGCATTAGTAAAGTGTAACCTCACCTTGTTGTCCTGCTTTATGTGGTGTACACATGCATTAGTAAAGTGTAACCTCACCTTGTTGTCCTGCTTTATGTGGTGTACACATGCATTAGTAAAGTGTAACCTCACCTTGTTGTCCTGCTTTATGTGGTGTACACATGCATTAGTAAAGTGTAACCTCACCTTGTTGTCCTGCTTTATGTGGTGTACACATGCATTAGTAAAGTGTAACCTCACCTTGTTGTCCTGCTTTATGTGGTGTACACATGCATTAGTAAAGTGTAACCTCACCTTGTTGTCCTGCTTTATGTGGTGTACACATGCATTAGTAAAGTGTAACCTCACCTTGTTGTCCTGCTTTATGTGGTGTACACATGCATTAGTAAAGTGTAACCTCACCTTGTTGTCCTGCTTTATGTGGTGTACACATGCATTAGTAAAGTGTAACCTCACCTTGTTGTCCTGCTTTATGTGGTGTACACATGCATTAGTAAAGTGTAACCTCACCTTGTTGTCCTGCTTTATGTGGTGTACACATGCATTAGTAAAGTGTAACCTCACCTTGTTGTCCTGCTTTATGTGGTGTACACATGCATTAGTAAAGTGTAACCTCACCTTGTTGTCCTGCTTTATGTGGTGTACACATGCATTTGCAATGTGTAACCTCACCTTGTTGTCCTGTTTTATGTGGTGTACACATGCATTAGTAAAGTGTAACCTCACCTTGTTGTCCTGCTTTATGTGGTGTACACATGCATTAGTAAAGTGTAACCTCACCTTGTTGTCCTGCTTTATGTGGTGTACACATGCATTAGTAAAGTGTAACCTCACCTTGTTGTCCTGCTTTATGTGGTGTACACATGCATTAGTAAAGTGTAACCTCACCTTGTTGTCCTGCTTTATGTGGTGTACACATGCATTAGTAAAGTGTAACCTCACCTTGTTGTCCTGCTTTATGTGGTGTACACATGCATTAGTAAAGTGTAACCTCACCTTGTTGTCCTGCTTTATGTGGTGTACACATGCATTAGTAAAGTGTAACCTCACCTTGTTGTCCTGCTTTATGTGGTGTACACATGCATTAGTAAAGTGTAACCTCACCTTGTTGTCCTGCTTTATGTGGTGTACACATGCATTAGTAAAGTGTAACCTCACCTTGTTGTCCTGCTTTATGTGGTGTACACATGCATTAGTAAAGTGTAACCTCACCTTGTTGTCCTGCTTTATGTGGTGTACACATGCATTAGTAAAGTGTAACCTCACCTTGTTGTCCTGCTTTATGTGGTGTACACATGCATTAGTAAAGTGTAACCTCACCTTGTTGTCCTGCTTTATGTGGTGTACACATGCATTAGTAAAGTGTAACCTCACCTTGTTGTCCTGCTTTATGTGGTGTACACATGCATTAGTAAAGTGTAACCTCACCTTGTTGTCCTGCTTTATGTGGTGTACACATGCATTAGTAAAGTGTAACCTCACCTTGTTGTCCTGCTTTATGTGGTGTACACATGCATTAGTAAAGTGTAACCTCACCTTGTTGTCCTGCTTTATGTGGTGTACACATGCATTAGTAAAGTGTAACCTCACCTTGTTGTCCTGCTTTATGTGGTGTACACATGCATTAGTAAAGTGTAACCTCACCTTGTTGTCCTGCTTTATGTGGTGTACACATGCATTAGTAAAGTGTAACCTCACCTTGTTGTCCTGCTTTATGTGGTGTACACATGCATTAGTAAAGTGTAACCTCACCTTGTTGTCCTGCTTTATGTGGTGTACACATGCATTAGTAAAGTGTAACCTCACCTTGTTGTCCTGCTTTATGTGGTGTACACATGCATTAGTAAAGTGTAACCTCACCTTGTTGTCCTGCTTTATGTGGTGTACACATGCATTAGTAAAGTGTAACCTCACCTTGTTGTCCTGCTTTATGTGGTGTACACATGCATTAGTAAAGTGTAACCTCACCTTGTTGTCCTGCTTTATGTGGTGTACACATGCATTAGTAAAGTGTAACCTCACCTTGTTGTCCTGCTTTATGTGGTGTACACATGCATTAGTAAAGTGTAACCTCACCTTGTTGTCCTGCTTTATGTGGTGTACACATGCATTAGTAAAGTGTAACCTCACCTTGTTGTCCTGCTTTATGTGGTGTACACATGCATTAGTAAAGTGTAACCTCACCTTGTTGTCCTGCTTTATGTGGTGTACACATGCATTAGTAAAGTGTAACCTCACCTTGTTGTCCTGCTTTATGTGGTGTACACATGCATTAGTAAAGTGTAACCTCACCTTGTTGTCCTGCTTTATGTGGTGTACACATGCATTAGTAAAGTGTAACCTCACCTTGTTGTCCTGCTTTATGTGGTGTACACATGCATTAGTAAAGTGTAACCTCACCTTGTTGTCCTGCTTTATGTGGTGTACACATGCATTAGTAAAGTGTAACCTCACCTTGTTGTCCTGCTTTATGTGGTGTACACATGCATTAGTAAAGTGTAACCTCACCTTGTTGTCCTGCTTTATGTGGTGTACACATGCATTAGTAAAGTGTAACCTCACCTTGTTGTCCTGCTTTATGTGGTGTACACATGCATTAGTAAAGTGTAACCTCACCTTGTTGTCCTGCTTTATGTGGTGTACACATGCATTAGTAAAGTGTAACCTCACCTTGTTGTCCTGCTTTATGTGGTGTACACATGCATTAGTAAAGTGTAACCTCACCTTGTTGTCCTGCTTTATGTGGTGTACACATGCATTAGTAAAGTGTAACCTCACCTTGTTGTCCTGCTTTATGTGGTGTACACATGCATTAGTAAAGTGTAACCTCACCTTGTTGTCCTGCTTTATGTGGTGTACACATGCATTAGTAAAGTGTAACCTCACCTTGTTGTCCTGCTTTATGTGGTGTACACATGCATTAGTAAAGTGTAACCTCACCTTGTTGTCCTGCTTTATGTGGTGTACACATGCATTAGTAAAGTGTAACCTCACCTTGTTGTCCTGCTTTATGTGGTGTACACATGCATTAGTAAAGTGTAACCTCACCTTGTTGTCCTGCTTTATGTGGTGTACACATGCATTAGTAAAGTGTAACCTCACCTTGTTGTCCTGCTTTATGTGGTGTACACATGCATTAGTAAAGTGTAACCTCACCTTGTTGTCCTGCTTTATGTGGTGTACACATGCATTAGTAAAGTGTAACCTCACCTTGTTGTCCTGCTTTATGTGGTGTACACATGCATTAGTAAAGTGTAACCTCACCTTGTTGTCCTGCTTTATGTGGTGTACACATGCATTAGTAAAGTGTAACCTCACCTTGTTGTCCTGCTTTATGTGGTGTACACATGCATTAGTAAAGTGTAACCTCACCTTGTTGTCCTGCTTTATGTGGTGTACACATGCATTAGTAAAGTGTAACCTCACCTTGTTGTCCTGCTTTATGTGGTGTACACATGCATTAGTAAAGTGTAACCTCACCTTGTTGTCCTGCTTTATGTGGTGTACACATGCATTAGTAAAGTGTAACCTCACCTTGTTGTCCTGCTTTATGTGGTGTACACATGCATTAGTAAAGTGTAACCTCACCTTGTTGTCCTGCTTTATGTGGTGTACACATGCATTAGTAAAGTGTAACCTCACCTTGTTGTCCTGCTTTATGTGGTGTACACATGCATTAGTAAAGTGTAACCTCACCTTGTTGTCCTGCTTTATGTGGTGTACACATGCATTAGTAAAGTGTAACCTCACCTTGTTGTCCTGCTTTATGTGGTGTACACATGCATTAGTAAAGTGTAACCTCACTTTGTTGTCCTGCTTTATGTGGTGTACACATGCATTAATAAAGTGTAACCTCACCTTCTTCTCCTGTTTAATGTGGTGTACATGTGCATGATTAAAGTGTAACCTCACCTTCTTGTCCTGCTTCATGTGGTGTACACATGCATTAGTAAAGTGTAACCTCACCTTGTTATCCTGCTTTATGTGGTGTACACATGCATTAGTAAAGTGTAACCTCACCTTGTTGTCCTGCTTTATGTGGTGTACACATGCATTAGCAAAGTGTAACCTCACCTTGTTGTCCTGCTTTATGTGGTGTACACATGCATTAGCAAAGTGTAACCTCACCTTGTTGTCCTGCTTTATGTGGTGTACACATGCATTAGTAAAGTGTAACCTCACCTTGTTGTCCTGCTTTATGTGGTGTACACATGCATTAGTAAAGTGTAACCTCACCTTGTTGTCCTGCTTTATGTGGTGTACACATGCATTAGTAAAGTGTAACCTCACCTTGTTGTCCTGCTTTATGTGGTGTACACATGCATTAGTAAAGTGTAACCTCACCTTGTTGTCCTGCTTTATGTGGTGTACACATGCATTAGTAAAGTGTAACCTCACCTTGTTGTCCTGCTTTATGTGGTGTACACATGCATTAGTAAAGTGTAACCTCACCTTGTTGTCCTGCTTTATGTGGTGTACACATGCATTAGTAAAGTGTAACCTCACCTTGTTGTCCTGCTTTATGTGGTGTACACATGCATTAGTAAAGTGTAACCTCACCTTGTTGTCCTGCTTTATGTGGTGTACACATGCATTAGTAAAGTGTAACCTCACCTTGTTGTCCTGCTTTATGTGGTGTACACATGCATTAGTAAAGTGTAACCTCACCTTGTTGTCCTGCTTTATGTGGTGTACACATGCATTAGTAAAGTGTAACCTCACCTTGTTGTCCTGCTTTATGTGGTGTACACATGCATTAGTAAAGTGTAACCTCACCTTGTTGTCCTGCTTTATGTGGTGTACACATGCATTAGTAAAGTGTAACCTCACCTTGTTGTCCTGCTTTATGTGGTGTACACATGCATTAGTAAAGTGTAACCTCACCTTGTTGTCCTGCTTTATGTGGTGTACACATGCATTAGTAAAGTGTAACCTCACCTTGTTGTCCTGCTTTATGTGGTGTACACATGCATTAGTAAAGTGTAACCTCACCTTGTTGTCCTGCTTTATGTGGTGTACACATGCATTAGTAAAGTGTAACCTCACCTTGTTGTCCTGCTTTATGTGGTGTACACATGCATTAGTAAAGTGTAACCTCACCTTGTTGTCCTGCTTTATGTGGTGTACACATGCATTAGTAAAGTGTAACCTCACCTTGTTGTCCTGCTTTATGTGGTGTACACATGCATTAGTAAAGTGTAACCTCACCTTGTTGTCCTGCTTTATGTGGTGTACACATGCATTAGTAAAGTGTAACCTCACCTTGTTGTCCTGCTTTATGTGGTGTACACATGCATTAGTAAAGTGTAACCTCACCTTGTTGTCCTGCTTTATGTGGTGTACACATGCATTAGTAAAGTGTAACCTCACCTTGTTGTCCTGCTTTATGTGGTGTACACATGCATTAGTAAAGTGTAACCTCACCTTGTTGTCCTGCTTTATGTGGTGTACACATGCATTAGTAAAGTGTAACCTCACCTTGTTGTCCTGCTTTATGTGGTGTACACATGCATTAGTAAAGTGTAACCTCACCTTGTTGTCCTGCTTTATGTGGTGTACACATGCATTAGTAAAGTGTAACCTCACCTTGTTGTCCTGCTTTATGTGGTGTACACATGCATTAGTAAAGTGTAACCTCACCTTGTTGTCCTGCTTTATGTGGTGTACACATGCATTAGTAAAGTGTAACCTCACCTTGTTGTCCTGCTTTATGTGGTGTACACATGCATTAGTAAAGTGTAACCTCACCTTGTTGTCCTGCTTTATGTGGTGTACACATGCATTAGTAAAGTGTAACCTCACCTTGTTGTCCTGCTTTATGTGGTGTACACATGCATTAGTAAAGTGTAACCTCACCTTGTTGTCCTGCTTTATGTGGTGTACACATGCATTAGTAAAGTGTAACCTCACCTTGTTGTCCTGCTTTATGTGGTGTACACATGCATTAGTAAAGTGTAACCTCACCTTGTTGTCCTGCTTTATGTGGTGTACACATGCATTAGTAAAGTGTAACCTCACCTTGTTGTCCTGCTTTATGTGGTGTACACATGCATTAGTAAAGTGTAACCTCACCTTGTTGTCCTGCTTTATGTGGTGTACACATGCATTAGTAAAGTGTAACCTCACCTTGTTGTCCTGCTTTATGTGGTGTACACATGCATTAGTAAAGTGTAACCTCACCTTGTTGTCCTGCTTTATGTGGTGTACACATGCATTAGTAAAGTGTAACCTCACCTTGTTGTCCTGCTTTATGTGGTGTACACATGCATTAGTAAAGTGTAACCTCACCTTGTTGTCCTGCTTTATGTGGTGTACACATGCATTAGTAAAGTGTAACCTCACCTTGTTGTCCTGCTTTATGTGGTGTACACATGCATTAGTAAAGTGTAACCTCACCTTGTTGTCCTGCTTTATGTGGTGTACACATGCATTAGTAAAGTGTAACCTCACCTTGTTGTCCTGCTTTATGTGGTGTACACATGCATTAGTAAAGTGTAACCTCACCTTGTTGTCCTGCTTTATGTGGTGTACACATGCATTAGTAAAGTGTAACCTCACCTTGTTGTCCTGCTTTATGTGGTGTACACATGCATTAGTAAAGTGTAACCTCACCTTGTTGTCCTGCTTTATGTGGTGTACACATGCATTAGTAAAGTGTAACCTCACCTTGTTGTCCTGCTTTATGTGGTGTACACATGCATTAGTAAAGTGTAACCTCACCTTGTTGTCCTGCTTTATGTGGTGTACACATGCATTAGTAAAGTGTAACCTCACCTTGTTGTCCTGCTTTATGTGGTGTACACATGCATTAGTAAAGTGTAACCTCACCTTGTTGTCCTGCTTTATGTGGTGTACACATGCATTAGTAAAGTGTAACCTCACCTTGTTGTCCTGCTTTATGTGGTGTACACATGCATTAGTAAAGTGTAACCTCACCTTGTTGTCCTGCTTTATGTGGTGTACACATGCATTAGTAAAGTGTAACCTCACCTTGTTGTCCTGCTTTATGTGGTGTACACATGCATTAGTAAAGTGTAACCTCACCTTGTTGTCCTGCTTTATGTGGTGTACACATGCATTAGTAAAGTGTAACCTCACCTTGTTGTCCTGCTTTATGTGGTGTACACATGCATTAGTAAAGTGTAACCTCACCTTGTTGTCCTGCTTTATGTGGTGTACACATGCATTAGTAAAGTGTAACCTCACCTTGTTGTCCTGCTTTATGTGGTGTACACATGCATTAGTAAAGTGTAACCTCACCTTGTTGTCCTGCTTTATGTGGTGTACACATGCATTAGTAAAGTGTAACCTCACCTTGTTGTCCTGCTTTATGTGGTGTACACATGCATTAGTAAAGTGTAACCTCACCTTGTTGTCCTGCTTTATGTGGTGTACACATGCATTAGTAAAGTGTAACCTCACCTTGTTGTCCTGCTTTATGTGGTGTACACATGCATTAGTAAAGTGTAACCTCACCTTGTTGTCCTGCTTTATGTGGTGTACACATGCATTAGTAAAGTGTAACCTCACCTTGTTGTCCTGCTTTATGTGGTGTACACATGCATTAGTAAAGTGTAACCTCACCTTGTTGTCCTGCTTTATGTGGTGTACACATGCATTAGTAAAGTGTAACCTCACCTTGTTGTCCTGCTTTATGTGGTGTACACATGCATTAGTAAAGTGTAACCTCACCTTGTTGTCCTGCTTTATGTGGTGTACACATGCATTAGTAAAGTGTAACCTCACCTTGTTGTCCTGCTTTATGTGGTGTACACATGCATTAGTAAAGTGTAACCTCACCTTGTTGTCCTGCTTTATGTGGTGTACACATGCATTAGTAAAGTGTAACCTCACCTTGTTGTCCTGCTTTATGTGGTGTACACATGCATTAGTAAAGTGTAACCTCACCTTGTTGTCCTGCTTTATGTGGTGTACACATGCATTAGTAAAGTGTAACCTCACCTTGTTGTCCTGCTTTATGTGGTGTACACATGCATTAGTAAAGTGTAACCTCACCTTGTTGTCCTGCTTTATGTGGTGTACACATGCATTAGTAAAGTGTAACCTCACCTTGTTGTCCTGCTTTATGTGGTGTACACATGCATTAGTAAAGTGTAACCTCACCTTGTTGTCCTGCTTTATGTGGTGTACACATGCATTAGTAAAGTGTAACCTCACCTTGTTGTCCTGCTTTATGTGGTGTACACATGCATTAGTAAAGTGTAACCTCACCTTGTTGTCCTGCTTTATGTGGTGTACACATGCATTAGTAAAGTGTAACCTCACCTTGTTGTCCTGCTTTATGTGGTGTACACATGCATTAGTAAAGTGTAACCTCACCTTGTTGTCCTGCTTTATGTGGTGTACACATGCATTAGTAAAGTGTAACCTCACCTTGTTGTCCTGCTTTATGTGGTGTACACATGCATTAGTAAAGTGTAACCTCACCTTGTTGTCCTGCTTTATGTGGTGTACACATGCATTAGTAAAGTGTAACCTCACCTTGTTGTCCTGCTTTATGTGGTGTACACATGCATTAGTAAAGTGTAACCTCACCTTGTTGTCCTGCTTTATGTGGTGTACACATGCATTAGTAAAGTGTAACCTCACCTTGTTGTCCTGCTTTATGTGGTGTACACATGCATTAGTAAAGTGTAACCTCACCTTGTTGTCCTGCTTTATGTGGTGTACACATGCATTAGTAAAGTGTAACCTCACCTTGTTGTCCTGCTTTATGTGGTGTACACATGCATTAGTAAAGTGTAACCTCACCTTGTTGTCCTGCTTTATGTGGTGTACACATGCATTAGTAAAGTGTAACCTCACCTTGTTGTCCTGCTTTATGTGGTGTACACATGCATTAGTAAAGTGTAACCTCACCTTGTTGTCCTGCTTTATGTGGTGTACACATGCATTAGTAAAGTGTAACCTCACCTTGTTGTCCTGCTTTATGTGGTGTACACATGCATTAGTAAAGTGTAACCTCACCTTGTTGTCCTGCTTTATGTGGTGTACACATGCATTAGTAAAGTGTAACCTCACCTTGTTGTCCTGCTTTATGTGGTGTACACATGCATTAGTAAAGTGTAACCTCACCTTGTTGTCCTGCTTTATGTGGTGTACACATGCATTAGTAAAGTGTAACCTCACCTTGTTGTCCTGCTTTATGTGGTGTACACATGCATTAGTAAAGTGTAACCTCACCTTGTTGTCCTGCTTTATGTGGTGTACACATGCATTAGTAAAGTGTAACCTCACCTTGTTGTCCTGCTTTATGTGGTGTACACATGCATTAGTAAAGTGTAACCTCACCTTGTTGTCCTGCTTTATGTGGTGTACACATGCATTAGTAAAGTGTAACCTCACCTTGTTGTCCTGCTTTATGTGGTGTACACATGCATTAGTAAAGTGTAACCTCACCTTGTTGTCCTGCTTTATGTGGTGTACACATGCATTAGTAAAGTGTAACCTCACCTTGTTGTCCTGCTTTATGTGGTGTACACATGCATTAGTAAAGTGTAACCTCACCTTGTTGTCCTGCTTTATGTGGTGTACACATGCATTAGTAAAGTGTAACCTCACCTTGTTGTCCTGCTTTATGTGGTGTACACATGCATTAGTAAAGTGTAACCTCACCTTGTTGTCCTGCTTTATGTGGTGTACACATGCATTAGTAAAGTGTAACCTCACCTTGTTGTCCTGCTTTATGTGGTGTACACATGCATTAGTAAAGTGTAACCTCACCTTGTTGTCCTGCTTTATGTGGTGTACACATGCATTAGTAAAGTGTAACCTCACCTTGTTGTCCTGCTTTATGTGGTGTACACATGCATTAGTAAAGTGTAACCTCACCTTGTTGTCCTGCTTTATGTGGTGTACACATGCATTAGTAAAGTGTAACCTCACCTTGTTGTCCTGCTTTATGTGGTGTACACATGCATTAGTAAAGTGTAACCTCACCTTGTTGTCCTGCTTTATGTGGTGTACACATGCATTAGTAAAGTGTAACCTCACCTTGTTGTCCTGCTTTATGTGGTGTACACATGCATTAGTAAAGTGTAACCTCACCTTGTTGTCCTGCTTTATGTGGTGTACACATGCATTAGTAAAGTGTAACCTCACCTTGTTGTCCTGCTTTATGTGGTGTACACATGCATTAGTAAAGTGTAACCTCACCTTGTTGTCCTGCTTTATGTGGTGTACACATGCATTAGTAAAGTGTAACCTCACCTTGTTGTCCTGCTTTATGTGGTGTACACATGCATTAGTAAAGTGTAACCTCACCTTGTTGTCCTGCTTTATGTGGTGTACACATGCATTAGTAAAGTGTAACCTCACCTTGTTGTCCTGCTTTATGTGGTGTACACATGCATTAGTAAAGTGTAACCTCACCTTGTTGTCCTGCTTTATGTGGTGTACACATGCATTAGTAAAGTGTAACCTCACCTTGTTGTCCTGCTTTATGTGGTGTACACATGCATTAGTAAAGTGTAACCTCACCTTGTTGTCCTGCTTTATGTGGTGTACACATGCATTAGTAAAGTGTAACCTCACCTTGTTGTCCTGCTTTATGTGGTGTACACATGCATTAGTAAAGTGTAACCTCACCTTGTTGTCCTGCTTTATGTGGTGTACACATGCATTAGTAAAGTGTAACCTCACCTTGTTGTCCTGCTTTATGTGGTGTACACATGCATTAGTAAAGTGTAACCTCACCTTGTTGTCCTGCTTTATGTGGTGTACACATGCATTAGTAAAGTGTAACCTCACCTTGTTGTCCTGCTTTATGTGGTGTACACATGCATTTGCAATGTGTAACCTCACCTTGTTGTCCTGCTTTATGTGGTGTACACATGCATTAGTAAAGTGTAACCTCACCTTGTTGTCCTGCTTTATGTGGTGTACACATGCATTAGTAAAGTGTAACCTCACCTTGTTGTCCTGCTTTATGTGGTGTACACATGCATTAGTAAAGTGTAACCTCACCTTGTTGTCCTGCTTTATGTGGTGTACACATGCATTTGCAATGTGTAACCTCACCTTGTTGTCCTGCTTTATGTGGTGTACACATGCATTAGTAAAGTGTAACCTCACCTTGTTGTCCTGCTTTATGTGGTGTACACATGCATTAGTAAAGTGTAACCTCACCTTGTTGTCCTGCTTTATGTGGTGTACACATGCATTAGTAAAGTGTAACCTCACCTTGTTGTCCTGCTTTATGTGGTGTACACATGCATTAGTAAAGTGTAACCTCACCTTGTTGTCCTGCTTTATGTGGTGTACACATGCATTAGTAAAGTGTAACCTCACCTTGTTGTCCTGCTTTATGTGGTGTACACATGCATTAGTAAAGTGTAACCTCACCTTGTTGTCCTGCTTTATGTGGTGTACACATGCATTAGTAAAGTGTAACCTCACCTTGTTGTCCTGCTTTATGTGGTGTACACATGCATTAGTAAAGTGTAACCTCACCTTGTTGTCCTGCTTTATGTGGTGTACACATGCATTAGTAAAGTGTAACCTCACCTTGTTGTCCTGCTTTATGTGGTGTACACATGCATTAGTAAAGTGTAACCTCACCTTGTTGTCCTGCTTTATGTGGTGTACACATGCATTAGTAAAGTGTAACCTCACCTTGTTGTCCTGCTTTATGTGGTGTACACATGCATTAGTAAAGTGTAACCTCACCTTGTTGTCCTGCTTTATGTGGTGTACACATGCATTAGTAAAGTGTAACCTCACCTTGTTGTCCTGCTTTATGTGGTGTACACATGCATTAGTAAAGTGTAACCTCACCTTGTTGTCCTGCTTTATGTGGTGTACACATGCATTAGTAAAGTGTAACCTCACCTTGTTGTCCTGCTTTATGTGGTGTACACATGCATTAGTAAAGTGTAACCTCACCTTGTTGTCCTGCTTTATGTGGTGTACACATGCATTAGTAAAGTGTAACCTCACCTTGTTGTCCTGCTTTATGTGGTGTACACATGCATTAGTAAAGTGTAACCTCACCTTGTTGTCCTGCTTTATGTGGTGTACACATGCATTAGTAAAGTGTAACCTCACCTTGTTGTCCTGCTTTATGTGGTGTACACATGCATTTGCAATGTGTAACCTCACCTTGTTGTCCTGCTTTATGTGGTGTACACATGCATTAGTAAAGTGTAACCTCACCTTGTTGTCCTGCTTTATGTGGTGTACACATGCATTAGTAAAGTGTAACCTCACCTTGTTGTCCTGCTTTATGTGGTGTACACATGCATTAGTAAAGTGTAACCTCACCTTGTTGTCCTGCTTTATGTGGTGTACACATGCATTAGTAAAGTGTAACCTCACCTTGTTGTCCTGCTTTATGTGGTGTACACATGCATTAGTAAAGTGTAACCTCACCTTGTTGTCCTGCTTTATGTGGTGTACACATGCATTAGTAAAGTGTAACCTCACCTTGTTGTCCTGCTTTATGTGGTGTACACATGCATTAGTAAAGTGTAACCTCACCTTGTTGTCCTGCTTTATGTGGTGTACACATGCATTAGTAAAGTGTAACCTCACCTTGTTGTCCTGCTTTATGTGGTGTACACATGCATTAGTAAAGTGTAACCTCACCTTGTTGTCCTGCTTTATGTGGTGTACACATGCATTAGTAAAGTGTAACCTCACCTTGTTGTCCTGCTTTATGTGGTGTACACATGCATTAGTAAAGTGTAACCTCACCTTGTTGTCCTGCTTTATGTGGTGTACACATGCATTAGTAAAGTGTAACCTCACCTTTTTGTCCTGCTTTATGTGGTGTACACATGCATTTGAAAAGTGTAAACTAACCGTGTTGTCCTGCTTTATGTGATGTACACATGCATTAGTAAAGTGTAACCTCACCTTGTTGTCCTGCTTTATGTGGTGTACACATGCATTAGTAAAGTGTAACCTCACCTTGTTGTCCTGCTTTATGTGGTGTACACATGCATTAGTAAAGTGTAACCTCACCTTGTTGTCCTGCTTTATGTGGTGTACACATGCATTAGTAAAGTGTAACCTCACCTTGTTGTCCTGCTTTATGTGGTGTACACATGCATTAGTAAAGTGTAACCTCACCTTGTTGTCCTGCTTTATGTGGTGTACACATGCATTAGTAAAGTGTAACCTCACCTTGTTGTCCTGCTTTATGTGGTGTACACATGCATTAGTAAAGTGTAACCTCACCTTGTTGTCCTGCTTTATGTGGTGTACACATGCATTAGTAAAGTGTAACCTCACCTTGTTGTCCTGCTTTATGTGGTGTACACATGCATTAGTAAAGTGTAACCTCACCTTGTTGTCCTGCTTTATGTGGTGTACACATGCATTAGTAAAGTGTAACCTCACCTTGTTGTCCTGCTTTATGTGGTGTACACATGCATTAGTAAAGTGTAACCTCACCTTGTTGTCCTGCTTTATGTGGTGTACACATGCATTAGTAAAGTGTAACCTCACCTTGTTGTCCTGCTTTATGTGGTGTACACATGCATTAGTAAAGTGCAACCTCACCTTCTTGTCCTGCATTATGTGGTGTATAAATGCATGAGTAAAGTGTAACCTCACCTTGTTGTCCTGCTTTATGTGGTGTACACATGCATTAGTAAAGTGTAACCTCACCTTGTTGTCCTGCTTTATGTGGTGTACACATGCATTAGTAAAGTGTAACCTCACCTTGTTGTCCTGCTTTATGTGGTGTACACATGCATTAGTAAAGTGTAACCTCACCTTGTTGTCCTGCTTTATGTGGTGTACACATGCATTAGTAAAGTGTAACCTCACCTTGTTGTCCTGCTTTATGTGGTGTACACATGCATTAGTAAAGTGTAACCTCACCTTGTTGTCCTGCTTTATGTGGTGTACACATGCATTAGTAAAGTGTAACCTCACCTTGTTGTCCTGCTTTATGTGGTGTACACATGCATTAGTAAAGTGTAACCTCACCTTGTTGTCCTGCTTTATGTGGTGTACACATGCATTAGTAAAGTGTAACCTCACCTTGTTGTCCTGCTTTATGTGGTGTACACATGCATTAGTAAAGTGTAACCTCACCTTGTTGTCCTGCTTTATGTGGTGTACACATGCATTAGTAAAGTGTAACCTCACCTTGTTGTCCTGCTTTATGTGGTGTACACATGCATTAGTAAAGTGTAACCTCACCTTGTTGTCCTGCTTTATGTGGTGTACACATGCATTAGTAAAGTGTAACCTCACCTTGTTGTCCTGCTTTATGTGGTGTACACATGCATTAGTAAAGTGTAACCTCACCTTGTTGTCCTGCTTTATGTGGTGTACACATGCATTAGTAAAGTGTAACCTCACCTTGTTGTCCTGCTTTATGTGGTGTACACATGCATTAGTAAAGTGTAACCTCACCTTGTTGTCCTGCTTTATGTGGTGTACACATGCATTAGTAAAGTGTAACCTCACCTTGTTGTCCTGCTTTATGTGGTGTACACATGCATTAGTAAAGTGTAACCTCACCTTGTTGTCCTGCTTTATGTGGTGTACACATGCATTAGTAAAGTGTAACCTCACCTTGTTGTCCTGCTTTATGTGGTGTACACATGCATTAGTAAAGTGTAACCTCACCTTGTTGTCCTGCTTTATGTGGTGTACACATGCATTAGTAAAGTGTAACCTCACCTTGTTGTCCTGCTTTATGTGGTGTACACATGCATTAGTAAAGTGTAACCTCACCTTGTTGTCCTGCTTTATGTGGTGTACACATGCATTAGTAAAGTGTAACCTCACCTTGTTGTCCTGCTTTATGTGGTGTACACATGCATTAGTAAAGTGTAACCTCACCTTGTTGTCCTGCTTTATGTGGTGTACACATGCATTAGTAAAGTGTAACCTCACCTTGTTGTCCTGCTTTATGTGGTGTACACATGCATTAGTAAAGTGTAACCTCACCTTGTTGTCCTGCTTTATGTGGTGTACACATGCATTAGTAAAGTGTAACCTCACCTTGTTGTCCTGCTTTATGTGGTGTACACATGCATTAGTAAAGTGTAACCTCACCTTGTTGTCCTGCTTTATGTGGTGTACACATGCATTAGTAAAGTGTAACCTCACCTTGTTGTCCTGCTTTATGTGGTGTACACATGCATTAGTAAAGTGTAACCTCACCTTGTTGTCCTGCTTTATGTGGTGTACACATGCATTAGTAAAGTGTAACCTCACCTTGTTGTCCTGCTTTATGTGGTGTACACATGCATTAGTAAAGTGTAACCTCACCTTGTTGTCCTGCTTTATGTGGTGTACACATGCATTAGTAAAGTGTAACCTCACCTTGTTGTCCTGCTTTATGTGGTGTACACATGCATTAGTAAAGTGTAACCTCACCTTGTTGTCCTGCTTTATGTGGTGTACACATGCATTAGTAAAGTGTAACCTCACCTTGTTGTCCTGCTTTATGTGGTGTACACATGCATTAGTAAAGTGTAACCTCACCTTGTTGTCCTGCTTTATGTGGTGTACACATGCATTAGTAAAGTGTAACCTCACCTTGTTGTCCTGCTTTATGTGGTGTACACATGCATTAGTAAAGTGTAACCTCACCTTGTTGTCCTGCTTTATGTGGTGTACACATGCATTAGTAAAGTGTAACCTCACCTTGTTGTCCTGCTTTATGTGGTGTACACATGCATTAGTAAAGTGTAACCTCACCTTGTTGTCCTGCTTTATGTGGTGTACACATGCATTAGTAAAGTGTAACCTCACCTTGTTGTCCTGCTTTATGTGGTGTACACATGCATTAGTAAAGTGTAACCTCACCTTGTTGTCCTGCTTTATGTGGTGTACACATGCATTAGTAAAGTGTAACCTCACCTTGTTGTCCTGCTTTATGTGGTGTACACATGCATTAGTAAAGTGTAACCTCACCTTGTTGTCCTGCTTTATGTGGTGTACACATGCATTTGCAATGTGTAACCTCACCTTGTTGTCCTGCTTTATGTGGTGTACACATGCATTAGTAAAGTGTAACCTCACCTTGTTGTCCTGCTTTATGTGGTGTACACATGCATTAGTAAAGTGTAACCTCACCTTGTTGTCCTGCTTTATGTGGTGTACACATGCATTAGTAAAGTGTAACCTCACCTTGTTGTCCTGCTTTATGTGGTGTACACATGCATTAGTAAAGTGTAACCTCACCTTGTTGTCCTGCTTTATGTGGTGTACACATGCATTAGTAAAGTGTAACCTCACCTTGTTGTCCTGCTTTATGTGGTGTACACATGCATTAGTAAAGTGTAACCTCACCTTGTTGTCCTGCTTTATGTGGTGTACACATGCATTAGTAAAGTGTAACCTCACCTTGTTGTCCTGCTTTATGTGGTGTACACATGCATTAGTAAAGTGTAACCTCACCTTGTTGTCCTGCTTTATGTGGTGTACACATGCATTAGTAAAGTGTAACCTCACCTTGTTGTCCTGCTTTATGTGGTGTACACATGCATTAGTAAAATATAAACTCACCTTGTTGTGCTGCTTTATGTGGTTTACACATGCATTTGCAATGTGTAACCTCACCTTGTTGTCCTGCTTTATGTGGTGTACACATGCATTTGCAATGTATAACCTCACATTGTTGTCTTGCTTTCAGGTATGTTCCATTTCAGTCATTGACAGTCATACATATATGCCTGCACCTGAGTGTTGTCTTTGACATGGCATACATGTCTCGCCTATATGCATTCCATTACGCATTTGTTTTGGTTGTGTATACCTACTTGAGTATTTGGCATCCATTTTGCTGCTTTTCTGCAGCACTGCTGTTTGGCACTGTGGTTGTTGTTTGCCTTTCACATGTGTGGTTGGATGTTTGGCTCCGTCCTGTGCTGGAGTTATCTAGCATTGTTAGGCCTACATTTGATCATCTGTGATGTTGCAAGGTTTATACTTGCACTGCTGACAGACTGCTTGGATATGTGTTTATTTATCAACTGTGATCCTTATTTATTATCCTACAACACACATCTGCCATTGGTCATACACATCCAGGTATGACTGTCACACAGTTTGCAACATGGTATAATGTGATAGTGCATAGGTATATATGTGTTTCTGTATTTCACCATGGCTGGTCTGCATCCCCACTCTGTTTGACAACTTTCTATTATCCGTGTTGTGCAGTGTGCAGCCTGGGTAACTTACCTGTCCTTATTGGGTTTTTTCAATCTTTGTCTGTCATGTGTTGTGATATTTAGCCAACACAATACCACAAAAACCAAGAACCAAGGGAGAGGTAAAGGTAACAGCAAGGACCACTTTAATGATGAAATACAGTAGTCAAGTGCTTTCATCTTCAACTAAGACCTCTTCAGAACACTTGAAGACAAAATCGCTTGACTGCTGTATTTCATCATTAAAGTGGTCCTTGCTGTTACCTTTGCCTTTCTCGTGTGTTGTGATATTTGTTCTATGGGTATACCTGCTGTGATAGCCTTCTCCTCCTCTTTTCCTATGTTTACCTTTCCTACTATTTTTAAAAAATAAAAAAATTGGGCTTATTCCCACAAAAAAAAAAAAAAACAAACATTGCCCATGCCATCTGTCATTCCATATGATTTTTTCTTTTCCAACATAGCTCTAGAGCGTCCGCCTTCTTCACCCAAATTCCACATCTTCTTTTTTATGTCCCACTTTCCTTGGTTGTGTTCTTTATCTTTGTTCTCCACACAAAATCCTCACAATGTTAGGTGTGGTAATGTGGCCGTGATTGCCCTTCACCTATGTTAATTTTTTTATCAGAAAATGTGTGGATTCCACTGGAATCTGTAAGTGATGAAAAGCATATTTCAATAATAACAGACTTACAGTAATATTCCATAGTTGTCCTTAAGCTAACTGGAGATACAGTAATATTCCATAATTGTCTTTAAGCTAACTGGAGATACAGTGATATCCCATAGTTGTCCTTAAGCTAACTAGAGATACAGTAATATTCCATAGTTGTTCTTAAGCTAACTGGAGATGCAGTGATATTTCATAGTTGTCCTTACGCTAACTGGAGATGCAGTGATATTTCATAGTTGTCCTTACGCTAACTGGAGATACAGTGATATTCCATAGTTGTCCTTAAGCTAACTGGAGATACAGTGATATTTCATAGTTGTCCTTAATCTAACTGGAGATACAGTGATATTCCATAGTTGTCCTTAAGCTAACTGGAGATACAGTGATATTCCATAGTTGTCCTTAAGCTTACTGGAGATACAGTGATATTCCATAGTTGTCCTTAAGCTAACTGGAGATACAGTGATATTCCATAGTTGTCCTTAAGCTAACTGGAGATACAGTGATATTCCATAATTGTCCTTAAGCTAACTGGAGATACAGTGATATTCCATAGTTGTCCTTAAGCTAACTGGAGATACAGTGATATTTCACAGTTGTCCTTAAGCTAACTGGAGATACAGTACTATTCCATAGTTGTTCTTAAGCTAACTGGAGATACAGTGATATTTCATAGTTGTCCTTAAGCTAACCGGAGATACAGTAATATTCCATAGTTGTCCTTAAATTAAAACTGGGGATACAGTGATATTCCATAGTTGTCCTTAAGCTAACTGGAGATACAGTAATATTCCATAATTGTCCTTAAGCTAACTGGAGATACAGTGATATTCCATAGTTGTCCTTAAGCTAACTGGAGATACAGTGATATTCCATAGTTGTTCTTAAGCTAACTGGAGATGCAGTGATATTTCATAGTTGTCCTTAAGCTAACTGGAGATACAGTGATATTCCATAGTTGTCCTTAAATTAAAACTGGAGATACAGTGATATTCCATAGTTGTCCTTAAGCTAACTAGAGATACAGTGATATTTCATAGTTGTCCTTAAGCTAACTGGAGATACAGTAATATTCCATAGTTGTCCTTAAGCTAACTGGAGATACAGTGATATTCCATAGTTGTCCTTAAGCTAACTGGAGATACAGTAATATTCCATAGTTGTCCTTAAGCTAACTGGAGATACAGTGATATTCCATAGTTGTCTTTAAGCTAACTGGAGATACAGTGATATTCCATAGTTGTCCTTAAGCTAACTGGAGATACAGTGATATATCATAGTTGTCCTTAAGCTAACTGGAGATACAGTAATATTCCATAGTTGTCCTTAAGCTAACTGGAGATACAGTGATATTCCACAGTTGTCCTTAAGCTAACTGGCGATACAGTGATATTCCATAGTTGTCCTTAAGCTAACTGGAGATACAGTAATATTCCATAGTTGTCCTTAAATTAAAACTGGAGATACAGTGATATTCCATAGTTGTCCTTAAGCTAACTAGAGATACAGTGATATTTCATAGTTGTCCTTAAGCTAACTGGAGATACAGTAATATTCCATAGTTGTCCTTAAGCTAACTGGAGATACAGTGATATTCCATAGTTGTCCTTAAGCTAACTGGAGATACAGTAATATTCCATAGCTGTCCTTAAGCTAACTGGAGATACAGTGATATTCCATAGTTGTCCTTAAGCTAACTGTAGATACAGTGATATTCCATAGTTGTCCTTAAGCTAACTGGAGATACAGTGATATATCATAGTTGTCCTTAAGCTAACTGGAGATACAGTAATATTCCATAGTTGTCCTTAAGCTAACTGGAGATACAGTGATATTCCATAGTTGTCCTTAAGCTAACTGGAGATACAGTGATATTCCATAGTTGTCCTTAAGCTAACTGGAGATACAGTGATATTCCATAGTTTTCCTTAAGCTAACTGGAGAGGTTCAGTTATAGATATGTATTTGTGGCTGTCGGGCTGCTTGGATTGCGAAATTCTTTCTGTAACTTTGTTAGTGTACATCACTCTTGGATAGCATTTTTTCATTATTTATAGATTACTTGCGAGTAACATACAGTGCACTGTTACCAATGAGATACTCCTTTGTGCATCAAGCTATTCATAGATCACTGTGGCACATTTACATATTACATTGTTATTCACCACTTTGTCACTGATATCAGAATAATGCACCAAATTCCACAAAGTTTACAGAATCTGGCTTGTTGGTTTAAATCTAGGACTAGAAATGACTGTCAGTTACAAAGGTGACTTTGAGTATACATGATCACTTCCCCAGCCTACCAGTGTAGATGGTGCACTTTGAGCTTTGGTTTAGTATTAGGGAAATGTAGTTCAAGGAATCAGGCTACATGACATCAGAAAATACTTTTTTTACATTGGTTATAGAAGTGCAGTGTAGAAATGCAAGGTTTCAATTCAGAGTTAGCTAAGCAGCCTTAGGCAAGGATTGCTGAATCTGTGAAAACCGGCAGTCAAACATTATGACACAATATCCTTTAGAAGTGTAAAAACACACGAGTCATGTAATAAGGCTCAGCTTTCCTGCAGGCAGAAATAAAAGGAGTGAATGCTCATGTTTCTAGAGCTGACACACTTTATTTTATAACTTGTTGACATGCTACAGCTTTGATGGTTTAGATGGCAAAAATGGTCATCTCTGGAATCATGATATTATTCTTTGTCTTCAAGGTTAGTCTGTCAGAACTAAACCAACACACACACACACACACACACACACACACACACACACACACACACACACACACACACACACACACACATCTTATTCTTTAGGTTATCGTTTTAGATAAACCTGACCTGATAACACTGAACTAGGAAACTGGCAAAGAGCAGCACGTATCATGAAACAATTTTATACATTTTATTTACATGTCTGTAGACATGCATGGTGCTTTTAAAGTTAACTTCCAAAAAGAAAAAGAAAAAACATTGTGCTTGGAAGGGAGCAAGCTCCCTGCTGCCCTATGTGAGGGTGGCTGTCCCCCCATACTTCTGCTAATTATATATACTAATTCTGAGAACAGAAAATATTGGGGAAAGGGCATATTCTCCAACCCTGAGATCTGCGTGGTTTTAATAAGCTTATTAACCATCTGCTTAGTCAACTAAATTGTGTTGAGTAAACATATGCTGGCAAAAATTTAATTCAATCAAATGTGCTTTCTCCATACATATATATATATATATATGTATACATATATATATATATATATATATATATATATATATATATATATATATATATATGTGTGTATATATGTATAACATAATCAGTTTCTCTCAGCATTTAAGCAGAGTAGGTTGTACACAAAAAGCATTTGTTAAGCTTTCACTTAGAGTGCTGTGTAATTTTGCAGGTCACCATTTTGGTCAGCCATAGGGCTCTTTTTTCTACTTGAGTGTTTTCCCCTTCCCTGTAACTTAAGTAAACTGACTCTTACATTAAGAACTATAATACTTACCTTATAGCTTTAGGACACCATAGGAAACCTTGTAAACTGCAATAGCCCTGCTACGCTCGGGCTCTCTTCGCTCCCCTCCCTGCCCCAATTCCCTCCCGCCCCCAGTACCTCTAAATTTATAGTACTATAGCCACTCTCCCACTTTCTAGATCCTATCTGCTTTCATCTGGGATAATTCCTCCCACCCCCATTCTTCTACCTACATTTTAATAGCACCTATTGCTTTCATCTGGCATTCTCCCATCCCCCTTCCAGTACCTTTACCTCACCACTCTATCTTCTGGTGTTACATCACCAGGTAAAACAGTTCCTTAACTCACTAGCTGAATCACAGATAATGATATACTCCTCTTTACTACCCATTTTGTTCGCACCATACCTCCTTACCTTGTATGAAAACTAGTTTCTCACAGGATTTCAGGTCCCGAAAGGCCATACTATCACCCCAGCTGTAAATCCTCCCACCTTCAACCATACTTACAGTACCAGGTCCTATCCAACATCTTGTTCAGTCTATCAACATCTCAACCCCAGGCACATTAGCTCTAGATCCAAATACTACCACAAACTAATAAACAAATCCCTGAAGTTCATCACCAAGTATAGACTTAACCTAATACTTGGTGGTGATATTCACCCCAACCCTGGCCCACCCACTTCAGATACACATACCCCCTCTACTTGCAATCTAAGCTACAAACCTACAATTAATAGGCTAACTAACTCTCTCCTAGCCTGTCATCTCAATATAAGAAGCATTAATAACAAGGTACATGAATTGCATGCACTATTGGATGTCCACTCCCCTGAGATTCTCTGTTTATCTGAAACCTGGTTAAATCCTAACACTGCAGACAATGAAGTGTTACCACCTGGGTACAACATACACATATGTATGTACTACTGCTTTAAGTACTTGTAAGCTTAATTTACAATGTTCAGTGATTATATGCTTATATGTATCATGCTGTATTTTTCTCGATAATAATGTTTATAGTGCCTCATGTATGTTCTCTATTATTTTTTTTTCTTGGAGCTTTTTTCTCCTGGGCCTCCACTGAAAAAGGGCTCTTCATGGCTCAGTGGACTTCCCTGGTTATCAAACTGAAATATGTAAAGAAAAAAATAAAAATATCATGGGCAAGCTGTTCACACAGTGTAGTCTGACTTTACCGAGACACTCAGTGCTATATCATATGCAGATACAATAAACAAGCTGAAAGAGCTCCAAATTGACCCATATGTGGTTAGGTAATTGACAAATGGCTTAAGGACAAGACTCACACAATAAGAGTAGAGATGCATCCTCTGATATCATGAAGGTGGCTAATGGAGTACCTCAGGAATTTGTGCTGAGACCAGTGCTATTTGATATCTACTTGTGAAATCTCCTTTTATCAAACAAGGATCTCTTGTTATCAAAGTTCACATATAAATGCAAACTGGGAGATATATTCAAGTCCCCTTCTGACGAACAGGCACATGGCCACTCCAATAGGAGTTTCCACTTGTCAGTAGCCTGAAGGGTACCACAGTGGCACAGTGGATACTGTTGTCATCTCACAGTAAGAAGTACTCTGGTATAATTATCAGCTGAGGTGCATTCGTTGTGGAGTTGTCATCTCACAGTAAGAAGTTCTCTAGTATAATTATCAGCTGAGGTGCATTCGTTGTGGAGTCCTCGTGTCCTCCCTATGTTTATGTTTGTTCCTCCAGGTGCTCCAATTTCCTCCCACGTTCTAAAGACATTCACTAGGTGAATTGGAAACTCTAAATTGGCCATAGGTGTGAGTGTGCATGTGACTTTTTGGTATGGAAGAATAACCATGGCAGGGATAGCCAGCCAATGGTGTGAACCTTGACTGTAGATAATTGTCACTGTTGAAGTGACACCTTGACCCCATGTGCAAAAATAGGAAAAGGGGTTATGTACCGATGGAATACCTAGTGCAGAAAAAGTGGGTTCAAACTCAATCCAAAAAAGTGCAAAACTGCAACATTATAAAAACTCCCCCTTACAGTATGGATGATATACCACCTCAAAGTGAAAAGGTAACAGGAGACCCGACACTTGGATAAATAGCACCCTCAAGTTTGGCTATCAATTTGCAACAGTGGTTAGGAAATCCTTTTACCTTGCACAGTTCATTGCAAAAAGTATTTCTTTCTGCTCTAAAGAAGTCCCCATATCCTTTCACTCTACATTGATTAGATCCATCACGGAGTACAACCCCCCTTTGGGATGTACCTTTATAAGCATATCAATTAATTGCAAAAACTCCATAAGTTTCAAACTAGAAAGATCATGGTCTTAAAAGACCTGCACTGCCAAGAAAGACTGATGACTTTTTATCGATACTCATTATCGTATATAGATGTTAGGGGCAATATGTGCAGTAATAGAACTCATATATTTCCATAAATCAAACATCCCAGCTAACATTTGGGCAAGAAATCCAAATATACTCCAATAAATAAATAAGAGAAGGCGGAGGGATAGATTTGACACACAGCACCTACCCTTTTTCTGGAATAAACTTCATCTCAAAGTTAAATAGCACGACATATTCATCATCTTCATCATTGACCCACATTTTCCTATTTTCTGCATGGGGCTGGGGTGCAATATCAACTGTCACCACCTCTCTCTATTCAATGCCACCCTCCTACCTCAACACTGACTGTAGTAGGTATTCCCTCACACAATCCCTCTATTGAATGTACTTGTTTCATCTTGCCTTCTTCCTGTCTGTCCCAAATCTTCACCAGATTGTCTTTTGCTTTTCTGAGCATGTGGCCAAACCACCATAATCTTTTCACTTTGACTTTTCTGCAATTAGAGCTATTTTGGCTTCTGCTCTTATGTCCTCATTTTTTGTCTTTACCATAGTGTGTGTTCTGCTACACATCTAAGGCACCTCATATCCATCTCTTCTACCATTCTCATCTGCTCTGCCTTTACTGCCCAGGATTCTGTACCATACAGTAGTAGTAGTTGCACAACTGTTTTGTACACCTTAATTTTCAGTTCAGGTACTTTGGCATTTTACTGTCATATACTACACCTGACACTCTATGCCAGTTGGCTGCAGTCCATCTGATTCTAGCATCCCTTCTCCTCAGCCATCCCTTCCCAGAACTTGAATTATTAACCTGTCTAGTATTTTCGCTTCTGTGCTTAGTTTCATCCCATGTGACTCAGTATCACATCACATTCCATTCATTCTATCATTTGCTACCCATTACACTGTCTGATCTGTGTGTGCTTCATCAGTATCACATTCCATTCCCCTATCATTTGCTACCATTACCACTGTCTGATCTGTGCTTAGTTTCATCCCATGTGACTCCAGTATCACATTCCATTCCCCTATCATTTGCTACCATTACCACTGTCTGATCTGTGCTTAGTTTCATCCCATGTGACTCCAGTATCACATTCCATTCCCCTATCATTTGCTACCATTACCACTGTCTGATCTGTGCTTAGTTTCATCCCATGTGACTCCAGTATCACATTCCATTTTTCATCCCATGTGACTAGTTTCATCCCATGTGACTCCAGTATCACATTCCATTCCCCTATGCTTTACTACCATTACCACGGTCTGATCTGTGCTTAGTTTCATCCCATGTGACTCCAGTATCACATTCCATTCCCCTATCATTTGCTACCATTACCACTGTCTGATCTGTGCTTAGTTTCATCCCATGTGACTCCAGTATCACATTCCATTCCCCTATCATTTGCTACCATTACCACTGCCTGATCTGTGCTTAGTTTCATCCCATGTGACTCCAGTATCACATTCCATTGTGCTTAGTTTCATCCTGTGACTCTCCAGTATCACATTCCATTCCCTATCATTTCATCCCATGTGACTCAAGTATCACATTCCATTCCCTATCATTTGCTACCATTACCACTGTCTGATCTGTGCTTAGTTTCATTCATTTGCTACCATTACCACTGTCTTATCTGTGCTTAGTTTCATCCGATGTAGTCCATCACTATTATGAACATCAGTGGGGTCAGATATGAACCCTGAGGAACACCCACTCCCACTGGGAACCCCTTCTGTGAGGCTGAACACCATTTATACTTGAGTCACTGGTTCCCAGGACTGCCCAAATCAGCTTTCAAATGATCATTTGGACTCTTTCCTCAACTTTAGTTCCTTCTCAACTGTCTATCTAACTGTAAATGTCGAGTCATTTGTGTTGCATCCTGATCTGAATCCAAACTGCTCATCATCCATCGTACTTTCTACTACCCTCCATAATCATTTATCAGTCACCCTCTGAAAAACTCTCATGCAGTGTGATAGGAGTCTGATACCTCTGTATTGTCCAAATTTGTGAATGTCCCCTTTCTTCTTGAACATTGGCACTAGTATACTTATTCTCCAGTCATCTGGGATGCTCCTTTCTCTTCATGCTCTGAGTACCCTTATCCAACATCTTTATAATATTTGCTGTGACCTCATCTGACCCTGCTGCTTTCCCTGGATTCATTTTCCACAGAGCTGCTCTTACTTCTTCTAGGCTGTGCTCCTTCTCTTCAATCATCATAGGCTCTGTCTGGTGCACTACAGCTTCTGTAGGGTTTTCATCATTCTGAAGCTGTGGGATTCTGTCTTTGATATCCTGTGTACTGGTGAGCAGGTTGGTGCTGGCATCTCTTATAAAGGATGTCTATCTTCTTTATCTTTCAGCCTTTGCCTTGTAGCCGATAGTTTCATTTATATGTTTTTGTTTCATGTTCCAAAAGCAGATAAAGTGCCTCTAATGCTTTGTTCTTTGCTATTGCAACTCCTCTCTTAGCCTTTTTCTTTGCAGCCAGTACTCCTTCCCAGCTTGGTCCAGCTTTTCTATTGCCCACTTTTCCTGCACTCCTTTCTTTTGTTTCTTTTTTGACTTTCTGGACTTCTGCATTCTACTGCCAGCTTTCCTTGTGTACCCTATGTCCATACCTGGTTCAGTTGCATATCTGCTTTCAGGTGCTGCCATTCCTCTGTAACTACACCTACTTCCTCATTTTCCTGTAGTGCTAGAACCTGAGCATTTCTTTGATCTGTTGTGCTTTCTCTCCAGTTAACTTCCAGATCTTCAACCTAGTCTCTGTTGACCATCTCTGACCACTGCTTGCAGCTGATTGTGACAACCAGCAGGTTATGCTGTTGGCCAGCTGCTTCACTGTGGATGACTTTGCAATGACTGGTTCTACCCCAGTGACATTTCCTTACTAGGAGGAAGTCTACCAGATTTGCTTGCTATCTACTCTTGTCTGTGATTTTGTGACAGTCTCTCTCGCTGAACCATGTATTAGTCACCATCAAGCCATTTGCCAGACAGAAGTCGGGAATGGCCTCTCTTTCTTTACTCCTATTGCTCCACTCATGTGGACCCAGGCAGTCCACATATCCTGTTCTGTCTGGCACAATATGTGCATTTATGTCACCCATTATCAAAAGCAGTTCATGCTTTATCTAGTAGGTCCTGCAACTGATGTCTGAATGCACTCTTTTTCTCACTATCACAACCTTTATTTGGGGCATAGGCTGAGATTATGAATAGCGTCCTATCATTACAGTGGTGTCTGATCGCCATGAGTCTCTCACTAATTCTGATGACATCCTTCACTATTTTCTCAAGCCTCTCCCTCAGCACAATTCCCACACAATTTCTACCCTGTCCTTCTCCTGAATAGTAGACTCTGGATCCCAAGCCAAGTGACTTAGCTGTTCTGCCCTTCCATCATTTCATCTGGATACATAAGCTGTCCAGCCTCCTCCTTACCATCATGCCATCCACTTCCAAGCTCTGTCCTGTCAGTCATCCTACACTGAATGTAACAATTCTTAGTTCATGTTTGGCAGGTTGATTGGTTTTACATCTAGATTTCACTCAACAGAACTATCACAGGTAATCCAAAGCTGGGCAACTGGACATCATTGAATCAGTAGCTTATTGAGCCAGGGCTGCTGGCTTTTGTGGTGGGCACATCCTGGCTAATAGGGACACATGCACTCCTCCCACCATTAGCATAGGTCAGAGTAGGCCAGGCCCTCAGCACACATAGGGCTGGCAAATACCCATGCCCATTTGACAACATTAGTTAACAAAACTGAATCACCCCGAGCCATATTTTACACTATCAAGTGGTTAGTACTGCCATGGTCCACAATTTGTGATCTGTGTTCTCCTATTGTGGGGATACTGCACACCTCAGTAGATGCACAAAGCGGTTGATATATACAACTCTTCCCCCTGCTGGGCACCATCTATAGCCTGTACTGCTGCCAACAACTGCATTTTTGGATGATTTTGAGAGGAAAACACTTAACATGTTTTTAGGAGGTGTAAGAACCTCAGAGAGAGACACAAGGAGAACATGCAAACTCCATACAGGCATTGGCTGGAGGTCAGGATGTGACATATTGTGTTTTTAAAAAGGAGCTGAGACAGCTGAATGGTATTCAGAACTTCACCCCTGATATGACTAGCCTGGTCTTCCTTGAAATGGGAGGCAAGGCCTAAGGGTAGGTACTGGCATGGCAGAAATGGCCTTATGGCTCAGTAGTCTTGTTAGTCTATGATATCCAACAATCCATTTACTATCTATGTGTAGATTGCATGTTTTCCTTTGTCTTCTATGATTTTGTCTTGGAATTCTGGTTCCACAAAACATGCTGGTTGATTGGATCATCTTAACTTTCCAAATATAGTAATTTGCCTTTATGGCCTGGATTGTAGCGGAAAAATGTTTTAGGACTATTTCACTTGCCTAGTCAATAAAGTAATGTAGCAAATAAATTAAAACAAAGTAACAGTCAAATTTTATGCTGGGCATAATTCATTTTTTTTTCATGCATGTTAACAGACTGGGCAGTGCATCATAGAAGTTAAGAGTGATGGGGCAATTTGATTTATATAACATGGTAAGTGTCATCCTTTATGATGTAGTATGCAGCTGTTTAAAACAAGCTCATCTTCATAGCTCTAGTTACAGAATATATCTGTCTCATGATTTATTGGATGGGAGATTAGTCTGAGTTTGTAAAATATGTACATTATTCTTAGGTTGATAGGCTCACTATGTTCATAGGTTCACAGGTATTTACTAGGCTATTGATCCATGACGATTTTTAGAAATCCAGCCTTACATTCCCATGAAGATTTAGCTCATATATTTTAAGTATGTATAATCCACAGAGGAGCAGAACATTTCCATGTTGCCTCTATCCATGAGAGCTAAGAGTGCCAAACCAGGGGTGAGTTTGCAGTTACCCCTGCATTCATACAGATTATGTGGAGAGGAAGATGAGTTCTGGTGGTATTCCCTGTGATACATTTCTGGCATTCCAATGTGTTTTATGTATGTTGCAAGAATGATTTAGCTCTCATGAGCAGGTATTTATCCTCCAATGGACTTGCATATGTGCAGTAGGTCTGACAGGATAGGGTGTGTTGAGGCTCTGTATGTGAGGTAGAGATCACCCCTCAGTAACCTGTAAGACACCATGAAGAGGAACAATGCCTTGATATTGTCTGCATAGTTTTTATGATTTAGGCCCTTGGTTTTCTTAGCAAGAAAGGTGTTGTAGACATTCAAATTGTGTCAAATGTTTGGACAGGTACATACCAAAGGGGGGCATGATATTCAACAATTAGTCTGAGAAGTCCGGAATACAGTGAAATGATCTCATCCCTGTACCTGTAAGTCACACCCTTATTAATAAGCTATGCAAAGAAAAATGACTTTATTACAACAGCGGATGTATGGTGATCAAAGGACAGCTCGTTGTCTACACATATTCCCGGATTTCTAACTACTGTATCAATTGTCAGGGGTGTGTTGTCAATGTGATAGTTGCATGGGACTTCTTGCTTGCTGCAGCATACTATTATACATTTCTTGACAGTGAGTTTTAGTCCATGGTTTTGACAACAGCTATTGGTTTGGGAAAGGCCCTTTTGGAGGACCTTGGTGTCCTCTGGGAGTTTTTGATGGCATCAAGTTTACAGTCATCTGCAGACTTGGTCAGCCATAATCCCTTAACAGTAGTTTTGACCTCCTAGAAGTAAATGCCAAAGAGGAGTGACTAAAGGACTGAACACTGAGGTACACTACTAGGGGAAGGTCTATTAGAAGATGTACAGCAGCCCTAGCTTACATAAATCCACTAAAACTTGTCTCCTACAAAATACATGCAAAAATCCTTGACTTCTCTGCATGTGATCAATTCCCATAGTCACACACATTTAACATCAGGCCATCTCCATGTGTGGTTAATGAGAGCAAAATAGTGCTCTGCAGCTTGCAGATAAAGTAACCTTAATTATTTTATTTAAAATGTTTAAATAACCATAAGTATACAACAACAGATAACTAAATAAACATCTCCACATCAGGATCCCCTAGGGGCCTTAGTGATAATCTAGCAGGCATTAACTTTTACCTCTAATATTATAACCACTCCTAGGTCTACACTATGTGAGTAACATCTGGGAATCTCCTTCTGGATTTCTAGTCCTGTTATAATCCACCACTGCCAGTATCATCGACGGTTTTTGCTCCTGCCAACAGGTGCACTCAGTTCTATGACTCCCTAATTGTACTGCTCACCAAGTCACTTGATATTAAGCACCTGGTAAAGCACTCATCACGCTACTTGTACATTTGTCCATATTCTACTGTTCTCTTATGTGTGCTACCCCAGATAAACAAAGTGACCATGACTGCCACACAATTTGGCCATACATTTCAGACTATTGATAGGACACTGACCTCCACACCTCCCTTGATTAATAAAAATCCCCCCAAAAAACAGAGACAATATGCATTTGTCTCCCCCCACCTCAAACACTGCCTACTTCCTTCCTCCCACTTTCATCTCAAAACTATTTGTGTGATATAAAGCACATGTGCAACATCCATTTATACATCTCATACACCCTAATTCTTTCAGTTTTACACAAACAATTACACAATTTTCAAACAGATTGTCCTGTATTTGTTTATAAGTAGCTTGATGACTGTTACATTTCACCCATTTAAGAGGAGAGGTAGATTATTTGCAATCTCTGCTATGTGTTCCTAGCAATATTGGTGTAAAATGTCTATGAATGGGTTTCTGCCTGGGATTAAATGATTAGAATGTCTGTGCTGGATAACTGAGCGGGCACTGCAGCACTCATTTAGTATGTTAATAATGGTTATTATGAAGCCTGTTGTCTTATAAATTTTATCAGGAAGTGAAGTACAGCTGATAACCATTTTTAGATGTCCCTATTGAAAGAAGAGTACAGCAGTAGCAGAGGTAAGAAATGGTGAGAAACCACTGTTTTTCTTCTACTTGAGAAAGGAATATGTCTGTCATGAAAATTAGGAAATTGGAGGTTGTGATTAACTGTGATTAAATGAGTTTGGCATAGGGAGAGGTTAGCATTTATAGATGAAAAGCTTTATGAGGTAGGAAAAATGGGGAGGGGTTAGGGGTTATAAAGGAAGTGATGTGGTTGGTGGTTGGGAATGGGGTAGGGTAGGGGTGTGAAGTGCTGCTGAGCAGAGTGAAGAAGTGTGGAGTGGAGCTATCTCATTCTCATGTTGTAGTAGATCCTCAGGAAACAATCTACTATAGGTAATGTTCAGCAAAGAATGAAGGTTGAGCCTACAGAGCTGCTGAGTAGAAGGAGACCTGCTTGGGTAATATCACTAAGATGGTTAAATTCTGACTTTGTGCTGACCTTTAGAATTGCTTAATGAATATTGTACAATATCCCATGTATTTTGAAGGATGAACCACAATGTGTCAGTGTGAAAGTCCTTTAGAGTACGTACCTAAAATAATTTTATAGCTGAATCTTCAGTTATAAGAACCTCGTAGACAGTATATAGAAGGATGTATATGTGTGGATTCTGATCTAAGCATTAGAAGGGAGGACCAACTACCAATAATTCCTACAGTGTTCCTGTAGGAAAACACATAAATAACTCTCTTGTTGCCTTACTGTAGCAGATGGTGATCAACACAACAAAAAGGGCACTTTATTGTCCAATTTCAGATGTATGCAGTGTGTTCATCTCAGGCAAGTTTTATTTCTTTTCATTCATTGCAGTTGTTTCTTTACACTGCCGCCTAAGCAGTGGTTGACCAATACAGAAAAAACAGCACATAGGTAGACATTAGACATGCAGTCCAGAACACCATTAAGGAGCCGAGCTCAAATTACCAGTTGCCTCTAAGCACTCTTTGGTTTAGTGAAATGCTCAGGGACACACAGTAGACACACAGTAGACGAATGTTGGGTTTGGCATGTTGACCTCAGTATACTGGCTAGGCTTAAAATCACACTTTAGGCCTTTTTATGTGTATCTCAAACTCAGAAGGTTTAAATTGATTTTACAACACACTTTTAGAATGTGACTATTTGACCATGGTAGAAGTCAACCTTTTGGTAGACTTTATAATTTTAAACAACAATTTCATGTATTTTAATGGAGAATACAGGTCAAAAGGGTAGCCATGGGGGTTTCACATTCCCCCTTGTTTGCCAACCTTGTACTTTTCTACTGGGAGAAGAAATATATTTTGGGATCTAGATTTTTGTCATCCTGGTGTTATTATAGATGATTTTTGGATGACATTTGTTTAATTTGGTAGGATACTGAAGACAGTTTACTAGAGTTTCTTAATGATATAGAGATCACCACTAGTTTTTGAGATTTATGCACACCTTTTCCAGAGACAGTATTAATTATTTGGCTGTAACTATATACAATGGCAGTTACGATGGCAGGTTCCAATCCAAGGTATTCCATGAGGATACCGTTTCAAACTCTTATCTTCACTATTGCAGTGAGCACCATTTTTACAAGAAAAAAAGGTATTGTCAAGGGTCAGATGATTAGGGCTTATAGAATTACCACTGAATTAGAAATGACCAGGCATATAGAATTACCACTGAATTAGAAATTTTTAATCAGGTATTGAATTTTATTAAACAACTATTCAAGGAAAGAGGTTGCCCCACAAAATTGGTAGATCACCTGGTCCATGAGGTTATTTATGACTGGGACTCCAGGTTTTTTCCTATCTTTGGAATAGATGCAATTGTTATTAAAAAAATAAATAAATAAGTAAACCGTGGTGTTCTGTGGACTGTGCTTCCATTTCTTTGTTTTTGTTTTTGTTTTGATAACAGTTTGTTTGTTTCTAATAGATGTAATTGACCAGATTTCCCCATCTTAAAGTGAAAATTCCTAAAATACTGCTTTTGTTTATACATCTGATTCTGATTCTAAGGATATAGAAAGAATTGTTAACAAATATTGGGGTGTACTGATGCACAACTCGGATTTGAAAAATATTATTCCTGAGTTTCCACTTTTTATCACGAAGAAGGGTAGGAATTTAAAAGAAATTTTGGTAAGACATTCAGTAAATGTAAATCGTATCAGAAGTAATAAGAAAGTTGGATCCTTTAAGTGTGGATTTTGCAAACAATGTGACTTCACATTAGATGGTCAAGAACTAAGCTTGGAAGCTATGGACCTTACTATCAAGTCTTTTGGTCATTTTAACTGCAATGGCTGGGAGATAATTTATTTTGCAAAGTGTACAGCCTCCACAACTTTTTATGTGGGTAAAACTGAAAGAATTTTGAGGAAGCATATTTACGAGCACATTTATGATGAGACTCATGCTGAGGAAACTAATTATATTTATAAAAACAAAAATCTCCAAACCGGTGAAATATAACAAAACAGTTCCGCTTAGGCAAAAAAACACTCGCCGCTCTTTATTTAGACTTTAAACGTTAAAAATATATCAAACGTTTTTCGTTTAAAACAATGTTTAAACTTCTTCAGAAATTGGCAAACATCAGTACAGTATTAAGCACTTGCTTATGTAGGAAGCAGTTAATAGCTGCCCGCCAAAATTCAAAGCAGTAGAGAATTTCTTAAAGTAAAACTTCTGCTTTAAAACATAAAATTATAAATTGTATATGAAACATGCTCAAAGGATAGATACATGTTTATTTTAATATTAGGTTAAAATATAATATTTAATTAACATTTTTCTGGGTTTGTTAAATATTATTTGAACTTTTTATGTCAATCTATTGTCCACATTTATAACATTGACAATAAAAATAATAATAAAGATAGATTTAAAACATCTTTACTGCATTTTTTTAATATATATTTTTTATTTTTTAATAGTTGATAAATAATAATAAAACGTTCTAACAATCCATTTTTTATTTATTATAAGTTATAAGACATTAGTAATATGCAGCGATTTGGGCAACCAGATCACTAATTAATCAGCTTTCATAAATATTTCATACTGTTACTTAAAATTTTTATGTATGTATAAACTCAAATACTAGCTCATATATAATAATGGTTGAATTAATTATTGACTATAATCTTAAAATCAATCTTAAAAACATCTTTCAAAAGCATCAAAACAACAAACCACCAAAAATGAACAGAGGAATGGGACAATGTGTAAATTGCCCTTACTGTTTGTACATGTCTCCAGGAATATCAGCAATTATTAATGGGTATAAAGCCCACATAAATGGGAAATTTAATTGCAACTCTAAAGGAGTGGTGTACTTAGCCTCATGCCAAAGTTGTCCCTGTTTTTATATTGGAAAAACAGAGCGGAGGCTAAGGGACAGGGTGTATGAGCATTTGAGAGGCATCAACCTACAAAAGAAAGATAATGCTCTAGCAAGACATGTTATTGAATACCCTAATCATAAATTCTGCTTTAAAGTCATCTATCAACTCAAGCAAGAAATGAGAGGGGGTCCAATTAACTTACTATTAGAGAAATGTGAATTGCTATGGCAAATCAAATTGAATGCCTTCACCTATCCAGGTCTGAATGAAAAATGCTCAATTATGAGCCAGTTAAAATTGAGAAGTTTAGAAAGATAGTTAATTTTATATAATTACAGAGCACTAGAATATTTAATAAACATAAGAAAATAGGGGGGAATTTGCTTATAATAACAATATTTATAATATTTTTACACAAAGAATTTCATAAAGTGGACAATTTTGTGATAAAATACTTTTTTAATTAATTATAAGAACATTTTTTTAATTAAATATAAGATAAATCTTGACAGTTAAAGATGTAACTAAAGTAAAATTAAAAATAAAAATAAAAATTTATATTCAGCTGGTTCGTATGTTGGGGTGTTTCTGTTAGATGAATGTATAACCATATATAGTTTCACAGTTTCATAGTTTAGTACTAGGCTATCTGCCCTGGGGCATTTGTAAGCCTAGCCCTAGTGATGTGGCTTTCGCCACCCCATGTAGTGGTACTAAAGTGTACAGAATAAATTTAGAATACTGTGCCTTTGTCTAGTAGTGACACATTGAAGACCCCCTTACTTATTAAAATTAGTTTACTGTGCCTCTGTCTAGTAGTGACACAGGGATGACCCCCGGGGTAAACCTACGATCTCCCATCCACTCGTCAAGATTTCTCTTGAAGAGAGTCAGTGAGGGGCTCTGCCTAACATGAACTGGGATTCTGTTCCAGAGTGTGGGAAGCCTCTGAGTTATGAATCTGTCCCTCCAGCATGTTCTATTCTAATTTGTGCTGAGGTTTAAATCTTTAGCTCTCGTGGTTCTAATGGATTTGGATTTTTTGAGGTGGAGCATGTCCATCAATTCCTGGTTGGACATGGCCTTGTACGTCAGGCACAGATCACTTCTGAGCAGGCGGTATGCTACTGAATAGAGCTGGAGTTTCTTTAGCCTGGCAGCATATGACATATGTTGGGGACCCTTGATCCTCTTGGTGAGGTACTTCTGGGGTCTCTCCAGCTGTTGTAAGTGCCGGGTGAGGTACATACCAAATGGGGCATTGTACTCAATCATGGGCCTGATAAGGGAGGAGTATAGGGGTACAATGACCTCCTTTGATCTGGATGTGAACCCCTTCATGATAAGGTGGGCAAGGTAGAAAGTCTTTCTAACCACTTTGGCAATGTGGGTGTCAAATGAGAGGTCACTATCGACTTGGGTCCCCAGGTCTCTGATTAGTTTTTCCGTATGCAGTGGGTTACTGTCTATATGATAATTTGTGGGTACTTTGTTTTTCCCAAAGGGGATGACTATACATTTCCTGGCATTCATTTTACGGCCATGATTCCGGCACCAGTTGTCCATTTCGGTGAAGCCTTTCTGTAGGATGTATGTGTCAGCTGGTGTATCGACTATGGCGCCTAGTTTGCAGTCATCTGCGAACTTTGTCAGCCACAACCCTCCCATGTTTGCTTTTACATCTGAGAAGTAAATGCCGAACAAGAGGTGTCCCAGGACAGAGCCCTGTGGGACACCACTTGTGACTGGCTTTGAGTCTGACATGGCTCCTGCAATTTTGACTTTATGGGTTCTGTTCTTTAGCCAGTTTGCAACCCATCTTGTGACATATGGATTTACATTTAAGCTGTTTAGCTTGTCTATGATGCCTGAGTGGGGTATTGTGTCAAAGGCTTTAGCCAAGTCCAGGTAGGCTGTATGGACTACTTTGCCCTCATCAATGGCTCTAGTGACTGTTTCGAAAAAGTCAACCAGGTTCAAAAGGCAGGATCTGCCCTTTACAAAGCCGCACTGGGTGGGATCAAGTGTCTGTAGGTCCCCAATGTCGTTGTTTATGAGTTCCATAATGATTCTTTCCATAGCTTTGCAGACCAGGCTGGTTAAGCTTATGGGGCGGTAGTTCCCAGGGTCTGTAGTGGAGCCTCCTTTGTGGAGTGGGACCACTGTTGCTGTACGCCAGTGTTCAGGTACATATCCTGTAGTAAGGCTAAGGTTAAATAGCATTTTTATATGCGGGTTTAGTTCACGTATCACGCAGCCGGGGATACCATCAGGTCCCATTGATGCTGTGTTTTTTGCTTTGCTGAGGGTGGCTCTCACATGGACATCTCAGATGACAGGGAGGTTACATTCAGCTGGGATAAGTATTTCTTCTTTTGGGGGTGAGGGAGGGGAGAAATTTGCGCTGAACCTGTCTGCCAGAATATTGGCAATATCTGTGGGTTCGGTAGATTTTTTTGTCATTGTGTACTAACTCTGAGCATATCTGAGGGTTTCCACCTAGGTTTCTAACATAACTGAAAAATGCCTTGTGGTTATCTTTAGTGTCCTTGGCGATTTTTCTCTCAACGTTGGCCTTGGATGTTTTTATGAGAGAATGTAGCTTTCTACTAGTGATGATCAGAGATGCCTTCCCTTTATGGGATTTTGCTCTGTCTTGCATTAGCTTCCTTCTTTTGTTATACAATTTGTTTATGGCTGGGGTCCACCAGACAGGATGCTTTCCCTTGGTGGAGAGGGTCTTGGTTTTATTTGGGATTGCACGATCCATGCATTCTTGGAGATGTCCGTAGAAAGCATTTGTGTAGGATTCAGCATTGTGGGATGTGGTTTCCATTGGCCCAGTGGGCTTAAATGATACCATCTCTGTCTTAAGAAGTGTAAAGTCGGCTTTTGAGAAGTTTTTCACCTAGTCTTTTGTGCTGGGGGTGGAGGTGGAATATGTATATCCAGGGTGATTAGTTTGTGGTCAGATCTCACTAGTGAGGGGAATACTTCCGGTGTGGAGTTTTGTCCCCATGTTTGTGATGATCAGGTCTAGTATATTATCCCCCCTTGTGGGAGAGGTGACTAGCTGTTCCACTGAATTTGAGTTTATGAATTCCAGGAACCTTTGGGCTAGGGTGTTAGGGCTAGAATAGTGCACCCAGTCTATGTTAGGGTAGTTGAAGTCTCCCAATATGATGGTATTTGGTGAGACATTCATATCTTCCAATGTCTTCAGGAAGGCTGAATGGGGTTCTTGAGATTGGGAGGGTGGTCTGTAACATGCAACCAGTTGTAAAGCAGTTTTGCCTATGGTTAGTTGCACCTGGATGGTCTCCGATGCTTCATGAGTTGCCACTAACCTGGAGGTGTGGGTATCCTTGATGAATATGGACACTCCCCATCCCTTTGTGGTTCGGCAAGGGTTTTGGGGCCGAAAAGCATGATACGAGGTAAAGCCTGGTAGCGCTGGGCTGCTCTCAGGAGCCTTGAACCAGGTTTCAGTTACTGCGCAGACATCGATGTTCTCCATACTGAGGAGTGCTTTGAGAGCCTGCATCTTGAGATTTAGACTTATGGCGTTGAGCAGCATTACCCTTAATTTTTTTCCATTTTTGTTTTCTAAGGAGGTGGGTTCGCCTTTTAAGCCTTGCCTAAAAAAGGCACTATGGGGGTGGCAAGAGCCTTAGCCAATATCCGGAAGCCCAGTGGTGACAGGTGCAAGCTGTCCCTTGCGAAGCAGCGTGGTTTGTCCAGCATGTCATCCCAAGCAGACAGACATTGGATCCCCCTAGAATGACACCGGTAATTGAGCCAATTGTTGAAATTGATCATCTTGTCTTCATATTGTGGCATCATTCTTGGTGAGGGCAAGATGCTACTCAAGGTCAGGGTCATACCGGCCTGGGCTACATGCTCAGAGAGCTCCTCTATGTCTTTTTTCATGTAGTCCAGGGAGGTACGTCTCAGGTCATTCACTCCGGCATGTACAATGATGGAGTCATATTTGTACATGCTTTGGAGTGACCTGAGTGCGTGTGTTACATGGCGGATCCTAGCCCCCAATAGGCAGCTTACCGTTACCCTCTCCTTGTTCAGCCTGGTAAGTGGAACGTCAGTGTGTCTGACTATAGAGTCACCTATCACTAGTGCATCAGGCATAGTGTTTGGCCTTAAGGGCTGTGATTTATTGACACACCGATTTATTGAAATATGTATTTCATGTGTTATGTTTTGAGGTGGTGGATTTTTGGGTGTCTGCTTTGGGAGCCTCTGTTGTTTTGGTAAGTTTTTTATTAGAGCCTCCGAGTATGTCTTTGTGTTATTATGTGTTTGATTTGCAGTTGGGGTAGGTCTATGTGTGACTGGGTTTGTTGTGTGTGTGGTTACCTTCTCCTCCTGTCTGGTCTTGCCAGTCCTGAGTTGAGAGTTCAGCCTCCAGTTTGGCTATATAGTTGCATCTCTCACATGTATTTGTGTTTGTTGGGAGGATTAGAGGGTTGTCTGTGTACATGAGACAATTATAGCATTGTCTCAAGATTCCCAGATTAACCAGCTGAACAGGAGAATATGCTAGTAATCTACCACTCGACATACTAGAATATTATAAGAGAGTGCTGTGCCTTTAAGGGAAGTGGGTATTCACAGGGGTGGTAGGTGGATGTAGTGCTATTTTAGTTTGAGAGTGCTTACTTACAAGAGAAGAGGAAAGAATGGTTCAAATTCAATATTAGTCAATAATTAATTCAACCATTATTATATATGAGCTAGTATTTGAGTTTATACATACATAAACATTTTAAGTAACAGTATGAAATATTCATGAAAGCTGATTAAGTAGCGATGTGGTTGCCCAAATCGCTGCATATTACTAATGTCTTATAACTATTTCTATAAAAAATAAAAAATGGATCATTAGGGTGTTTTATTATTATTTATCAACTATTAAAAAATAAAAAATATATATTAAAAAAATGCAGTAAAGATGTTTTAAATCTATCTTTATTATTATTTTTATCGTCAATGTTATAAATGTGGACAATAGATTGACATAAAAAGTTCAAATAATATTTAACAAACCCAGGAAAATGTTAATTAAATATTATATTTTAACCTAATATTAAAATAAACATGTCTCTATCCTTTGAGCATGTTTCATATACAATTTATAATTTTATGTTTTAAAGCAGAAGTTTTACTTTAAGAAATTCTCTACTGCTTTGAATTTTGGCGGGCAGCTATTAACTGCTTCCTACATAAGCAAGTGCTTAATACTGTACTGATGTTTGCCAATTTCTGAAGAAGTTTAAACATTGTTTTAAACGAAAAACGTTTGATATATTTTTAACGTTTAAAGTCTAAATAAAGAGCGGCGAGTGGTTTTTTGCCTAAGTGGAACTGTTTTGTTATAATTATATTTCTAGATATTCTATTATATGTCCTACTAGCAAGTATTATTTTTCGTGTTTTGGAGCAGGTCCTTCCTAGTCCTATGGGAGGCCCTGGGAAACTACACTGCAATTTAAAGAATTATTATGGCAACTTAAAACTGGATGTGAGCAACCCCACCCCTGGCTTAAATTACAACATTTCTATTTCTAGAATAATATTTTTAGAATAATTCTTAATATATATGACTTACAGGTATTTATTAAAACTTGATAACTAATATTTAATACTCAATATTTAGTATTAAAATATTCAATCTATTTCTTTGTTTTAAAATAATATTACAGTTTTATGTGTGGAGCAACAATGGCACATTGTTATTTATATTTTTTTAAATATAAAGTTATTGGTTTTATGATAACCCATATTTATTACATTTCCAATAGAGCAGGGTTTTTAAATTATTTATAACAGTTTTTTCATGCTTCTTAACCATTATTCTCAGGTTCAAGGTACATTATTAATATGTAGATTAACACACATCAGCATTTCTTAGCTATTTCTTCTTTAAATTATTATTGAAGATGTTTGGTTGGTTGGGACATTTATTTAGAGGATATAAAATGATTGAAAGGGAATTAATGATTGTTCTGAAGAAGTCTATTAGTTATCAGATGAAAGTGCTCAACCTACTTTATTTTAACCTGTGTAATTTATTTTAAATTGTATATATTATTTAATTAAAGTACATTTTCCCCAAAACATGTTAATGCAGCTGCCTTGTTTGTGTGATTCTTGATCTTAGGCAAGTGATATTTTGTGGTTAGGCTTAAAATGACCCTTCAGGGCAGTTAGCCTTGTATTCACCTATGACCCTATCAACCTGTACTACAGAAAGTAGCTCATTAGCAGCTCACAGCTCTAGTCCCTTGCATTAACTGCCAGACTATTATCCAGTTGTGCAGTCTTTTCCCACTAAGGCAAGAATCCTATCTTTGCAATTCACATTCATCTTTAGATGGTAATATTGAAAGATCAAGATGGTTACTATGGACTACCCTACTAAATGAACATTAGTACTGGCCAATTTTTTCCAAAAACAATGCAATATAGCTATATGTATTTCTCTCTCTCTCTCTCTCTTTCTCTCTCTCTCTCTATATATATATATATATATATATATATATATATACACACATACACATGGTTAACTATCAAAAGCCTGAAAGTTAACTTATCGTCGTTCAGATGGTTGAGGTGCAAAAAGTGAAAATCTCTAACTGAAATTACGTTGCCTCTGGAACATTGAGATATAGCTTGAATTCGCAGTTTTGAGCATCTCTGTTTACAAATGGATCGCACGAAGTGGACATCGGGAACATTACCCTTTTACTCATTGCAGTGCAATCTCAGTGGTGTAGGGGGGTGCACAGGCTTGTCCCCCTCCAAAACAGTAACAAAATGTATAATTTCTCAAGAGCTGTTTTGCAGATGTTGAACAGCACAGAATACTCTGAATGTCAAGTTTTGCCTTCCAAATGAATAGACATTTTGAACAGTCAGCATGACAATTTGTGATGGTATTTTTTGGTAATCTGAACACACTAAAATAAGCTTTTCATTATTTTGATAGTAAGCATATATATATATATATATATATATATATATATATATATAAATATATATATATATATATATATATATATATATATATATATATAAATATATGGGAGCCCTTCATGTGTTCAAACTTTCAAATGTTCGAAACTCATATGCCCGACAACATATGACTGAACGTTTGAAAGGCGGACAAATCATAGCGAAGATCCCATTACAGTGCGGGACTGGGAGATTCCCCATTCCTGCACTGTAGTGCAATTTCAGAGTGAGAATATTTAAGTAGCATGGGGGTTGAGGGGTGCAGGGGGGCTTTCTCCCCTGCATAACAGTTTTACTATGTTTACAGATAGGTAAATGGTGCTATTTCAGGATGTCGGTCTTTCGGAATGTCGATCATATGGTGTTGACCATATGAAGGTCGGCATTCTGAACAGGATTCCACCATTCAGTTGATTAAAGCTATATAGCAACACTCCCACTCCTGAGCCCTCTATATAAAAATGTCTCGTATCCATCTTTCTAATTTAAAACAGTCTTAAGAAAATATACTCAAGAACTTTTGGATAGAAAACAGCCTGCCACTATAATACAGGCATGTATCTATTCCATCCTAAATGAATATGTCTGAGTTGTGCCCATCTATGTTTTCTCCTTTGTCCACATCTTCACCCTTTCATCCATCCACATCCCCTTGTCCCCATTTTTGCGTATGGGGTCGGATTGTCCCTTCAACAGTGTCAATCATCTAGAGCCAAGGTTCCTACTGTCTGGTGTCTATCCTTGCCACAATTGTTCTTCCATACACACATACCATACAGACACACACACACACACACACACACACACACACACACACACACACACACACACACACACACACACACACAACACACACACAGCGCACACACACAAAATCAGACCTATGGCCAATTTAGAGTGCCCAGTCCACCTTCTGCAGGCTTTTGGAATGTGGGAGGAAACCAGAGCACTTGGAGGAAACCCAATTGAACAAAAGGTGGATGTGCAGACTCCACACAAAGCCATCTCATCTAGTTTTAAGCACCCTTTAATCCTTATCCTCTCCAAAGTAACTACCCTTTCTACAGCCAATAAATACATGCCAATTGCCAGTTTACACCCCATTGAAAAAGTAATGTATGCAAAGCTCTCACATCCTTTCCTTATCTGAAACCTGGCTTAAGCCACATATCACTCATCATCATCATCATCTTCTTTCGGCTGTTCCCATTAGGGGTTGCTACAGTAGATCATCTATTTCCATTTCTTCCTGTCCTCTGCATCATGCTCTGTCACACCAACCACCTGCATGTCCTCTCTCACCACATCCATAAACCTTATCTTAGGCCTTCCTCTTTTCTTCTTACCTGGCAGCACCATCCTTAGCATCCTTTTCCCAATATACCCAGCATCCCTCCCCAGCACATGTCTAAACCAACGCAATCTTGCCTCTCTTGCTTTGTCTCCAAACTGTCCAAGCTGAGCTGACCCTCTAATATACTGATTCCTAATCCTGTCCATCCTAGTCACACCCAGTGCAAATCTTAACATCTTTAAATCTGCCACATCCAGCTCTGACTCCTGCCTTTTCGTCAATGCCACCATCTCCAACCTATATAACATAGCTGGTCTCACTGCTCTCTTGTAGACCTTCCCTTTCACTCTTACTGGTACTCGTCTGTCACAAATCACTCCTGACACTCTTCTCCACCCATTCCACCCTGCCTGTACTCTCCTCTTCACCTCTCTTCCACACTCACCATTACTCTGAACTGTTGATCCCAAGTACTTAAACTCTTCCACCTTTATCAACTCAACCCCTGCATCCTCACCATTCCTCTACCCTCTCTCACAATTAAACACATATATTCTGTTTCACATATCACTAACAATCAAATTCTCTCACCAGGTATAATATCTATTGGTCTGATAAATTCCCAAAAAAGGGGGTGGTGTAGCCATACTCTACTCCAATAGCCTCAATCTCTCACTTTTCCCCATACCCATCCCTGACTTTCACCCAGCTGAACTCATCATCCTTAATTGCCACCTTAACCCTCACAAAAAATGAGTTGTTACCTCCATCTATATCCCTCCTGGAAACAATTTGTCCACTTTAGAGAATATCTTATAATGATTTTCCCATATGAAACCCTCATCTTAGACAATGTTAACCTAGATTGGTCAAAACTTCAAACTGACTCTCCACAACTCTGCATCAACCTGCATGGTTTCCATCAACTGATATCTTCGCCCACCTGCCTCCATAAAAAACTCCTCTTCCAGCTCCATAATTGACTGGATACTCACCAACTCCCCTCACCACTACCACAACCCCACTACCCTACCAGACCAACTTAGCAACCACCTCCCCACCTTGGTCCTTAGATACACCATCCAACCCCCCTCCAAATCCCACCTTTATAGAGACTGCCAAAAACTGTCTAATTTTAATTTAGTCCAATTCAACTCTATTCTCTCCAGCATTGACTGGTCCATCCTTAAACAAATCCCTCTCAATGACACAGTTACTAGGTTCAATAGCATCTTCCTGAATACCCTGAACTCCCTTGCTCCTTCTAGGAAGGCTACAATAAAACCTAATTATGATCCCTGGCTCTCAAAGAAACTAAGTCCCTTATGCTAAAAAGAAATAGAGCTTGGAAAGCCTGGATCAGAACAAAAGAATTACCTTTGCTACATAATTATAGACACCTCAGAAATCTTACAAAAAAACAAACCAATAATGACAAAAAATCATTTTATAACTCTGCCCAATTCAATAACAAATCCAGCCCTCACAAGTTCTGGTATACTATTAACAAAATTCTCTCTCCAGGCTGCTCCTCAACTCCCTGCCCCTACCCAAATACATCTCCTCTGGAAACTGTTACTCTTCTCAATAAATACTTTATTGAAACCATTCAAACACTCATACCTTCCAGCTGTAACACAACTTCTCTGCCTAACCCTCCCAATCCTTCTAACAAACAACTATTCTCTTTACATCTGGTTCCTACTTCTTACATCAGATCTCTTCTTCACAAACTCAAACCCTGCTCTCCCTCCACTGACAATCTAACTCCTACCTTCCTCAGACTTGCTGCTGACTCCATTGCCTATACAGTATCTATACTAATCAATATGAATCCACCATCCCTACCCTATGAAAATCCTTTTTCACTATTCCCCTGCATAAAGGTGGAAACTCTACAGACCCATATAACTACCAACCTATAGCTATTCTATCTCCCTTCTCTAAGATTCTCAAAAAATGCATCCACTCAGAACCACTCAACTACCTCCTCCAGCATAATCTCCTTACTCCCACTCAGCATGGTTTTCATCCCAACCACAGCACAACTACTGCCCTATTATCCTTTACACATACCATTGCAGAGGCCCTAGACAATAACAAACTCATATCATGTCTCTTCCTTGACCTTTCCAAAACCTTTGAAACAGTCTCCCATCCCCTACTGCTATCTAAGGTTTATATGGGAGACAGTAGCTCAAGAAGACACTCCCACAGGAAGTTGTATGCCTTATACAACTTTTTCAACATGAGTGAGTACACTAGCGGTAAACATTTAGTTGACTCTGCAAAGGTCACCAAGGCATGGATTGCATATAATTGCCTACATGGCCTACCCTTGGTTAAGAATATACCATCCATGAACCAGATTTGTGCACTACACAAATCATGCAGATTCCCTTCTGTGCTAAACACTAACACATGTGTATTTGTATGGATGCCTGCCTTCCGTGCTTGGATAAAGGTGCTAATGTTTCAATGTACATGTGGTTGTGTCCACCGCACCAAGATTACTAGACACAACTTTGTATGTACGCATATTCAGTTTCCTAACCCTATTGATCTGCTGGAGCATGGACCTCCTGGGCGGCAATGACATTAGTGTTTTTGCAGACGTACTACTGATAACATCATCCACTAGTAATGCTGGAGTGCCCGTACTGCACCTTGCACTCACTTTAAGCTATGACAAGCCCAGTACTTCTCTACTTCAGCCACATTGGGAGCATGCAGGTGACAAACTGACTTCACTAGACGTTCCCCACCCACCACAGTCTCTGTTATAGCCCTACCCCTACCTTTAAGTGTAAACTTACTTTTAAAACACCAGTATGTTTTCTTTCTGATGGGCTTCTCTGCATTATACAAATACCCATGCAATTCTAACATGCCTGACCTCTTCTGAGACATGACACATTTGTAAAGTGACCCTAAGTTTCTGGGAGCGGTTGGGTAGGTAGAGGCAGCTATGTTGCTATATAGTCAAGCGCACAGTGAGCGGACATGGAAACTTTGCATTTATACTTCAAAAGTATAGGATGTACTATTTCTGCTTTGCATTGTCATGAGGATATCTGCTACTGTATGTATGTTGGTTTTGTATGTCTTTTTGTGTAGTACTACATTGTTTATCGTTATCCTGCTGACTGGCAGTGGTTCATGGAAGTGTTATTGATATCAGTAAACATTACCCACTGACGTCAGGATGTGGTTCGTAGGGCGCGTTTTTCCTATCTTTCAGCATGTCTCACTGACATCAGCTTTCTGAAGGCCAACTATGCATGTCAGGGCTTTCAGTTTTTGGAATTCTGAGCTTTCATTATTATTTGCTTTTGAGGTCTGGTGTTCGATTTTGTGCGATTCGAGATTGTAAGTGTTCAATGTTCTGATATAAACCCGCTGTCTAAACTTGCAGATCTCAGTCTATCTTCTTCCTCCCTTGCCTGGTAATCCAGTTACTTATCCTGCAGGCAGTAATCTGTTAAATAGCTCTCTTCCACTTCTCCATTCATACCTGTCCCAATCAGGGTACCACAAGGTTCCATCCCGGGCCCCTTCTATTTAATGTCTTTACCAATGATCTCTATACTTCTTGTAAACAATCCTCCCTCATCCAATATGCAGATGACTCAACTCTCATCTCCATCTCAGACAATATCTCCAATCTCCATACTCTTACTCAACAGGCATTCCTATCCACTGAACAGTGGTTGTCCAGGAATCTACTCATTCTCAACCCTAAAAATACCAAACTCTTATTATTTTCCCTCCGATCTCTCTCTCACCTCAAATCCACCTTTACTATTACTTCTTCTAATAACACTGTTATCCAACCTGAAGCTCACACTAAACTCCTTGGGGTCATCATAGATGATGAACTCAAATTCAACTTGCACATCCTCCAAAGCATAAAAAAGACTCACCAGAAACTTGGTTTACGGTATCGCAACAAAAAAATTCTAGCTACAAATGCCAGACTCTTTTGCACAAGCTCTTCTCCTCCCCTCCATAATATATATGCTGCCCCAGCACTCACCAGCATCCAATCTACTACTTTAAACAAACCCCAACAAACTTACCACAAGATAGTTAGATTTATCACAAACCCTCCCTACAATACGCATCACTGCCTTGTCCTAAATCCTCTCCATTGGTTAGAATTCCCCCATCTTCTACTGCTGTCAAAACTTCAAATGTTACACTTCATTCTTTACAAACCTTCAACCTGCCCTGCTCTCTCTTCCTTCGTCTCTGTCTACACTCCCCTGCGGACTCTCTGTACCTGTACTCAGCAACTACTACAAGTCTACCAACCCAAAAAATAGCTGTCAACTCCTATATAAGCACTCAAGCCTGGAACAAACTCCCAAGAGACATTTGTTCCATCATTCACCCATCCCACGTTAAAGAAAAACTCAAACTTCATCTACTCAACTCCAAAATATGTCCTTGCCAAGCCCCAACTTAAGCTCCCCACAACCCTACTATATACCTTTTCAGTCCCTCCACATACAGCTAAGTACTGCACTATTGTGGGCACTTATTAAACTCTACAATCAATACTGTTGGACTTGACTCTTTTTGTAACTATGTAAATATATTTTTTAGTCTGTAAAAATATTGATATGTATATATTATGTGTTTGCAGTTCTGCTTTGTCTCTATAATGTTCTTGCATAACTGATTTTGACCATATTTTTGACTCAAATGTTTGATTCTCTGTAAAGTGTCTGTGTTTTTATTTTTTTCTTTGAAGCTTTTCTCCTTAGGTCGACACTGAAAATGGGCCACAAGCCCAGCTGGACCAACCCAGTTAACAAATGTCAACAAATAAATAAAGTGCAAATATTAGCATGTGCACAACATAGGACATGCTAAGAGATGGTAATACCAGAAACGGCCTTCCACAAAACAGGCAACATACTGTGGCATTAACAGAAATAGTCTCCCACCAAACAACCACTATAATCTGGCAGCAACAGAAATGCCCTTCCACAAAACAGCCCACTATGACATGGAATACACTAACAGAGAAACTGCATACAAAAATATTGCTTACTAACAAATATAAGTGCTACTGCTTTAGGTTCATAGGTTCATAGGTAGATACTAGGCTATCTGCCCTAGGGCATTTATAAGCCTAGCCAGAGTGCATTTGGCTTCTGCCTCCCTATTAGAGTAGCCTACTGTGCCTCTGTAAAGTAGGTCACAGAAGGTACCCTTTTAAGATTAGTTTACTGTGTCTCTGTCTAGCAGGGACACAGGAGAGATCCCAGGGGTGAATTTGCGATTTCCCATCCACGCGTCCAAATTTCACTTGAAGAGGGTCAGCGAGGTGTTATGTCTAACATGAATTGGGATTCTATTCCAGAGTGAGGGGAGCATCTGGGAAATGAATCTGTCCCTCCAGCATGTCCTATTTATTTTTGTGCTGAGGTTTAGGTCCCTGGAGCGTGTAGCTCTAAGGGACTTGGATTTTTTGAGGTGGAGCATGTCCATTAATTCTGGGTTTGACATGGCTTTGTACGTCAGGCATAGATCGCCTCTGAGTAGGCTGTAAGCAACTGAGTAGAGCTGGAGTTTCTTTAGTCGAGCTGCATAGGACATCTGTTTGTAGCCCATGATCCTCTTGGTGAGGTACTTTTGGGGTCTCTCCAGTTGCTGCAGGTGTTGGGTAAGGTACACAAGCCAGAGTGTATTTGGCTTCTGCCTCCCTATTAGAGTAGCCTACTGTGCCTCTGTAAAGTAGGTCACAGAAGGTACCCTTTTAAGATTAGTTTACTGTGCCTCTGTCTAGCAGGGACACAGTATGAGGGTACTTTCTGCCTACTACCCTTGGAAAGCTCTGGACCTTTGCACTCTTCTTCAAACCCACTACCTCAAGATTTTAAAAGAGTATGTCTACTTAATTGATTGTAGCCTATGACCATTTTTATCTGGTGAAGTTTCTGTTTGCTCCCAGCTAAGCTTGCCAGCAGCAGCCCCACCCCCACCCCCTTACTCTGTTTTACTCTTCCTTTCCCCTACCTTGTGTTTTACTTAGCCTGTACTCCCCTCCCAGTAGTATACGTTTTTTCTGCCCCAGAACCTTTGTGACTCTTCTCTGTACCTCTGCCCTATGCCCACTAGGTGTCACTCTGTCCATATCTAGACTTACAGTACTGGTTTATTCCCCTACCTTATTCTTCCTATCTTCACCCTTCTCTCTCCCATCCCTTTCCTCCTTTGTAGTGCTCTGTGACCCTCTCCTCCCTACGCTACCTATCTCAAACCTCCTATCTGCTAGCTTTTTCTGTTACTTTTTCCTTCCTCTCTGGACTCTGTGTATCCCACTCCATTCACCCTGCGGGCTCACTCCGCTCTCCTCCCTACCCCCAATTCCCACCCACCCCCAGGGGTCCTAACCTTATACTTCCCTAGTCACACCCCTTCACCCTTACAACCTATCCTAATCTTTCCCGCTAAAAACCAAACCTCTCCCCTCTACATACACTCCTTCCTCCTCCCTCCTTCCTCTATTACTAAACCAAACTCCTCTCTTATTACTAACTTCTCTCCTATTCCTCAATTAACATTCGTCCCTTAAACTTCCACTCTCTTCACCTATACCTCCCCTTTATATTCTCCTTTCACACCCCTACAGTACTCATTCCTTTTTGCCTTATACCTATTACTCCACCTCTCCTTCCCTTTTTTCTACTATTACTATATAACTTCCCTTACCTCACATATGTCTCCATACTTACCCACCATGTTGATATTCTTAGCATTATTGTCTACCACCCTTTATTCTTCTTACTTTCTTACCTTCTTCAAACACCCACTTAAAAACCAGCCAGACTACATATATAAACATACATCTATCATCCACACTTCTCTTACCACTTCCTTAAATTCTACCTCCACCCCCAGCTAACACCTTCCTAAATTCCATAGGCACTCTCACCTCACCTATGCCTTACCCTCAAATAAAAAAATTAAACAACTAACCCTTCTTAAAAGCAACTTCTCATCAAGACCTAATACTCCTACCTTACAAGATGGTGACATTCACCCCAACCCTGGCCCTACTTATTCCTCCCCTAAAGTATCTAGGCCAAACTTCAATAACACCCTACTCATAGGACATCTAAATATACGAAGTGTAAATAACAAAGTACCCTACTTACATGCCCTCTTAGACACTCACCACTTTCACATTTTGTGCCTCTCAGAGACTTGGCTAAAGCCAGCCACCAAAGACACTGAGATTATACCCCAAGGCTATAATCTACATAGGCTTGATCGTTCTAAACGTAAAGGTGGTGGAGTGGCAATTCTATTTAAGAACCATCTTAGCATCTCCACCCTCCCAACCTGTCCAACTCAGGATGTTAAAGCAGAAGCCATCATTGCTAAACTTCAATTAAATGCTCAAAAAGCCCTTTACATCATCTGCATGTATATATCACCAGGCAACAATATTCCTATCTTAGAAGACTTTCTCTGTTGGGTTTCCTCTAACTACCCACAAGAAACTATAATTCTGGGTGACTTTAATATAGACTGGAATACCATTAATAATGAAAATCCCTCCTATCATATAAACCTACACGGTTTTACTCAATCCATTACCACTACAACAAGGCTTAATAAACCAAGTAAGAAACAGAGTATCTTAGACTGGATACTCATAAACAAAGTCAATGTCTCATACAAAGTAGGAACAATGCCCGATGACCTCAGTGACCACTGCCTAACCTTTATCTCTAGAGAAAAGACTGACTATCAAAACCTCCCTAACATTAGAATAATATGCTCTACCAAACACTTTAAAACTGACTCATTTCAAAATGATCTCAAAACATGCAACTGGAACCTCTTGAAATCTCTTCCTCTTAATGAAGCAGTATAATTCTTTAACTCAACCTTCCTTTCCATTTTGGATAAACATGCCCCTGAACATTCTATTAGAATGAAGTCTAATATAGCCCCTTGGCTCTCAAAGGAAACAAAGAAATTAATTCATACTAAGAATAAAGTTTGGGCCAAATGGAGACACCACAGAATCAGCTCTGATTTTCTTCATTTTTGCCAACTTAGAAACCTTACAAAAAAAGCTATAATCTCTGACAAAAAAAAACTACTACTGTGAACTACAACAAACCCATTTAAATAAACCCAAACAATTCTGGTCTTCAATCAACAAACTCCTTTCTCCTGGAACAGCTAAAACTCCCTCCCCTCTAAACGCTGACCCAGATACCCCTAACCATACTGCAAATGCTTTTAACTCCTTTTATAGAAACCATTCAAGCTCTTGCTAGACAACTAAACACCAATAACTTTTACCCTCCAAATAAATTTGACTCCCCCCACAACTTCACTCTTCAGCCCATCTCTACCTCTTTCATCTACAAGCTTATTCTCAAACTGAAACCCTGCACCCCCTCTGCTGACAAACTCCCTTCTCTCTTTCTTCAAAAGGCTGCTAAACAGATTGCATACCCTATATCTATACTCATAAATAGGACTATCCAAGAGGGAACCATACCTGATATATGGAAAGTCTCTCATATCATCCCACTACACAAAGGTGGTAACTCTATTGACTACACTAACTTTAGACCTATTGCTCTTCTCTCACCTCTAGCTAAGATAATGGAAAAATGTATTCATCAGCAACTTGCACAGTATCTCTCTTTACACAACATTATAGCCAACTGTCAACATGGCTTCAGACCCCACCATAGCACCTCAACTGCCCTCCTTTCCTTTGTTGATACCATCAACAACTATCGTAACTCTAACCTTGTCTCCTCTGCTCTATTCATTGACCTCTCTAAAGCTTTTGACATGGTGAACCACTATTCCCTTATTTACATCCTTGAATCCCTGTCATTTGATAACCTGGCTATAAAATGGTTTAGTTCTTATCTAAGTAACAGACAACAAGCCGTTCTTTGGGACAATCATATCTCTTCCTTATTGCCTGTTTCTATTGGAGTCCCACAGGGCTCCATTCTTGGGCCACTTCTCTTCTCCCTTTACATAAACGATCTTAACACTGTAATCCCTCAAGCTACCTGCATCCAATACGCTGACGACTCCACTATTATTTGTTCAGCATCTACCTCTTCAGAGATACTCTCTCTAACTCAAACTACCTTCAACACTGTAGAAACTTGGTTTACTAGACGGTACCTTCTCCTCAATGCTAAAAAAACTAAACTTCTCCTTTTCACTCCTACCACTCGAGCCTCCCCTTTAAACTTCAACATCTTGTCTAATGACACCACTGTCATTGCTCCTGACATGACAACTAAACTGCTAGGAATAACCATTGATAACAATCTCACTTTTGATCAACACATCAATAACATCATTAAAACAGGTAACAAAAAAATAGGTTCTCTATACCGTATTAAACCATTTCTTACACCTTCCACCAGAGCTACTATCGCCCACTCCCATCTGATATCTACTCTCTTTACGCCTCACCTATTTTCAGTAACCTTAAAAGGCTAACCTAAATAAACTAGCAACTTGTTACAATAGCATTTTGCCACCAGTAACCCTTTCAGAACACATCACTGTCATAACCTAAAACTCCTAGGCTGGCTAGAGCTTCAAAACTGTCTTATGATCTCACAACTTACTATTGCCCACAAGATACTTTACCAACCAGATAACACCCCAATACTTTCTCGACTTTTAATCCCTTATAACAATCTTACCTCCCTTGATCTTCTTCTAAACTTATGACCAAATCTGTAAAATCCCATAACTTAGCTGGTGACTCTCTGTTCACTAATACTGTAGGTAGGACATGGAATCTGCTACCCACTGATATCACTCTAACCTCCTCCTTACCACTCTTCAAACAAAAATCAAACAGTACTTCCAAAACCACTGGCTTTGTTCCTGCAGGACTCTGACTAACCTTCTTCACTCCCCTACTCAACTATAACTTTATACATTGCTTAATACCTATACATACTATTTCTTTTTCTTGCCCTGTTGCTCTCCTCTTACGCTCTGACTCACTCCTCTTTTCTCCCCACCCTCTCTTCCATCTTCCTACCTCATCTCCTTACTTGACTACTGTTTCTCACTCTTTCCCTCTCTTGTATTACTACATTAATTCCTTTAAATCTCCTGCTTTACCTCTTTCTCTTTGACAGATTATTGAAAACTAATAGCTAATCTTTAGCTTTTTAATGTTCACTTCTACTGACCTAGTATAATTTTTGCAATATGCTTCTACTACCTAGTAAAACTTTTGTAAGTGCCTTAGGTTTTTGTTGTTCTTATTACTAAATGTATATTCTTATTGTACATACATTTTTTTATTAATATGTCTCTTTGTATTGAATTATGTGTGGAGCTTTTCTCCCTGGGCCTCTACTGAAAATGGACATATATCCAGCTAGACTAGCCCGGTTAACAAATGTAAAATAAATAAAATAAATAAATAAAATAAATAAAAGGGGCATTGTATTCAATTATGGGCCTGATGAGTGACGAGTAGAGGGGCACAATGACCTCTCTTGATTTGGATGCGAACCCTTTTGTGATAAGGTGGGCTATATAGAAGGTCTTTCTAACCACTTTGGCAACATGATTATCAAAGGAGAGATTACTATCTACATTGGTCCCCAAATCTCTAATTACTTCCTCCGTACTTAATGGATTACCACCTATGTGGTAATTTGTGGGTAACTTGTTTTTCCCAAAGGGGATGACTATGCACTTTTTAGCATTTAGCATGAGGCCATGGCTCTGGCACCAAGCATCCGTCTCTGTGAGACCCTTTTGGAGGATGCTTGTGTCAGCTGGAGATTCGATTATGGCCCCCAGTTTGCAGTCATCTGCAAACTTTGTCAGCCATAATCCCCCCGTGTTAGCCTGAACCTCAGAGAAGTATATACCGAACAAGAGAGGTCCCAGAACTGAGCCCTGTGGGATGCCAGTTGTAACTGGTTTGGATTCGGACATGGCACCTGCGATTCTGACCATGTGGGTTCTATCTCTGAGCCAGTTTGCAACCCATCTTGTAATATAGGGGTTGATATTTAACTGGTAAGCTTATTTATGATGCCCGAGTGGGGTATTGTGTTGAAGGCTTTTGTGAGGTCCAGGTAGGCTGTGTGGACTACCTTGCCCTCATCTATGGCTTTGGTAACTGTTTCAAAGAAATCAACTAGGTTTAAGAGGCAAGATCTGCCCTTAACAAAGCTGAATTGGGTAGGGTCAAGTGTCTGGAGGCTCCCAATGTCTTTGTTTATGAGTTCCATGATAATACGCTCTATAGCTTTACAGACCAGACTAGTCAGGCTTATGGGACGATAGTTTCCGGCGTCCATTGTGGCACCACCTTTGTGGAGTGGGACCACTGTAGCTGTACGCCATTCTTTGGGTACATATCCTGTAGTAAGGCTAAGTTTGAACAGTGACTTAATGTAAGGGTTCAGTTCTTCTTGGAGCTCATGTAAGACACAGCCTGGGACACCGTCTGGTCCCATAGATGCTGTGTTTTTTGTTTTGGAGAGGGCAGCTTTCACCTGTGCATCTGTGATATCAGGGAGGTTACATTCAGTTGGGATAGGCATTTGCTCCTTTGGGGGGTGAGGGGGGGAGAAGTTTGCGCTGAATCTGTCTGCCAGGATGTTGGCTATGTCTGCAGGTTCAGTATATTTTGTAGCGTTATGCAACAATTCAGAGCATATCTGGGAGTTTCCACCCATGTTTCTGACATAACTAAAGAAGGCCTTGTGATTATCTTTAGTGTCTAGGGCAATTTTTCTTTCGAAACTGGCCTTTGTTGATTTTATGAGGGATCGAAGTTTCTTGCTAATACTGATCAGAGATGCCTTCCCTTTTTGGGATTTTGCTCTGTCATGTAGTAGCTTCCTCCTTCTGTTGTATAGCTTATTTATGGCCGGGTCCACCAGACCAGTCTCCTGTTTTTGGAGGAGTGAGTCTTGGTTTTATTTGGGATAGCATGATCCATGCATTCCTGCAGGTGCTCATAGAATGCATTTGTAAAGGATTCTGCGGATTGAGCTATATTATCCTCTGGCCCAGGGGCTTTGAAGGATTCCACCTCAGTCTTGAGAAGTGCAAAGTTGGCTTTTGAGAAATTCTTTACAGTGATTTCCTTGGCTGGGGGTGGGGACGGGATATGGATGTCCAGGGAAATTTGTTTATGGTCTGATCTTACCAATGAGGGGTTTACCTCTGGTGTGGAACATAGAGTCCCCATGTTGGTGATGACCAGGTCCAATATGTTGTTCCCTCTTGTGGGAGTGATGACCAGTTGTTCCATTGCATTAGAATTTATAAATTCAAGGAACCATTGGGCGAGGGTGTTTGGGCTTGAGTAGTTTTCCCAGTCAATGTTTGGGTAGTTGAAGTCACCCAATAACATAGTGTTTGGAGAGACCTTCATATTCTCCAGTGTTCTTAGGAATGCCAACTGGGGTTCCTGTAATAGGGAGGGTGTTCTGTAGCAAGCTACAAACTGAAAGGCAGTTTTGCCCACTGTTAGTTGCACATGGATAGTTTCCAATGCTTCGTGCAGTGCCACTAACCTGGAGGTGTAGGTATCTTTGATGAATATAGATACTCCCCCTCCTTTTGTGCTTCGGTCTGAGTTTTGGGGCCGAAACGCATGGTATGAGTTATAACCTGGTAGTGCTGGGGTGCTCTCAGGAGCCTTGAACCAGTTTTCTGTTACTGCACAGACATCGATTTTCTCCATACTGAGGAGAGTCTCGAGTGCATCCATCTTCAGGTTTAGACTTCTGGCATTGAGTAGCATTACCTTTAGTTTTTTTATCTTTGGGTTGTCTGTTGAGGTGGGTTTGTCCTTTGAGCCTTGCCTAAAAAAGGCACTATGGGGGTGGCAAGAGCCTTGGCCTGTATACAAAAGCCTAAGGGTGACAGGTGCAAGCCGAACATAGTGAAGCAACATGGTTTGTCGAGCATGTCATCCCAGGCTGACAGACACTGGATCCCCTTTGAATGACACCAATACTTTAGCCAATTGTTGAAACTGATCATTTTGTCTTTATACTGTGGCATCATTCTTGGTGAGGGCAAGATGCTACTCAAGGTCAGGGACATACCAGCCTGGGCTACATGGTCAGAGAGCTCCTCTATGTCTCTTTTCATGTAGTCCAGGGAGGTACATCTCAGGTCATTCACACCAGCATGGACAATGATGGAGTCATACTTGTACTTGCTTTGGAGTGACCTGAGTGCTTGTGTTATGTGGCGGATCCTGGCCCCTGACAGGCAGCTTACAGTGACCTTCTCCTTGTTCAGTCTGGTGAGTGGGATGTCAGTGTGCCGGACAATAGAGTCCCCAATAACAAGTGTATTTGGTGTGTTGTTTGGCCTTATGGGCTGTGACTGTGAGGCACACTGATTTTGTGAAATATGTGATTTTTGGGTATTGAGGGGTGGCTGTTGCTTGGATATCTGCTTAGGAGGTCTTTGCTGTTTAGGCAGATTTTTATTTAGAGCCTCAGAGTATGTTTTTGTGTGTTTATGTGTTGGGTATGCAGATGCAATAGGTCTGTGTGAGACTGGATTTGTGGTGTAGGTGGTTACCCTTTCCTCCTGACTGACTGTGCCAGTCTTGGGTTGAGAGAGCTTTGCCTCCAGTTTGGCTGTGTAACTGCATCTCTCACATGTATTAGAGTTTGCTGGAAGGAGGAGATGGCTGTCTGTGTACATAAAGCAATTGTAACATTGCCTCAAAATTCCCAGATTCACCATCTGGACTGGAGAGTAACCTTGAAACTGACCCTTGGACATACCAGATTAGTATAGGGAATTGTTTTTTTTACTGATCAGATTAGGGAAGGGAACTGATTTTTCACTTGATCAGGAAGGACCAATTGGGAGTCTAATACTTATGAGAAGTCAAGGAGGGTGTAGTGCTTTAGTTAGTTAGTGTATCCTTATAAGAGCTGAGCAAGTGCAGGGCTTTAGAAAGAGAATAGAGTGATTACTTGGAGAGTTTGAACAGTTCTAAGGGAAAAAGTGAAGAGAAGATTTTGTGGAGCCTGGAATAGTTTAAACCTGTTAGGCAGCGCTGCCCAACGCTGCTCAGTGTGCAAGCCAGCAAGACCTTAGAGATACAGGTTGAGTCCAACATAGTTAACAAGAGTCTACGTTCAGTTTACACCCAATTATTTATGCGACATGCATCCAATAATGCATAGTAGTAATCATATAAAATGAATGCATATATGTGTGTAAATATTGTTCTATCTGCTACTAGTGGAGACAATTTGAAGCTTTAATTAAGCGTGAATGTGGGTTACGTGTCTGAAAAAATAATTATCAAGGTGCTGCTTACTGTGATGGATCCGAAGTCTTCTTAAGACACTAAGGTCTTGCTGGCTGGATTCTGCTGAAATCAAAGTCTAGTCATAATTGCATTTACAGTCTGCTGCCCACAGAATCTTGCAAAATGTACACAGATGCAGCACCAAACCCTGTCACTTTGAAAGCAGTAATTAATAAATAACTTTTTATAACAAACCACACGGACTACTTTTGCAGCTTTAGTTACACTGTACCACATTTTACTTCTCATTCAGCATAAATGATGTGAGAAGTGTAACACGCACAACTACCTCTAACAATGTTATCTGATGTAGTCTCTTTACAGTGGTTTTACATACTGTTTTTCTCCTTGGTATTCTATTTTGGTCTTTGTATGAAAACATCTGTTTGCTGGTATTTGCAGAAAAATATGTTTTCATCCTGTGGAGAAATAATGCTGATATTGTCTTTTAAGGAACCATCTTGTGCAAATGCTGACTTGATAAAAGCGCCATTCAAACTTCCTTGCTTAACAGTGTCATATGATAGAAACACGTACAGATTGTTCTCCTGCTCTCCATTCTTTAAGGAAGCAGGTTATCTTTCTTACTGACAATGTGAAATGCATACATCCTTCTTTTTTACATTTTTGCTAAGTCTGTAAGATGTCAGCTTTCTTGCTGAGAGTGTAAAATGCATACATTCTTGCTGATTTTGTAGAAAAACATGTCCATTAAGCAAATTCCTTATTTTTCAAGCCACAGTCATTTAGTATGGATGCTAATCACATATTGCTAAACTCTATTTCTACATTTAAGCAAGCTTTATTTTATACCTTATTTATGTTGCATATTTGTACAGAATTACTTTCAACCTTAATACATTGTTGAGCATACTCTTACAATTTCCTCTTTTTTTAAACATACTAACAAAACACTTTATACTATGTATCTTTTCTTTTGATACAAGTCAAAATGCAATTTTACACAGTTAATACAATTATATCAAGTATTAATACTAGAACTGAATGTATAATTTAGTCTAGCAACTTTTTTCTTGCAGACCATTCTGTGAAAATATTTCACCAGTTATGGGCTATGTCGGGCTTTAGTTTTATTTTTTAACTTGATTAATTTACTCTTTTGCAATCACAGAATTTAATTTCTGACTTAGAACTCTTCCAGTAACTCTTTGCAGCTGTTGAATTAACTATTTACTTTTATTAATCATTTTATACCAAAAGATTAGAGATAGACTAATATCTATAAGAGACAAGAATTATGTGCTACTGCAACCATTATTTAGTACTAAAAATATACAGTTTTAATGTCATTTTAACCATAACATTGTGGTCATATTTCTGAACTCCCCATTAACACTTTAGTTGACAGTGAAATGAACATCTTAAAGTAATGAGCTGGGCTTTTAATACTTGAGGATTTAAAAAACATGATTTATACACTGAAGAATTCTATTTACATATTAGTCCATTAGCTGTATGAGTACAATATGTTAATATCATTTTTCTCTAACTGGGGTAACCGATACTAGTACAGATAAAATGATGGTCCAAAAACCAGTGATAACATTACAATTAGTGAAAAAATGACAACTTGACAAATTACTTTTGTACTTCTTACTTTACAATGTGTTCTTATACAGTATATATTTACACAGACTGTTTGCTACTCATGCATTTCAATCTAGTAGGTACCTTGGACCCATTTTTTAAATTCCATTTGTACTGAATTCTTTTGTATTCACACATACAAAGACTGTAAAATACATTTAGTCTAATCTTACAAATTTAGTAACATTAATATCAAGCAAAATCTTGGAAAATTCTTATGTCTCTTTAGAAGTATTTAGTGGAATTGCCACCAGAAGCAACTACATACCGATAATTAGAAACATTCATGCTTTTGCATACCAACATTGTCTTACCAAAAACATATTAAAAATGGTGACCAGTATTCCTCATTTTTTACATATCTTTACTCTCTCTCTCTCTCTCTCTCTCTCTCTATAGCTTTACAGTTTTACAGGTTGTAAATACAATTTAATACTAAAGAATAAAATATATTGGCCTGTCATGATTAATCTGTTTACCAGTATTTCTAATGCACTAATGCCTGTTTTCTCCTCCCCTCAAAAGAGTATTGTCAAGAAGGAATGAGATATTATTTCTTCCTGTAGCTTTATTTTAGACCCTTTTGCAATACTGCCCACACAGTCAGTGTAAAACTGAGAAAGTACCCCTCCCCCTGTAGTACTGCAGTATTGTTTATTTGCTTTATGTTGTGAGAATAGAATGTATGTTAGTCTAACACTGGTTTTATATTTGCTTTATTATGTTACTAACAAACTATGGACCTTTGTCTGATTTGATACTTTTTTGGCTGTTTTCAATGACAGAATATATTTTTTTCTGTTGCCTTTGATGTCTACTACTACTAGCAGTTATTTGTAACCTCCTGTATACTTTATTTGAACTATATGTATACTATAGCCCATCTGCTGGGTGTACTTGATGTAAATGAGTTTTTTTTACTTTTAACATTTACCTACAAACATATTATCAGTGACATATATGCACAATTGTGATGTTTTATTACAATTACCAAATAGTGTTGCATGTGAACATTTAACAATTATGTTTTAATAAAAATAATGTTTTAGAAAAACTCAAGCCACTTGTCTGGCAATCAATCTTGTTTTTTTACTTTATCTGCCTAACATTTCCTGTAACTATTTATCCAGTCTGGGAATGTCTGAGCTCACATTTTAAACTCTGTAGACCATAGTTAAAACTTTTAGCATGTTTCTTTTAATCATCTGTTAATACACTTGCAATCTGATAGCAAAATGCAGTTATAAAACACTTAGAAATATAATAAGTATTTGTGATTTGCATAACTATGCATTTATATTACATATATAGACATTATTTTACAATTAGCTTGTATATTTTTGTAACTTGGATTTCTGTATTGTTTTATTTTTTTAACTGCCCTGCCATTCATTTTACAAAGACTGCTTGACTAATACCATCTGTGATTTTATTTCTTTTTAAAATTCAGAACTTTAACTGTTTGGTGTGGTCTTACTATACAGTTATAAAAAATTGTAAAAAAAAAAAAAAATAGATATTGGCTTAACTAACACATTTATATTTACATTATTTATATTTGCTGTTGTCTGCCTTTTCTCTTATGCATTTTAACAGATGTACTTTATATGAAAAGAAAATACATGCATGTCAGTCTTGTGACTTCATATTTTTATTATTAACTAGAACTGTTTTGTTTACCTTTTGACTATGCTATGAGAATGACAGTCACATGCTGTACTTTACTGTTGTGCTGATAACTGTCTTGCTTTAACTGAATGAAAGTTTTGCAACATTTGGGAATGATTTGTCCATACATCAGATCCTGCTATGTATGCTTAACCATTTTCAATACACATGTATATTGTAAAATATGCCTTTCTTGTACAGATCAGCTGTAGTTTCCTGCTCTTTTGCAATGTTTTCTTAAGCTCAGCTGTTGTATGCAGGAAGTCAGTCTCTGTCAGTTCAGCAAATTTATTTTCTTTATCCTGTAACTGCTGTACTTCTGCATGAGCTGTCTGATATGTCTCAGTACCCTGTCTGTCTGAATCTAAAACTGCTATTCAGTTTTGAAAAAAAAATTGTATAACTTGTCTAAACTTCCTGAATGCTTTGTGTCTGTCTTTTAGAGGATTATTACATTATTTTGTAAAAAGATGTACTGGAGGTTCTGTCAGTAACTGATTTGACTCCTGTTGTAACTCTGAAATAAACCATTAACATGTGGTGACAGGACATTACTGTTGAACATCTGAATATAATGTTAGCATATTAACTTTTCCTGGTTCTTTACCATTAAAATGTTTGTCTGTACAGTCTAACCTTTGAATAATGGCATGCACTGTATTTTTATGACATTGTACACAGAAAGCAGTTTCATATGATTTACACAATAATCATTTGTCATACCCCACATGGTTTTCTTTGAGATACCAGTCTAATATTGTAATACATTTGCATAATGCCTTACTATCAACTTGCCCTAATAAGGTTTTACATTTACTAATGTGCTGTGTATACCAACATTGCAGTTTAGTCCATATTTTATCTGGTCGTTCTGCTACATTAAGAGTAAAGCTTGCTTACACCTGCTTGAATTATGTCTAATAGCATCCATACTAAAAATGTGACACAGAAAAAGGTCTTACCACTTAGCAAGAAAACAGGTGATCAGGCTGTTGTTGCAGATGGCTGGAAATTTTTTGGAGTCACTCGAGAAGCTGGTGAAACACAGCAGGCAGCGAGATGCTGTGAAAAGTTGGTGGTCATCTTTCCTGGAGAATTTATGGTCTTGTGCTTTTCCTGCACTGCAGGCTCAATCTAGATTCAGACATCTGAGAATCTGTACTGCTACAAGCTGCATAAACTGGAGTATTTCTGTTTAGGATTTACACATATATACAAATGTTAGATATTGCAATTTGACAGAAGTGACCCCCTGCAGGCCTTACCACTCCCTCTGTTTTCAAATACAGGCTAGGCTCACCATTGAAAAATTAATTATCAAGGTGCTGCTTACTGTGATGGATCCGAAGTCTTCTTAAGACACTAAGGTCTTGCCGGCTGGATTCTGCTGAAATCAAAGTCTAGTTATAATTGCATTTACAGTCTGTTGCCCACAGAACTTGCAGAATGTACATTGATGCAGCACCAAACCCTGCCACTTTGAAAGCAGTAATTAATAAATAACTTTTTATAACAAACCACATGGGCTACTTTTGCAGCTTTAGTTACACTGTACCACATTTTATTTCTTGTTCAGCATAAGTGATGTGAGAGGTGTAACATACGCAAATACCTCTAACAATGTTATCTGCTATAGTCTCTTTATAGTGGTTTTACATCCTGTTTTTCTCCTTGGTATTCCATTTTGGTCTTTGTATGAAAACAACTATTTGCTGGTGTTTACAGAAAAATATGTTTTCATCCTGTAGAGAAATAATGCTGATATTGTCTTTTAAGGAACCATCTTGTGCAAATGCTGACTTGAGAAAAGCACCATTCAAACTTCCTTGCTTAACAATGTCATATCATAGGTTCATAGGTTCATAGGTTCATAGAACACATACAGATTGTTTTCCTGTTGTCCATTCTTTAAGGAAGCATGTTAGCTTTCTTACTGACAATGTGAAAAGTATGCATCCTGTTTTTTTACATTTTTGAGTGCCTTGTTTAGTACTCTGCAATACATTATACTAAATATACCAGTTTTCTCTAGTGTGGCAGAAAATAGTGCCAAGACTAGAAGTTTATAAAGCCATGTATAAATAAATAAATAAAATGAATTATATTAAAATAAATGGATTAAGTAAATCATTTCAAATAGTCTTGCTCACAGCTGGAAACAAATTGTTCATGACATTTGTCAATTTTTATTTCTCCATTTAGCTGTGAAGGATATTTTGGAGGGTTCCTATTAGATGAATATATTAAAATGTCGAGTACAACATGCTTGACACACTTTGATCGATCGTTCATCTAATTGAACACTGAAAAAGACGAAAACCGGAGTTCTGAAAAGTTTTAGTTGGCCATGGTGGTGAGTGTAGCTTGTGACGTAAGGACGCTACGCTGTCTGGAATGGCTAGGTAAGTGAATTCCGTACTTGTGTGTGTATGTTGCAATTACCAGGTAATTGCCCTTTCCCTAATGTAGAGCGATCTCGGAGTTGGTATATATAGTTAGGGGGTGTGGGGGTAAAGCCCCCCACTTTCTTTTAAAAGTAGAAAAGTGTGTTTAGGTTTGAAAGTTGTTGAATGATGTGAGAATGTATAGGTTTATATGTATTAGTTGTATGTGTGTGTGTTTCATGTTAGTGTAGGGAAGGTGTGGGACAAACAAAACTTTTTGGAACTCCAATTTCATTATTTTAAGTGTTCAGTTAAATGAACGTTTGATCAAAGAGTGTCGAGCATGTTGTATTCAACATTTTGATCATTTGTTCATCTAATATAGACCCTATTTTGGAGTAGTTGCTCTGTGTTGAAATTCCCAGTCTTGAGAGAATAGATGAAATTATTGATTGGTAAATTGGGGCCCATTATTTTATATAGAGCTATACTTAATCCTTTAATATGAAACGAAATACTTAAGAAGCATCATGACTGAACTGGTGATGCATCATGCAATTTTATAATTTCTGAGAACTTAAGATAATAGTCAGTGCTAATGAGATAATTGCTGGTCTTGAAATGGAATAACTATGCAGGTGGTCTGTCTGGGGTTTCACGAGGCAGCATTGTGCCTTTATCTTTGGTCCTGTGAAGCATATTGCAAATGTGGGGGAAAAAATGATAAGATAAACCAGGCCAAAAGCATAAAGTCACATGCTGCTTCTTAACTGTTTTGGTACAACCACTTTGTTGGAGTTAAACAACAGTCTTTGTGAAGTGTGAGTTTCCCCATGAAAGGTATACTCCTCTGAAAAATGAGTCTTTTAACTTTTCATCTGTTCAGCCTGACAGTACTGTGTTTCTTTAACAACTGTATTTCAGTGTCTTGCTCTGTATTTTTGTTTTACTTGGATTGCTTGTCTGTGTACTTAATAAAGGATTTTTGACTGGAAACAGACTGCCTGCCTTGCTTGGATTACTTTCAAATACTTAGTAATTCTGTACAATTATATATTTTTTATTATTTTTTTTTTGACTTAAGACGAGTTTAAGCTCATTACTTCTGCTATTATTGTCTGATCTGATTAATATACAGTGATTAACTAGAGATACATGGACTGAAAATTTTCCACACAGAGGAGTTTCTTACACTGTTTTGTTTTTGGACCCACTACACTTGTTTAATGGGTTGTTTTGAGACTTTGGGGATACCACAGAGATTACTTGTTGTTCTGTATATTGTAAAATGTTGTCACACACTGAAAGCAAATCAAAATGTTATCAGAAATACCAGATGAAATGTCAACATTTATTTGCACCATGCTTTTCAGCACGTCTGCAATCTGAGTTATGGTTGTCTATTTTAGTAGATCGTACTGCACATGTGAGAAGCATCAGTAGACTCCATGAACCCTTAAATTATTGCTTCAAAACTCTGAGCATTATTCACCTCACGAGTATAAAAATAGACTGATTCACAGACATTTGGATGATTGTGCGACTCTGCAAATCATTCGCTGCTTAAGTGCACTCTATAAGTGTCCACTGTGCATTCATTTAATAATGCCCTGCTGTTTACAAGCTATTCTAACCAAAATATTTGGTTGGCATATTGATGCAATTTGAAAATAAAAATGCAGGTTTTGTTTAAACCACCCTTTTCTGACTCAATAATGTTATATTTTTACTAAAATAAATTGGCAATGTAGCTTTCGAATTAGTTACACTGTCCTTCTAGCACTTGGATGATCTCTCAAGTTACAATGTTAAATCCTACTCCAGTATTAAGCCTAAATGAGAGACATGTGCTCTCTGTTGCTGGGAGACAATTGCCCTTTATAGCCATTTTTTTGTTGTTGTTCATTCTACCCATCATTTCATCATTTGCATGACTGCTGATTTGTCCTTTAGTTAAAACAGCTTGGTTTCTGTCTTGGAACTGTTTGAATCAGTAACTATATAGTCAACAGTCTGAATCAATTAATTTCAAAACGTTTCTCTGTCTTTTTTTATTTGTACACCACATTTTATAGAAATGAAGAAGCAGTCAACAGTCAACAGTTTCCTCTGTTTCTTGGCTGCATGAACAGGCTTCTTATCATGCAGATAACCACACCTTGAACAGTATAACATCTGCTCAACTGAATGCATTGCATTTTAACTGCATTGACTTGACAAAATAAAGTACTAAATATCTTTGGTGCCACGTGGTTTGAAGGCATTTTTACATTATACTCTAGTACAAAAGCCTTATTCTGCTAATTTACACACAATGAAATCCTTAACTACATCCTTCATTTGAAAGTAATTAATTCTGTTGCTCTATGAACATTTATAGCTTTTTCTATTGTTAGCTTGAACTTTGGCAAAGGTCTTGTTTCTTACTTTGTTGTTTCATATGCCATGAACAATTTCTTCTTTCAGCAATAAATCATGCAGATCTTGAAACACGATCTTTAGCTGTGTGCCTCACTCTCATATGCTTCAGCACAATCATGATGCTGTTAATTTCTAGTAGAAATAGGGATCACAGCATTACTTAAAGGAAAACTCCACCATAGAACTAGAAAAAAATGTGTTTTTTCACTCTCTCTTTGTTTTCTGACCTATTTTAACACCTCAGAATCATTCTAAGTGCTTTATTTGTAATTTTAGCCTGTTATTCACAAGGTGGCTACCAATGGTGTTTGATGTATGAACGTGATCTTGTTCTCCCTCAACCCTTTCTCTTTCCCATAATGCTTTGTATGACTCATAGCAGACATAAGGAAGTAACTGTGAATTCCCATGCCACTGACATATAATGGGATTTGTGTTAGTCACTGTTATCTTCTTTACCTTCTGTAAAAGGACTGCTTCTTTTCTGTCTCTAATCACCCTCATTAAGTTTATAGGCTGCAGTTGAGCAAGCAGGTAATATAATCATACATTTTTTAAACAGTGTTGACAAATTGACTAGGCAATGTAACATGATTACAGACTATAGAGGAGGATCTAGTCAGGTTTTGGGCAAGGACATAACCAGTGAGTTTTAAAGTATAGCTTGAAGCTTTTTTTGAACTGAGTAAGAGAGGGTTCAAGAGAAAGATCAGCAGGAAGAGAGTTCCAAGTTTTGCCAACAGAGTTCACAAACAAGGTGTCCCCAGCAGAGTTGTTGATTTTAGATGTTTGGACCAGTAGTTCATTAGAAGAGTGAAGGGACCTCAGGTTGCTATAAGGGTTGATGATATTTTTAAGAGCAGGTTTATTATCAGGGTGGTTGAGAACTTTATGTGAAATTATAAGCTGGTTATACTGAAATAGGCTAAGCCAGTCTAGAACCCCAGAAGATTTAGGTTGTGACAGTGGTGGGCCCTATAGGCTGCGCCTGTTGCAAATCTAGCAATATGGATATAACAGCTGCAGAGTTTGCTAAGAGCGGATTTGTTCAAATCAGTGAGTAGAGGGGAGGCATACAGAAGGGTGGAGAGTAGATGGGAATGAGCAATAGCAGTCCTAGCAAATGGAGTAAGGAAAGGTTTGGTCTTATAGAGGGAGCCACGTTTTTTGTTGATGTTTTGATAGTTTGATTGACATGGATATCAAATTTGAGGGTGTTGTCTATTGTGACACCTAAGAGTTTGGTTTGTGCATCTGGGAGATAATGGTACCATTATTAGATTTTATGATAAAGAGTAGTGAGGAAGACTTACAAGTGGAGAAGAAAAGAAGCAACTTTGTTCTGTTAGGGTTTAATATCAGCTGATGGTTAGAGAGCCAGTATTCAACTATATTGAAAGTATTGTGGGTTAATGTCATTAGATCTGTTGAGAAGGTGGCTGAACAAATCAAGGTGGAGTCATCTGCATAATAGATACAGGTAGCATTTGGGATGATAGCTGGAAGGTCATTAATAAAGAGAGAGAAAACAAGAGATCCTAGTATGGAGCCCTGGTGACACCTAGGGTGTCTGGTAGATGGGTTAATAGCTTGTCCTGCCACAGGATTGCTTGTTGTCTACCACACAGGTAAGACTGCAACCATTGAAGTGCATGGTTATTTAGTGAGAATGCCTTAAGGGTGTGCATGAGTATTTGGTGGTTGACCATATCGAAGGCCTTGGAGAGATCTAAAAAGAGGGCTCAGGAAAGCTTGCTATTATTTTGGTTATGGTTTATGGTGTTAGAGAAGGATATGAGGGCTGAGGTGGTACTGTGGTGAGAGTTAGCCAACAGCTTATTCTGGGTAAGATAATGCATAAGTTGTTTATAGACACACTTTTCCATAATTTTAGCCAATGGTGACAGAATAGCTATGGGTCTAAAGTTTGACAGTTCGAAGGAGTTGCCTCTTTTATGGAGTAGTATTACATGAGATATTTTCCAAATGGAGGGGATGTTGGCTTCAGATAAGGTTCTGTTGATTATGATGGAGATGGGGTATGCTATGGCATCTGCTGCTTTTTGCAGATACTCTAGTGGTTGGAGATCACCTCCCAGAGTAGTTGGTTTTAATTTCTTAATTAGAGATCTTATTAAATTAGAAAATTGCTAGAATAACAGGATTGGTGCAACACATTTTTTTCTGAAGGATCTGAAGTCCAAAACTCAAATCTGTATTGTTAGCAGACTAACCCTCCTACAAAACCTATGGACAGTTGATGACCACCGACCATGTGCTCCCTTCACTTCCTCCTTATTGGTCATTTGCACACACTATGACAAACCAGCCAATTCACTACTTTCAACCACAGTGAGTGATTTATTTTACTATGTCCCTTGTTTGGTCCATAACATCCATTGAACCTTTCACTCATCTGGGGGGCTGGCAAACTCAAAGCTGGGAAAGGGATTTGATGCAGCAGGCAACCTTTTTTTTTTTTTTTTTTTAGGCAGGGATAGCAATGAGTGAATACTCCAATCAGGATTCATGGCAACATAAAGTAAATAAAGCCTGTGAACTGCTGCTGAGCCAACTAAACTATTAAGCTAGTCAGGATGGGGGGGGGGGGTGGCAGACCAATGCACCCTCTCAGTGCTGCTTAGTCTGATGTCTGGGGGAGAAAAAAATTCCGTACTAGAAATGTGCCCCACATCTTAACAGAGGGGAAGAAGTCAAGCCATCCACCAATGTCCATAAAAATGTTGCCTGCACATTGAACCATGCACAGTGCACACAATAGTTCAGAATCTTCAACTCGGAATCTGAATAAAAATAAATAAATAAATAAATGCTGCAGAAATAAAATATATTTTTTATTATTCCCCATTTTTGGGCCCCTAGCTTTCATTGGGCCCTAGGCATCTGCCTATTTTTCCTTCTGCTGGATCCAGCTCTGCTTGTAGAACCTATGTTGTTGGTGGAGTGAGAAAAGGATGAATGTCATGAAATGTACTCAGAAGAAAATGGTGGCTGCTGATCTGCAATATTGCCAAAGTTTAACAGCTTTAATTGGAAGGTAGATGCCTGGGTCATCTGATTTTTTATGTGTTTCTACTTTCTTTTGATGATTTGCGGCTTTTTTGTCAATTTGTTCCTTATTTTAGCAAATTGGCTTGTCTATATTTTTCCACTTTACTTGCCATTTCATCATTCACATGACTGTTGAGGGGTTTTTTATTCAGTCTTTTTTTTCATTTTTCTTTCACTTTTTTAGTCTATGGGCTGGGTTTGTTCCATGTTTCAAATTTCTCTCTATAACTCTATAGTGGCTGCAATGTTTTTTTAGTATCATTATTAATATTATTATTATTATTATTATTATTATGGGCTCAGGATGTATTTTACATTTTACAAACATTTTTCAGTGTTACCCTAGACTTCAAACTTGATGGCAAAATACAGACACTTAGGAGTCAACAGCATCAAGTGTACCTGTTATGCTTACTAGCATGGTAGTAAACCATGTGAGTAATGTACTGGCATGGCATCTAACATGCAGATAAGTATTATCAGTAAGTAAATCTTACAGCAGTATATTGTTTATTCATATATTTTCTCATCTAAATATGCTATAAGTATCTTCATCTTTTCACATTAATCTAAGTTGTTCTCTTACCTGAGATGATTCCTCGTAAAAGAATAAAAAAAAATCCTCTCCTGAATAGCATCAGCTTCCACAATTGATTTTGCAATGTTATCTTCTCTCAACCCTCATATTTACTGTCTGACTATGCACACAAATTGCTTTGGAGTTCAGAAATATCAGCCTTGATTTTGTGCAGCACTGTTAGAGAAATTATGATTTTCTGATCTGAGTTTGATGCTGTGTCCAAATTTCTACCACTTGTGTAGTTATAGCATACTTATGAATACTCTCAAAAGAGTTATTTCCACCATCTCCTCAACAAAAATGCAAAAATAAGTAATTTTAGTGTTCTGTATGTCAAAACATTGCAGTTAAGCTCTCATGAGGGATTGAACACAGAAAATAAATATGCAGTAGGGATAGGCTGGTCTCATGTAAGGGGCACAGCATATCCTGATGCCGAAAGTGACTTTAATTTAATTTGTATATATTTATTTATTTATTTTATTTTATTTTACATTTGTTAACTGGGCTAGTCTGACTGGATGCATATCCATTTTCAGTAGAGGCCTGGGTTGATAAGATCAGTAAAAACAAAAACAAAATCTTATATGCAAAAATTAATAAGTACAATGCACGTTGCAGTTACAGTACAGAGATAATCAAAGAGGGCAGACATTTGTAACATAGTGCAAAAAAATGCAGGTACAATACAAAAAAGAGTTTGATGAAAAAGAGAAATTATGAATTTCTGATCTGAGTTTGATGCTGTGTCCAAATTTCTACCACTTGTGTAGTTATAGCATACTTATGAATACTCTCAAAAGAGTTATTTCCACCATCTCCTCAACAAAAATGCAAACATAAGTAATTTTAATGTTCGGTATGTCAAACTAATCATTAAATAAGATGTAGTACAGCAATAGGACTGAATAAATACCTGAATTCATATGAGACTGAGACATAAAAATGGAATGTTAAAGAAAATATTTTGAATAGGATGAACCCTCCCCCCCGGACTATTTAATGTGGGGAGCATTTCCCTCTGTACTCCTACATGTACTATACCTAATGCCAGCCTGAGTCCCAACTGAAAACACAGGTGTGTAATAGTATGCTAACAATGGATCCTTTGTTGACTCACTGGGAATTCCTCTTGTTTTTTTACTGATAATAAGCATGCATTACAGCCGATTATTTACTGTAAATAAGTGTTCATTGACTTTCATGGTCAACCCAGATTACAGATTGGTGCATCCTATACATCTAAGTTGCACATAGTGATGTTGTAAGACCAATTGCCTGGTGTATAGCCATGATGTCCAGTGTGCTGAAACTGAAGGCAGTTTCTTGTCTAACTTTTGAATTTTCTAATGCAGCTACCTCCCTGGAAATAGAAAAAAAGCACACAAGAAAAGTCTCCAATCATTGACCTAGAAAGGCCATTACAAAATGACAAAGGAATTATATAAAAAAATAAATAAGCCAACATAAAATGATTTGCATGACTCTTTTCTACAATAGCACAAGTTTACTTTGAGAATCAACTGCACTTGAGCATGCCTTTTGTTTAAAGCAACTATGTTTTACTTCACAGATCAAGCAATGTGAATGTGCCACAACCACTCAAATCTATGGAATACAAATTTAAGCTGCAATGGTTTAAATTAATATAGATTTATATAAATATACATAGTATTTTTGCTTCATAGAATTTCATGCATATGTATACTTTTTCTCAAATATTTTTATTGTGTTTTCCAAATAAATGTTTTTTTCACAACTTCAAAATATATGCATACAATATATACAGGTTAACAACAAATTTGATTCAACAAGCAATCTATAACAACAAAATAATCTATTTACATGCCTGTACAAGACATTATGGTCATTTGTCTCTAGTATTTCAATCACTTTTTGCCATACATTGTAATAAGATGTTATCCTTTCAGTTCATAGGTTCATAGGTTCATACTAGGCTATCTGCCCTAGGGCATTTATAAGCCTAGCCAGAGTGTGTTTGGCTTTCGTCACCCCATGGAATGAGTATACTGTGCCCATTATAAGGTTTAGTTTACTGTACCTCTGTCTAGCAGTGACACAGAAGTGACCCCCAGGGTAAACCTACGATCTCCCATCCACTCATCAAGATTCCTCTTGAAGAGAGTCAGTGAGGGGCTCTGCCTAACATGGACTGGGATTTTATTCCAGAGTGAAGGGAGCCTCTGGGTTATGAATCTGTCCCTCCAGAATGTCCTATTTATTTCTGTGCTGAGGTTCAAATCTCTCGATCGCGTAGCTCTGGTGGATTTGGATTTTCTGAGGTGGAGCATGTCCATTAATTCCCGGTTGGACATGGCCTTGTACATTAGGCATAGATCGTCTCTGAGTAGGCGGTATGCTACTGAGTAGAGATGGAGTTTCTTTAGTCGGGCAGCATACGATATATATATAAACAACAAAGACTATCAGTGAGTCCCAGCTCTACCTTCCAATAAAATTTATTTCGTTGAACAGTTCCTTCTCTAGCTGCCAACAGCCTTTACAGAGTAAAACAGTAAAACTCATAAAACACTTGCAATATATACAAAAAACCAAGTAATCAATCAATTACATAATTAAACTATCAAATCACATAGCTTAAATATATTTAAAGTCATAGTCTTAAACAAGACATTGCCAGTTACATTCTCTGTTCATTCCATGTGGATGCAAAGTCCCAAATTTCATAATCAAAATGCATTCCTTTTGTCTTAACATATTTTTTTGCCTATCAACATCATTATAATATAATGGAACATGTTCCAGAACAGACACTTTTATATTCTCAATATTTCCATGGTGCACTGAGTTAAAATGTTCAGCAATAGGACTAGTAATTTTATTATTTTTAACATCTCTAATATGTTCTTTTATCCTATCTGCTAGCATTCTTTTTGTTTCTCCAATATAATATTTGTTACAATCACAGAATATGACATACACAACACCTTTGCTCATACATGTATATTTGCCTTTTGTAACAAAAATTTTGCCATTTATTTTATTCACTTCATTTACAACATGTTTACATATAGCACATTTTCCACAAGGGAATGTTCCCAAATTCTTCACAACATTTAATTCATTAGTACAAGGCTTTTTATAAATGCTGTGTATCAGAAAGTCCTGTATATTTTTCCCCTTTCTATATGATGTCATTAATTTTATATTTTTCAGTGATGTTATATCTTTTTTAATAAAATTCCAATATTCCATAATGATTTTATTACCAATCATAGAGAAGTTAGTGTACTTTGTAACAAAAAACATTCTCTCCTGTTCAGTCCCATATTTATTGCTCCTTTGATAGTTATTTTGTCTAGTAGTGCCCTTACTCTGTTTAAAGGCTCTATGCAAGCTATTTTCTACATCATCTGGGTTATACCCTCTATTTTTTTTTTTTTTTTTTTTTTTTTTCTTGAAGAGAGTCAGTGAGGGGCTCTGCCTAACATGGACTGGGATTTTATTCCAGAGTGAAGGGAGCCTCTGGGTTATGAATCTGTCCCTCCAGAATGTCCTATTTATTTCTGTGCTGAGGTTCAAATCTCTCGATCGCGTAGCTCTGGTGGATTTGGATTTTCTGAGGTGGAGCATGTCCATTAATTCCCGGTTGGACATGGCCTTGTACATTAGGCATAGATCGTCTCTGAGTAGGCGGTATGCTACTGAGTAGAGATGGAGTTTCTTTAGTCGGGCAGCATACGATATATGTTTGAGTCCCTTGATCCTCTTGGTGAGGTTCTTTTGGGGTCTTTCCAATTGCTGCAGGTGTTGGGCAAGGTACATCCCAAATGGGGCATTGTACTCAATTATGGGCCTGATGAGCGAAGAGTAAAGGGGCACAATGACCTCTCCCGATCTAGATGTGAATCCCTTCATGATAAGGTGGGCAATATAGAAGGTCTTTCTAACCACTTTGGCAATGTCAGTGTCGAACGAGAGGTTACTATCAACTTGGGTCCCTAGGTCCCTAATTACTTCTTCCGTACTTAATGGATTACCACCTATGTGGTAATTTGTGGGCACTTTGTTTTTCCCAAAGGGTATGACTATACACTTTTTGGAGTTGAGTTTAAGGCCATGGCTCTGGCACCAGTTTTCCGTTTCTATGAGACCCTTTTGAAGGATGCTTGTGTCTGCTGGAGAATCAATTATGGCGCCCAGTTTGCAGTCATCTGCGAACTTGGTCAGCCACAATCCTCCCACATTAGCCTGTACCTCAGAAAAATAAATACCGAACAAGAGAGGTCCCAGGACCGAGCTCTGTGGGAAGCCACTTATGACTGGTTTAGAGGCTGACATGGCTCCAGCAATTCTGACCTTGTGGGTTCTGTCCTTGAGCCAGTTTGCAACCCACCTTATGACATAGGGGTTTATATTTAAGCTGGAGAGCTTGACTATGATGCCCGAGTGGGGTATTGTGTCGAAGGCTTTTGCAAGGTCAAGGTAGGCTGTGTGAGCTACCTTACCCTCATCAATGGCCTTGGTGACTGTTTCAAAGAAGTTGACCAGGTTCAAGAGGCAGGATCTTCCCTTAACAAAGCCGAATTGGGTAGAATCCAATGTCTTTAGGTCCCCAATGTCTTTGTTTATGAGTTCCATAATGATCCTTTCCATAGCTTTGCAGACCAGGCTCGTCAAGCTTATGGGGCAGTAGTTTCCAGGGTCCGTAGAACCACCTCCTTTGTGGAGTGGGACCACTGTTGCTGTACGCCATTCTTTGGGTACATATCCTGTAGTAAGGCTGAGATTAAACAGCAGCCTTATGTGTGGGTTTAGCTCTTCTTGGAGTTCATGTAGCACGCAGCCCGGGACACCGTCTGGTCCCATTGATGCTGTGTTTTTAGCTTTGGAGAGGGTGGCTCTCACCTGGGCATCTGATATGTCAGGGAGGCAACACTCTGCTGGAATAGATATTTGTCCTTTTGGGGGGGAGGGGGGAGAAATTTGCATTGAACCTGTCTGCTAGTATGTTGGCAATGTCTGTGGGTTCAGTGTATATTTTGTCATTTTGGACTAACTCTGAGCATATCTGGGAGTTTCCACCCAGGTTTCTAACATAACTAAAGAAAACCTTGTGATTGTCTTTAGTGTCTTGTGCAATTTTTCTCTCAAAGTTGGCCTTGGATGATTTTATGAGTGTTCATAGTTTTTTGCTAGTACTGATCAGAGATGCCTTCCCTTTTAGAGATTTTGCTCTATCATGTAGTAGCTTCCTCCTTCTGTTGTATAGCTTATTAATGGCTGGGGTCCACCAGACAGGTAGCCTGCCTTTGGGGGAATGGGTCTTGGTTTTATTTGGGATTGCCTGATCCATGCATTCCTGTAGGTGCCCATAGAATGCGTTTATAAAGGAATCAGCAGATTGGGCTGTGGTTTCCACTGGCCCGGGGGCTTTGAAGGATTCCACTTCAGTCTTAAGAAGTATGAAGTCAGCTTTTGAGAAGTTCTTCACTGTGGTCTTCTGTGCTGGGAGTGGGGGTGGGATGTGGATTTCCAGGGAGATTAATTTATGGTCCGATCTTACCAATGAGGGGTATACTTCTGGTATGGAACATTGTGTCCCCATGTTTGTGATGATCAGGTCTAATATGTTCTTCCCTCTTGTGGGAGAGGTGACTAGTTGTTCTATAGCATTTGAGTTTATGAATTCTAGGAACCTTTGGGCTAGGGTGTTGGGGCTTGAGTAATGCTCCCAGTCTATGTTTGGGTAGTTGAAGTCCCCCAATATGATAGTGTTTGGAGAGACCTTCATATTCTCCAGTGTCTTTAGGAAGGCCAAGTGGGGTTCCTGAGTTTGAGAGGGTGGTCTGTAGCATGCTACAAACTGGAGGACAGTTTTGCCTACTGTTAGTTGCACATGGATGGTCTCCGATGCTTCGTGCATTGCCACTAACCTGGAGGTGTGGGTATCCTTGATGAATATGGATACTGCCCCTCCTTTTGTGGTTCAGTCCAAGTTCTGAGGCCGAAAAGCATGATATGAGGTATAACCTGGTAGTGCTGGGGTGCTCTCAGGAGCCTTGAACCAGTTCTTCATCTCATGGTGGTTAATTCCATTTGTGATATATTTAACACAATGTATCTGTATACTTTAAATGTAGAAGTTTTGATTTTCCGGTTTAGTGTAATGGTTTTGCATGCTATGGCTAATAAAGTCCATAAGAGTGAAAACTTAGTTTCAGGAGCATGTTGTGGTATAGGACCATTGAATAAAATTACTGATTTGGACAACTGAAATTAATCATTGAAAACTGTTTGTAAGAAGTAATTTTGTAATAGTTGACACTCATAACACATATGTTTCTAATCTGCTTTCAGTTTCATTTTGCATCTCCAACATCCAATGTCTTGTTTAAAAATTAACTCCATTTAATGAGGTGTTATATAGAATCTGAAAATAAATTTCCATGAGAATACCTTCCATTGTAGTGATACATTTATTTGCTTTGAGGAGACAAGTATTAATTTTTTGTCATTGGCATTAGGGATTTGATTAATAATTGTTTTATAGTAATCCCAAAAGTTTTCTTTATGGTATAGCTGTGTTTTTAAATTATTTTATAAATATTTGATAAGTGTCATTTTCCTTGAACATATTGAATTTCTAAGATAATCATGTGCTCTATACATTGTGAAACCTGTTGTCCAATTGTTAACTGCATTGTTTTTAATCTATTTATAATATACTGTCTTATATCTTGTATTAGCAGCCATGAATTACTATCTAAGTTATATTTACTTCTTATTTCTTCCATTGATTGAACTTTCCCAGATTCGAATAGTTGATTCCAACAGATTAGTTCATTCTTCCTAAGAATCCCAATTGTGCCTATATCAAATGTGTTAATATTATTCTACATATGTGCAATAGGGTATAACAAGAATATCCAAGCTGTTATGTCTGGATTTTATTCAGGAGGTTTTTATATGTATTTAATATGTATGTTATGAATTTGGAATTTATATATTTATGTTTCTTTTCTGCTATATGCTCACTCATCATGCAAAAAAAAAACTATTTGGCACTATTTCTCTTTATACTGGTGACAGTTTAAAACCAGAACTTAGCCATATTCTTTCTTGTAATTGCTTCCACTTGGCTGAATAGGCAGTGTTTACCCATAATGATATTGTCTTTATGATAGATGACAATGCATATATCTGAATATCTGGAAGACAAATTCCTCTTGCTTCTTAATAATTTAAGTGATAATCCGTAGCTATTATGAGTTTATTTGGATGCCATACACATTTAACATTCATTTATTAGTTGTTTAATGTAAGATTTAGAAGGAAGAAGAGAAAAGGCATGTGTGAATATTAGTAATTTGGGAAAATAATCATTTTAATTATATAAAGTCTGTCTTCTAGCAAAAAAAAAAATTATTCCATTTTTGTATGAGACTTTTAATATTATTTAAAATATTAGTATAGTTTAATGTAATTGTTTTATCTAAGTCATTTGTTAATATAATCCCAAGTTATTTGATTTTTGTTGTCAGTGGGTATATATTTAAAAAAAACTCCTGTCTAAATCATTCTTACTAGAATTTATAAGTAACGTGCTTGGCTTGCTTTCATTAAATCTAAGGCCTAAGAGACTCTGAAAGTGTTCAGTTGAGTTTATTCATACCTTTAGGGATTTGTCATTCTTTTTTAAGGTTAGCAGAATCTCATCTGCAAACAGTTGAACCTTCATTTCTAGACTTTTATCAAGTTGTAAGCTTTTAATGTTTTCATTCATCCTCTTAGCAAATGGTTCAATGACCAAAGCAAACAATGGAGACAAAGAGCACCCCGTTTTGTGCCTTTCGTAATTTCAATAGACTTATAAAAGCAAGATCCAGTTTTTATATATGCTAAACATTTTTCATAAAGATATTTAATTAATAATGTAAAATTTTGTGAGAATCCAACATTTACTTGCATTTTTATCTTGTTTCAAAATAGGAGATATTACTTTATATCCCCAAGAAGGAGGAATATCTTTATCATCTTTTATTAAAATTACCACTTTTAACAATAATATTAGTGCTTCTTTACTTAATAATTTAAACATTTCTGGGATAATATTGTCTATACCCAGAGCTTTATTTACCTTTAACTTAATAATTTGGGATTTAAGTTCAGTCATTGTGATTTATGTATCAATTAAATTTATATGATCGCCTTATAATTTAGTTTTGATAGGTTTCCTAAAAATGGATGTTAATATGTTTTGTGATTCTATTTTTTCACTTAGGACAATAACTTTATGACAGTATAATTTAATGGATTCTAGTATTCCTTCTAAATGTGATACTTTCTTCTTAGTATCTGGAATATGTGCTTCCTTTATCTTATTTGCTTTTATATTTTACAGTTCTGTTTGCTATTCTTTTCTGATTTCTGGAGTTCATCAAGTAAAAACATAGTTTAAGCTTGTCTAGATTGATTATTGTCATGTCTCTAAATCTTTTTATTTATTTCATGCAGATCACTTAAGTGCTTGTTCCCTTTTTAAATACCAAGTTTTAACTTATCAGTCTTTGTTTGTAAGTCCAGTAAGTCTTTGCTCCATTCTATTTTCTTATTTTTAAACCATACTAGAGTTTTAATATATATAAAAATTACTTCAAAGAGTCCCATACATACATCGCAGATACATCTTCTGTTAGATTTAAATCAGAAAAGATTTGTATCTCTTTAACATAAAATAACTTAAAATCCTTTTAAGTTCATTATGTATGAAGGTATTCTAGTTACAGTTATTCTCTGTTCCATATTCATATCTAAGTCAAAAGTAATTGCATTATGGTCTGGCAATGGGCATGTGACAATTTGACTTTATCTAGCTTTGTAGTTAGGACTCTTGATGTGTACACCCTACTTATTCTTGGTTGTGTACCATGTGTACCATGTTAATGAGAATAATGTATAAAAATAATGTATTTGAATCAGCACATTCATTTATGTCTATAATATTAAAATGAGATAGTACCTTTGATGTTGTTGTTTTCTTAAGTGTGTTTTTTGCATTAGTGTCAAAATCATTCATTATACAATTAAAATCACCTGCCATGATTATATTTCCTTTAGAGCGATGTATAATGTCTTCTAAATGTTGTTTGGCTACTTTGACTCCTAGTCCAAGTATACAATAGATATTTAATAATGTATATATATCTTCCCATGTATTAATATCATTACTAAACAAAACAATCCTGATGTGTCATATGTATTTATGATTTGGGGCAATAAATTTGAATTTTTTTCATATAATTCCTACTCCTCTTTTCTTTTGTTTATAATGAGAACTTACTAAAACTGTATAAGTATTTGAGTTGATTGTATTTATGTATTCTTGCACAAGGTGCATCTTCTGTAAGAAAATAATCTGAGCATTGAACATTTTCAAGTTTTTTAAAAGACTCCCCTTTCTACAACTGTTATCCAAGCCATTTGCATTAACAAAAATGCACTTCATTGTAAGATTGCTACCACTAAAATTGTTAGTCATGTGTAGATATTATTACCAGAGAGCAAACATATTTAACTAAATAGAATGTCTTAATCTCACCTCTTGTGGCAGAGGAATTACAAATCATAGACACCCAAAGGAAAAAAAAGTTAAACAATAAAACATTAAAAACTGAAATAGAAAGCACTCTGAGCCTCCTATGGGGAAGCAAACCCCACCCTTGAATAGTTTAACCATTCAACCGTATCCTCTAACACCCTACTGAGGCTGACTTCTTAATCTATCTAATCATGTTTACTTTAACAGATATGAGCTTAATATACCTCTTTATCTATTTGTGTAAAGTATTTTCCCTCCACAATGTACATTTAAACCCAATTGAACATACTGATCCCATTCATATGATTATAATAATCATATTTTTTATTATTAAAGCAACGTAATTTACACATAACTTTAACATTTGCCAGTATTATTCCAAAGGAAGTTAACAAAACTTATCTACTAGGAATGTACTAATATTTATAATTTAGTTTTAGCTATTTAAAGTATATATAGGCATAGATACAGATAAATACACTTGTGTGATCATTAAATAGGCACTATTCTGTGTTCTAATGTGTTAGTTATAAATATTGACATCAAACCTATTGTTAAACATGAAAATTTTCTAAATGTGATAATATATATACTTGTAAAAGTATAATATAATATGTAAGACTAGTATCTGATCTAATAACTTTTTTGTAGATAGTATTTACATTTTTCAACACTCTATTATAAATTACACATTCCAAAAAAGCATAACTAAATGTCTATTCTTTACTTAAACTTGGTAAATCTGTATCATCAATATTAAGGTGAAATATAGTGCTACTTGCTTTACTTCAGTTTTCCCATCATGTTGACTCCACTTATCAATGGTAGAGTGTTTAAAAGAAACTCTGCATATGTTATATCATTTTTTATGTAGTTACTAACTCATTTATTAATATTTCACTTGCTACTTTATAATCAGCTTTAAACAATGCATTTTTATGTAAATGGTGTAAATATCCCTTTAAGAAGCTTGGAAAACTCAAACGGATCATGTTTGACTTTTAACCTGACTCCTGACATAATTTCTGGGCCATTTGGTTTCACTTTGTGTTATTTATATGTTCATACAGGGATTTCTAGCTCCTAGATGGATTTAAAATTAAAAATTCCATCCTGAAAATAATAAAAAAAGTGTTTTAGCTCAAAATCTCAGTGGAAGTCGAAAAACCAGTAAGTGCATATTTTGAAACAGTTCTTGAAGTATCTCAAGCTTGTGAAATGTTTAAGAGTTTTTTTTCTCTGTATGGCTGTCTAAGTAACCAAGACAAACTTTGAACAGTTTACAAAGAGTTACAGTCATAAAATGACATCTATAAATGCTACTGTGACACCCATGCACTGGCCTAGTAATCAAGGAGCCTCAATCCTAACCAATAGCACCAGTGAGGGGAATGTACATTGGGAAAGTATAATTTTCCTTAAGAGCACACAGAGATCACAGTCATTGTGGGGCTGGCTGCTCCCTTTCTCTCCAGATCCCCAATAAGACTCCCCACTGGCACAGCTATAGGGTACAGATCTCAGCCTAGTGGTCAAGCCAAAACCTCCAGAACCCTAGGGTACAGATCTCAGCCTAGTGGTCAAGCCAAAACCTTCAGCATCCTCTCTGTCCAGCAAGTGCTTCTTGTCCCTGCACAAGTAGCTGATACACACACACACACACACACACACACACACACACACACACACACACACACACACACTTTGAGATATGAGTTATATACAACACACAGACACTCATGGGGAAGGCTGGCACAGGTTCCCCAGATATACCCTCTTCTCTCTAAACTATAAGGTAAAAATCAGTGCCACCAACCATTACTATCAGCTACTATAAGGCCCTGCCCAAAGGGTGACCAATTTCACTTTGCAATATTACTGTTATCCAAATAGTAAGTGTGACACAGGGATAAAGCTATTGGAGTGGCTTGGACAGTATCACTAAATGCATGCAATGTACTCTAAGGGCTTAAATTATCTCTACACAAAACAGCCACAGTTGAAAGGTTTAGAAGTACTTAATAAATAATAAAAACACAAGACAGTACTTATCACTTCAACACAATGGCATTACAGAGTTCAGAGATCACAGGAAAAGGCTTTAAAATAATAATGTAGAATAGTTTGACATAAATATAGAAAACAGCTAGACTAATCTGGCTATTTCTATCTATCTCTAAGAGAAATCACTGTTCTAAATAAATATTTTACTTACAGAGCAAAGGCAGAGTGCTGGTGAGTTGATGTCTTCAGGTTCAGACAAAATCCAAATGCTTTCTTTTCTTTCTGTCCTTAAACTGATAACACAGTACTGCTGAGTCATTTCAGATTACATCATTCTTAACAGTTTTGATTCAGTTTCCCAGGCTCATGGAACTTAAAATTTACATTTCTTTTTGTAATCTGCACCTGCAGGAAGCCACAGCAATAAAGGACATTCTACATGTAAAATATAGTAATTTACTCATGTCCTAAGACAACAGAAAGAATTCCTTAGTCCAGACATCCTGTCTCTAAGCTTGAAATCAAACAGTTATACAATGCTTTACTTATCAGCTTTCTTCCAGCAGGGTGCACTGTGGTTACATTTTTGAAGCTCAGTACAACATATAGTTTAATCATAACATATAGTTTTCTTTACATTTATAAACCAAGCCTGTGGATTATATTAATATTTACAAATGACATAGAAGTATCTATAAAATTCTATCTAGCTAGCTAGGCTGTCAGCCTTCACAGCTGCTTTCAATTTTTCTTTTGTTTTTTTAACTCCACACATAAAAATAAACAGCTTCTTCTCACATTTTAAATATATATCATTAGCCAAGACATTTCAAACTATGAAACAAATATAATGAACCATTTGTAAAGCAGGATCTCAATACTTTTAATGAGCTGAGAACATTTTTAAGATTTCTGTGTTAGTTCAATGTGTTAAATGTATATATGATAAATAAACAGCTGCTAAATATCAATTATATTCTTTTTATGAGTATTAGTAACTTCTTATATCAGCACTATATGAAGGAATAAGAAGTGCGACATGCTACATAGAAAACTTCTCATTCTCTTTGATGTCTTTTCATTATTTAATGATAAAGGTAAGTAATATGTTATTTTGCTCATAAGAATTTTATATTACTACTGTCTGCTTTTTCTTTAAGAATTTTCTTATATACAGAATATTACTCCAAGCATTAGCAGAATGCTAAATTAATGACAACAAAAGAAAAGAAAAAAGAATAAAATGGATTTATCTTTTTTCCTTTTAGTATTGAATTCTTTTGATCAAAAGGTTATTAATACAAGGTTGCTTTGTGAATTGCCATTTGACTGTAATACAATTTCTTTTAAGTGAAATGTGAGTGCTATAAAAAGAGAAGACACAAAAGCAGTGTTTTAAAAGTTATTTATCTTTTGGTCTCTGCTTTTTCTTATCCACTAATTTCCAGTTATTTTTCTCTGATTGATGTTTTAGGGAAAAGCCAGACCAGACCATTTTTTCTGTTTGTTCTGAAATTTTGTTAGATGATAAATAGGGTACAGCAGCATCCAGTGTATCAAATGTGTTGGCACATTCAGAAAAGAAGATTCTAGTCTTTCAGGAAATAACAAATGAATGTTGCATTGTCTCTTCTTCAGTTCTTTTATTAAGGGTAGATATTCTAGCCTTTTGGAGATGACTGTTGATAAGTAGTTGTCAAATATTATGATATTGTCATTAAATGTAACTGGTGAATTTGGCTATGCAGTTTTCAATACTGTTTTTTATTTGATTTTACATTTGTTTACCGGGATAGTCCGACTGGACACAGGTCCATTTTCAGCGGAGGCCCGGGGAGAAAAGCTCCACAAATAGTTACAATATATTCTCTTGGTTAACATTAACAGTTAGACAGAACCTTAGTTAATTAACATTAGTATGATATGAGACAGTATTCATGAAGACAGTTACAAAGTTAGTTACATTACAATAGTAGAATTTGCAGACAGTTACAAAGTTAGTTACATTACATTAGTAATATTTGCAAGGTACAGGATATTTTGGCTCAGAGTACAGTATGTTTGTTGAATATGGATCAAAAACAGTAGTTTGATCTGAGATTTATAGAAGTATTTGCTAAAATTTGTGCAAAAGAGGTACGATGGTAGAGTATAATTGGTGGTATAGCTTTGTGTCACTAAGCTATTAGTGGTTGAGGACAATGGTGTTTAAGTGAGTACTAATAGTTGTGACTTCTTTGGTCTAGCCTGAGGGAAGACATGGACATTGCCAGTGTTGCATAAAATGTGATTTTATGTTTTTTTTTTGAAGAGGGAAGGTGAGGATATTGAGGTTGGGTGATTGGGTAGGAGGTTCCAGGTTTTAGCAATGCAGCAGGTGTAGAGTGATCTTCCAGCTTCATTTTTGTGCTTGATGACCTTTATGTGGTTTTGTTGTGTTGATCTTAAGTTTCTGGAGGGAGTATAGTGTTGAATTAATTGTTGCAAGGCTGGGGTTTTCCTAGGAAGGTAGTAGAGCTTATGGACAGTGGTGAGTTGGTTGAGTAGAAGGATTTGGGGTAACTCAAGCCAGTTGAGTTGTCTGAGGGATTGGCAGTGATGGGACCTATATGTGGCTTCATTAGCAAATTTTGCAATTTTGTTGCAGCATGATTAAATTTTTGAAAGTTCTGCTTGGTGAAGGTTTGTTAAGATTGAGGAGGCATACAGAAGTATAGATAACAGATGAATTCTGGCTATGGTGGCTTTTGTGTGTCTGGTCATGTAGTTGTGGTTTCTATAAAGGAGTCCCATCTTTTTATTGACTTTCTTGATTGTATGAGAGATATGGATGTCATATTTAAGTTTATTATCAATTACTACTCCTAACAGCTTGGTGTGAGGAGTAGGGGTAATGGTAATGTTGTCTTTGGATATTATTGAAAAGTTATTGTTTATGGGGGGGGATCTACTTGGGCTAAAAAGAATAAGTTGAGTTTTCTTTGGGTTAAGTAATAATTTGATGTTTGTGAACCATTCTTCGGCAAGGGTAAAGTTATTTTGTGTTATAATTTGGAGTTCATCAAGGGTGCTAGCAGCACTTGTTATAGTGGTATCATCTGCATATTGGACTATTGAGGTAGAGGGCAGGGATGATACTATGTCATTAGTGAATAATGAGAATAATAGTGGGCCAAGGATGGATCCTTGTGGTACACCAATGGTTATTGGGAGTAGGGGCGACAGTTGGTTTACCCAGAGAACAGCTTGTTGTCGGTTAGATAAATAGCTACTGAACCAGGATAAGATGGAAGAGTTTATGTTAAAAGTGGCAAGTTTTTCTAGTAGTAGACTGTGGTTCACCATGTCAAAGGCTTTAGATAGGTCTAGGAATACTGAGGATACAAACAGGCTGTTGTTTCTGTGTACATTAATATTATTTGAGAAGGATAGCAATGCTGTGGTTGTACTGTGTGATGGTCTGAATCCATGTTGGGATTGTGATAATAGATTGTTGTTAAGCAGAAATTTCATTAGTTGCGAGTGGACTACTCTCTTTAGAATCTTTGATAGGGGTGATAGTATTGCAATAGGGTGGTAGTTAGTAAGTTCAAGGGCTTGTCCCCCTTTATGTAATGGTTTTATGTGTGATATTTTCCATGATTTAGGTACTTTAGATTCAGTTATAGATCTGTTGATGAGAATGGATGCAGGATAGGCAATGGCCTCTGCAGTGATTTGTAGGAATTCTGCTGGTAGTTTGTCTACTGCTGGGGTTGTTGGCTTCAGTTTTTTGAGGAGTTTGGTAATAGTTGTAGTTTTGACTGGTTCTAGGGAAAAATTATTTGTATAGTCATCTGAGTTGGAGGGGGTGGGGGTTGTAGTTGATGTTGTGTGAGAGCTAGTTGTTTGGGTATTGGCTAGGCCTTGGATGGTTTCAGTAAAGTATTTGTTAAAGTGGGTGGAGATGTTATGTAGATTGTTTGGTAGTATAGGGGCAGGAGTGGTAGGTTTTCCAGGGTGTAATAGGTTGTTAATTGATGCCCAAAATTTTTGAGGGTTGTGAGAGTGTTTTTCCTGTAGTTTTTATAGTATGTAGTTTTGTCAGTTTTTATGTGTTTTTTGGCTAGATTCCGTAGTTCATGATATTTTTGTTTTAGACTTGGGGTTTTTTGTTTATGGAATTGCAGCCAGGCTTTGTCTCTTTCTTTCATTAGGGATCTGGTGTCTTTAGATAGCCATGGTGCACGGTTGGTTTTAATTCTAGCGGTTTTAGGTGGAGCATGGGAGTCTAGGATGTTCAGAAAGGTTGTGTTGAAGTATTCTACAGCTTCATCTAGTGGTAAGTATTTTAGTGGAGTCCATATACATGATTTGAGTGAATTTATTAAGTTTTGAGCTATAAAGTACTTTTTGTTTCTTATGACTCTGATAACTGGTTGTTTTTTTTTTATTTGGGGTTGATTCCTAATTAGGTATGTTGGCTGATGATCACTAAGGATGTCAGGTAGACATCCTGCGAGATGGACTTGAGTGGGGTCGGATACTAGTATCCAGTCTAGGATTGATTGTTGCTTTGAGGTTTTGTCTATTCTTGTAGGGCTATTAATGATTTGGGTAAAACCATGGAGGTTTATATGGGTGGTGGGGTTGTGATAGTTACAATCAAACCAGTCTATGTTAAAGTCACCTGCCAGAATGGTTTCCTGTGGATGAGTGATTTTCATCCAATTTAGTAGGTTTTCAAGTTCATTATTGTTGTTGCCTGGTGGTATTTAGCCTCCAGCTAATATGATTTGCTTATTGGGGTTTAGTTTGAGTGTGTCTAATATTAGTTCTATGTTCTGGATTTCTAGAGTGTTGTATTCAATTTGTTCTATTGAGAGGTGGCTTTGGAAAAGGATGGCTACATCCCCTCCTTTTTTGTCTGTCCTATCTTTGCATATGATATTATAACCAGGGGCAGTTATTTCATTACTGTGGTGGATGGGCTTAAGCCAAGTTTCAGTGAGTACTACGATGTCTGGTTTGTGTAGAGCTAGTAGGGTATGTAGATCATGTGTCTTGTTGAGAATGCTTCTTATATTAATGTTTAGAAGGAGTAGGGATGGGTTAGGCCGGTTATATATTGGATTGGGGTTAGTTGGGTAAGAGCTATTGCAGGTGTTGGGACCTGGATTTGGGTGAATGTCACCACAGCATGAGAGTTTTTGCAGTATGTGGATGAAGAGTTTGTTTAGTTTGTTTGTTAATTTGGTTATTTTATTGTGTGAGTTGGTTTGGAGTTTATAAGTATTAATTCCATAAATATAAGAAGGTGATGTAGAAGGGTAGAGGTCACTTAGAGTTATTGGTGAAGATATAGTAATGGAGGTGGTTGTAGTAGAGTCAGTTTGCCATTGTGGTAGAGGGCTGATATACATATGTGTGTGATAGGATGAGCACAGGGATAGGAGGAAGAGTGAGGAGAGGACTGCTGAGTGTAATAGGGTAAGTGGAAGGTGTTTGGTTGAATTTTGGACCATATTGTTCAGTTGGGAAGGTGGGTTATGGATTAGGATTAGGCTAAGATATGGTAGAGGTTGAGGTGAACAATGGGGTGTGTTCTAAACTATGGAAGTGTAAAGATGGACTTAGATTGTAGGGTGTGGTGTCAATTTGGGTGTGGTAGGGAAGGATGTGATTGGCTGTAATACTGTGAGGGGTGGGTGGTGTGGAGATGGATGGGATGGGATGTAGTAATGTGAGGAGAAACTAACTGTACTATGTGATAGGATAGGTGTGTTGAGGGTGTGGTTAGGGATGTGGTGTCTACCTATAAATGTAATTGATGTGGGGGTGGGTGGAAATGGGGGTGGGGTAGGGGAGCGAAGTGAACCCGAGCGTAGCGAGGGTGAATGGAGCGGGGACGAACTGAGCTAGTCCTGCGCTAGGAAAAACAATCAGTTCCACAGGTAAGTTTGATATTAATGTAGCTTTGTGGAAATGCTGTTGGTCAATTGATTTAAGTGTAGAGTACCCTAGTTCAATGTGGTTTGATAGCTGTTCTGATAGTAACTTCTCGACTATGTCTTAGAGAGTTATGACTATATCTAGTGAGAAGTGTTTTACTCTTCTTCCCCTTTAGTTTAAGATTCTGATTCCCCGTTTACAAGGGGGCAGCTAGGAGAGAGGGTTTAGCTGGACTATACTGCCATCTTGTGGATAAAGAGAGACAGCACACTCTCTAGTGTAGGGTGAGTAAATAGTTATATGAGGGCTAGGTTTCTTTAGGGGAGTGGCTGGTCCGGGCGGTGTGCAAGCCAGTTAGTTTCAGGGGAGAAATACAGTTTTACTATAATAGGTTGACGTACTTTTGTTAAGAACACTTGACAATTGGAGGTCTTGTTGGAGGGTTGAACAGCTGTGCTACTATCTTCAGGACTAAGGAGTAGCAGAGGGCAGCATCTTTCCTAGGTAGTCTAGTTTTGTTAAGAACACTTGATAATTGGAGGTCTTGTTGGAGGGTTGAACAGCTGCGCTACTATCTTCTGGACTAAGGAGTAGCAGAGGGCAGCGTCTTTCCTAGGTAGTCTAGTTTTGTTAAGAACACTTGACAATTGGAGGTCTTGTTGGAGGGTTGAACAGCTGCGCTACTATCTTCAGGACTAAGGAGTAGCAGAGGGCAGCATCTTTCCTAGGTAGTCTAGTGGCAGGCACTGACCGCAGAGACCAGGGAGGGAACCAAGTTGGGATTCCTGGGATTGAGAAAAACAATACTAATTCTTTGTCCTAGGAAGACAAAAATTTCACTATTATTGATCTTGAATTTTTATTCACTTTGTTAGGAGGTGAAGGAACTGCCAGTGATGTGTGGGCTCTTTCAATTCCATAAGCAAGTGACTCAAGTACATTTAAAATAATCGGAAGCCAGAATGTAAGGAAATTTACCATATTGTCTCCTTCAGTCTTTTCTGGTAATCCATAGATGTTCAGATTGTTTCTTCTAGACCTATTTTCAAGGTCATCAATTTTATTTAGAAGAGAAGTATTTTGTTTTGAAAGGAAACTTAACTGAAATTCTTGTTCAGTCATTATACCTTCCATGTCATTTAAAGTCTCTTCCAAGTGAGCAATCTGAGTTTTATGTTGCATTATTATTTCTTGTAATTGCTCCATTTGTTTTGTACATTTCTCTTTAAAGGAATATAGTTTATTGTCCATCTTATCAAGTTACAAAGATAGGTCCTGCATAGCAGACAGCAGAGATTATAGTTCCTTCTTCAGTAACAGATCCTGTGAACTGCTCTTTGAACAACTCATCATTAGGAGTAGTTAGAGGCCACTCTGAGTAGATTTTGACAGAAAAAAATGATGAATTAAGCTAAACGAATCCAACATAGACTTCCAAGGATTGTAGTAGATGTGAATGTATTTAATTAGTAAGTCTACAAAACTAGGTTTTTAATTTTTTTTATCACAAATATAGCTTAGATAGCATAGATAAGAAAATGTGCTGTCAACCTGTCAGCATCCTGGCCATGCCCCCACATGTATACTTCTGAATAAAAATGAATGTATGCAAATATCTGGCACATGCTGTGCTTAGCACAGATAAGGAATTAGATATTGATTTAGATAACTAAAACCTCACACAGCTAAGCAGGGTCATACCCACATGAATTTATGTCAATATTTATACAGTATGGAGACATTTTAAGGTAGGTTCAATACGCATCCTGATGACCAGACTTTGCTTATTTTTACAAGGAATATTTATTAACCAGATTATTAACAAAATATAGAGCAAAAATATTCTTGGCAAATCATAACCTCTGTTCATATTTTCTTACTAGGCAAGTAGTCCAGGAACCTAGCCCATTTCTCCAATTGCCTGAAAGCACTGTTTAGTTAGATGACTTGCTCAAGTTCAGTGAGTTGGCAAATGAAGGCTAAAAGAATCAAATCCTGTACCTTAGAGGTAATTCCTTATTTTTCAGTGCATTACAGTATGCACCTAGCAGGTAATCGTGGGCAGATAATGGTTTGGTGTACATTATTGACTTTCAATATCACTGCTGCATGAAGCTGTGCAAAAGGCAACAACAACATAAAAAAGCTCTCATATGAAACACTGAGCGAAAAAAACAAAAAAAACAAAGTGCTTTGACTTGCAGATCTCTGTAGAACAGTGAGATAACATATAACATTCCAGAACACAGCACAAAATGATAAAAACAAAAACAACCTAAACTCAGTTTGTTTATTAAATAACAACATCTCCTTACTTCAGAACATCCTGAACCGAATGTGTTTGTTAAATGACAAATGTATCCTCACTAAAGAAGATGAGGCAAACATCAAGATATCTTACCATCTGGTCTCACCTTGGTTTATGTGTTGTCATTAATAACAGTAGCTGCAACACTAGCAACTTGTTTTGATTGATGTAAAAAAATATTTTGCATGATTTAATGACAGTCTTTTATATGTCCGTTATGCCGAAGAACTGTCTCACTTGAAATATTGATGGACATTATATATCTCTAGGTGTTTAAGAACTGTTTGATATTAACAGCAACTCTACATCATTAACGTTTGAACTAAGCTATTTTCTTGTAGCTTACTGGTAGCTCCTGCATATATTTAAGGCTGAAATAAATGACATGTTATGACTTGCTGCCAGTTACTGTGTATCATTGCAAGATATAAAAATGATTTATCTTCCAGTAATTATTTGAGTGCCAGTTTGTGCAGAGGTTGAGGGTACAAGCTGCATTTCTTTTGGCACAGAGTTTGATTCCCTCAGCCCTTGTCTGCCTACTTTGTGACTGTGGGCAAATCATTTAACCAGACATTGCTCCAGGCTGGTCCTGAAAAGTGACTGAGTGGTCAGTTGACCTACCTGGCTAACATAAAGGATTGTTATTATCAACAGGGCACAAAATATCTGTTTCATATACCTGATCAGCAGTTATTCCATGTATCTGGAGGATGACCCAAACACTTCATATGACTTACTGTCATTCATTGTAAGTCACAACACCGACTTACCAATAATAATATTGTACCTCTGAGGGACTGAACTAAATTATTCTAATTACTTCTTGTGAGTAATAGTTCATCCTATAGGATTTGAAACTACATCTAAGACTTAATATGTTAACCTATGTGTAGCATATATGTATGTATGTATGTATGTGTATATATATATATATATATATATATATATATATATATATATATATATATAATATATATATATATATATATATATATATATATATATATATATATATATATATATATATATATATTTTTTTTTTTTTTATATTACATTTGTTAACCAGGAAAGTCCAACTGGATACAGGTCCATTTTCAGCGGAGGCCCCGAGAGAAAAGTTCCAAATGTACAAAAACAAGTGTAAATACAATGAAAGTATTACAGTGAGTTATCACAAAACTGAGATTTGTTTAAAGATATGTACACACAGGTACATGTTTTTCTCACATACACACAGCAAAGGTTGGAAGCAAGTAGCTGAGAAAGAAATAGTTAAAGATTTCATCTGAAAAAGGAAAACACATATATTAAAGGTGGTGATCATACATGGTGTAGTGTTAACTTTAAATCTTTCCAGTAGGTGGGTGATACACAGAATTTTAAACAGTTAAGAGAGTCAGAGTTTTATTCCTGTAATGAGGCTCTCATTTATGAATTATGTTTGAGTGGGGGTTAGTCAGGGTTTGTACAGGGACAAAGCCACTGCATTTTTATGTATTTCCTAAGGGATTTTTTTGAATTGGGATAAGGAGGGGTCAGTGGTGAGTTCAGCAGGAAGTAGGTTCCAGTTTTTACCAGCAGAGTTGGAGAATAGTGATTCACCAGCTGAATTGTTGGTTTTAACAGTTTGCACTAGCAATTTTTTGGAAGAGTGAAGGGATTTTAGGTACTGTAGGGGGTTATAATATTTTTCAGTATGGGTTGACTGTCTGATTGGTAGAGGATTTTGTGAACAACTATTAGTTGGTTATATTGTAGTTGATAGGGTAGTTCAAGCCAGTCTAATGATTGAAGGTTAAGGCAGTGATGGGTTCTATAAGCTGATTCTGTGGCACATCTGGCAATGCTATTGTAGCACCTAGTTAATTTATTGAGGTTTGATTTGCTTAGGTTTATGAAGATGGGTGATTCATAAAGAAGGGTCGATAGCAGATGTGTACAGGCAATAACAGTTCTAGCAGACGGCGTTAGGAATTGTTTAATCGTGTATAAAGAGCCTAGTTTTTTTTATTAACTGTTTTAATAGTTTTGTCTATGTGAGCATCAAACTTGAGGTTGTTTTCGATGATCACTCCCAGTAGTTTAGTACTAGGTTCTGGGGAAATTATGGTACCATTGTTAGATATTATGGTGAGAGGTGATGAGGAAACCTTGTGAGTGGGGGAGAAGAGTAATAGTTTGGTTTTATTTGGGTTTAATAGTAGTTGGCGACCAGTGAGCCAGTTCTCTACTTTGTTGAAAGTGATTTGGGACAAGGATTGTAAATCTGTGGGGGGAGGTGGCAGAGCAGATTAGGATTGAGTCATCTGCATACTGAATACAAGTTGCATCAGGGATGACTTTGTACAGGTCATTAATGAGTATGGAGAATGGGGGGGGCTACTATAGATCCCTGTGGGATTCCAAGGGTGACTGGTAAAAGGGACGATAGGTTATTCTTCCATAGTTCAGCTTGTTGTCTGTCACTTAGGTAAGAATTTTGTTGTATCTTTTGGCTTTTCCTGGTTAGGGGTCGCCACAGTGGAACTCCGGTCCACTAATGATTGGCAGCAGATTTTTACGTACCGAGTTGGCAGGCCTGATGTACAACCTTCAACGAAGGTACTGCCATTCACGCATGTCTCTACATAGAAGACGCCTTAGCTGAGAATCGAACAGGACAATGTCTTAATGTGAGGCGACAATGCTACCACAGCACCACCACCGCAGCTATAAGAATGAAACCAGGTAATTGCTAGGTTATCTATGGAGAGGGATTTTAATGTGTTTAAGAGTAGCTGGTGATTTACTATATCAAATGCCTTGGATAGGTCAAGGAAGAGGGCTGAGGAGAGTTTGTTGTCATTATGGTTTTGATTTATTGTATGGGAGAAGGAGAGAAGGGCTGAGGTTGTACTATGGCAAGGTCTAAATCCATGCTGTGAGTGGGCTAGGAGAGTGTTTTGATTCAGATAGGCAAGAAATTGCTTGTGGATATATTTTTACATTATTTTAGCCAAGGGAGGCAGAATGGCTATAGGCCTATAATTTGAAATTCAGTGGAATCTCCCCCTTTATAAAGAGGAACAATGTGGGAAATTTTCCAGATGCGGGGGATATAGGCTTTATGGATAGTTCTATTGATTAAAATTGATATGGGGTATGCTATTTCATTTGCACCTTTTTGGAGATATTCTGCAGGTAGTAGGTCTGCTGAAAGGGTGGTAGGTTTCAGTTTTTTTTAAGTAGGGACTTAAAGATGTTGGTACTGGATCAATCTTAAAGGGGATCTTATTATCAGGTGTGGGGTTGGTGGTACTTGGGGTATATGGAGATAGCTTACTAGGTAGGGATTGCACAGTTTCTGTAAAGAAAGTGATAAAGGTGTTAGCAACAATTTTAGGAGGTTGTTGGAGTGTAGTTAAGGGGGTAGGGGTAGTTGATTAGACTGGGTGGAGAAGTTTGTTTATGCCTGACCAGAAATTTTGTGGTTGATTTTGATGCTTTTGTTGCAGATTACATAGTAATTCTTTTTGTTTAGCATAATATACTTCTTTGCATCATTTCTCAGCTGTTTATACATAATGTGGTCTTTTGGGGATTTCGTGGTTCTCTAGGAGGTCCATGCTTTGTTTCTGCTAATAATTTATTGTCTTGTATCATTGGACAGACATGGTGCTACTTTGTTATTGGTTCTGATAGTGTATGGGGGAGCATGGTTATCCAGGATAGCAAGAAATGTAGAGTTAAAGTATGAGACCGCCTCATCTAGTGGAAGAGGCATAGTTGGACCAGTAACATGTGTTAAGTTCATTCTGAAATTTAGTCTGAATGAAGTTCTTATAACTTCTAATGGTTTTAAAGGAAGATTGTTGAGGGTTGTAATTTCTTTTCCTGATTATATAGGTCAGGAAGTGATCACTAAAGTCCTCAGGTAGGGTGCCTGTTTTCTATATCTGGGGTAGGCTGTTTATTAATATCCAGTCTAGGATAGGTTTATTGATTCTGGTTGGGGAAGATATCATCTGGGAGAAGCCATGCAAATTTATATGGGTGGAGGGGAAGTCTGAAGAGCAAGTATTCCAGTCGATATTAACATCCCCTGGGGGCAGTTAGCGGAGAGCCATTGGAGGATACCCTCCAAGGTATTTGTGTAGTCACCTGGGGAAATATAGATACATGCAATGTTTATAGATTTGCATCTGTTGAGTTGGACCTTTGTGATGAGTATTTCTGCATTGTTAGTAAACAAGACATTTGGGGTACTAGTTTTGAATACTTCCAGAGTGGATTTATACACGATGGCTACCCCCTCCTTTCTTAGAGATGCGATCAAGTCTTAATATATTGTACCCTGGGGGTATAATCTCATTATCAATGGTAGTAGGCTTGAGCCAGGTCTCGGTATGGCATAGTATATCAGGGGAGTGGACATCTAGGAGGGCATGTAAGTAGTGAATTTTCTTGTTTATACTTCTAATATTTAGGTGACACACTAGGAGTGAGTTGGGGGCATTATTTGAGTTTCATAGGCTATTATGGGTGTCATTTGTGGGGCTGATAGTAACAGGTGGGGTTGGACCTGGGTTAGGGTGGATGTCACCATCCACTATGAGGTTAGGTAGTAATCTAATAGCAAGTTTCTGGAATTTTAATAAGAGTTTGTGGTAGTATTTAGTTTTAGGATTAATATATGAAGCACAAATGGGATGTTGAGCTTTTGCATTAGAAGAGTTTGATGAGGGGGGGCAGTGGTTGGATAGAATTATGTAGCTGATTAGTAGTACTGGTTTGGAGTCTAGGGTAGTGGGTGCCAGGGAGGGGTTGGTATTCATAGGCTGTGGGAAGATAGAGAATGATAAGTGGGGGTATTAGGCAGTAAATAGGCTTTGAGTTTGAAGATTTATTAAAAGTATGTGGAGGCATTGTAGGGGTATTTGAGTAATGCTTGTTTAAAATAGAGTTGAGTTATTTATAATCAGCATATAGTGAGAGACTGGAGAGAGTTGGAGTAATAGGGCTGGGTCCTGTGAGTGATTGGTTAATGTTGATTGATTCTGATGAGTGGGAGTGGTGTCAGATGAGGGGGAGTGGCAAGGTGATAATAAGTGTAGGACATGTGGGGGCAGGTGAGAATTTGGGGCAGGGTAGGGGAGCGGAGTGAGCCCGCAGGGCAAACGGAGTGGGTAGAGCCAAAAGAAGAAGATCGACAAGAACAATCAGTGGAGTGCTGAAGTCTGAAGGTAAGTGTGTTGAGATATATAAGAAGGTAAAAGCCTTAAAAAAATAAGTTGGATTATAGCAGAGTGATATAAGAAAATACTTCTATGGTTATACTGGGACCACAGTGTGAGAGAGAACAATAACAAAGAGATGAATAAGAACTGTGTTAGGGGGATTCGATGAAGAAGAGGTAAAAGGATTTAGGGACCCTAAAGCTAATAGTATAGAGCCACCTAGTGGGCAGGTGGGGCACTTAGATGCAATAATAGTATGGAGCCACCTAGAGGGCAGTGGGCAACTTGCATTCAAGCACACAGGGGATTCCTATGAAGCAAGGCAGAAAAGCTAAGTCAAAAGCCGGTGCCTTTCTACATCAGGCTTTTTCATACCTCTGTAATTAAGCAGGAGTGGGTAGGGAGGTGTGCAGGTTCAAGGTGGGGGAAGGGATAGACACAAAGTAATGCAAGGTTGAGAGTCAGAAAAACAGGACTAAGCCAGCTGCTAAAAAGAAAATGGGAAAACCAAGCTAAGTTAATTGCAGGTCAGTGTGGTGCAGTATTTACCTAATAGCTACAAATGTTATACTACTAATCTAGTACAGAGAGGTGAAAAGGACCACCACCTCTGCAGGGAAAAACAGAAGAAGTATGGGCTGCAGGTACATAGTTAAACTTTTTCCAAGGGAAAGTAGTTTTAAGTAAGTAGTAGTACTATAGGAAAAGAGAAATGGGGGGGTGACCAGTAGTGTGCACGCGTACAGTGAAAGGGGAAACAGTCTTCAGTTTGGAGGACAGATTAAATACAGCTCTAACATACACTAGTGTAGCTGAAAGCACTTTAGTGTTCCACCGACACAGGGTCTCACAGTGCAGGGCAACGAGACAGCCTTGGGTTGATTGGAGGCTGACCAAGACACAAGATGTAACTTTTGCTGAGGGGAACTAGTGTAGCTGAAAGCACTTTAGTGTTGCACCGATGCAGGGTCTCACAGTGCAGGGCAATGAGACAGCCTTTGGTTGATTGGAGGTTGGCCAAGACACAGGATGTAACTTTTGCTGAGTGGAACTAGTGTAGCTGAAAGCACTTTAGTGTTCCACCGATGCAGGGTCTCACAGTGCAGGGCAACGAGACAGCCTTGGGTTGATTGGAGGTTGGCCAAGACACAGGATGCAACGTTTGCTGAGGGGAACTAGTGTAGCTGATAGCACTTTAGTGTTCCACTGATGCAGGGTCTCACAATGCAGGGCAATGAGACAGCCTTGGGTTGATTGGAGGTTGGCCAAGACACAGGATGTAACTTTTGCTAAGGGGAATGGGAGCACACTACTGGGGATTCCTATGAAGCAAGGCAGAACAGCTAAGTCAAAAAAGGTGCCTTTTAGGCACCTTTTAGATATATATATATATATATATATATATATATATATATATATATATATATATATATATATATATATATATATATATATATATATATATATATATATACTCTATATGTATATTGTTTACCGTCAAAATGTTGACTGTCACATCGTCAAAACCACTTCTGCATATTCTGATCCAGCTCCAGACAAGTGACAAGTGGAGTCCATCGTAAGCTTTGTTATAGGCCAGCATTTTTGTATAGGACCAGTATGCACAATCCCAGAGTCTTTAAGAATATTATCAAAGGACAAGCAATGAGGCTCTCTAGACTGTCTTGTGAAGACACAGTATGAAATTGAGCTTGCTAATTTGGAACTAGGATTGTTAAACAGGGGATACAGCCATGAAGAAATCTCCATGGTGTACCATAATGTCAGTGGTCTAAGGAACACTAGAGCTAAACCGTATTTTTCGGAAGGAATGTGTTCATATAAGAAGCCAGTGAATAATGCTAGTTCTAGGAAACAATCGCTGGTTCTTCCCTATAGTGTTAATATTGAGATTGTTAAGGAAGCCATAGCATGTAATTGGAATATACTCATGGTGGATGATAAGGTTAGGGATATAGTAGGTAGTTATCCAACCCTTGTGTATAGTAACATGAGGAGTCTCAAACAATCTCTATGTTATAGGGATTTAAACATCAGTAGTCCATCTTCTTCCTCTAGAGTATTTGAAGCTACTACTAAATGTGGTAGATTTGCACAGTGTGATTCCATTGATGAATCTCGCTACTTTAGACATCTGGATAGTGGACGTCTTTGGGAATTAAGAAATAACAGTGATTGCAATACCAGGAATGTTGTATATGTGGCACATTGTGAGTCATGTTTTTGTTTCTACGTAGGTAAAACCAATAGGTCACTTCGTGAACGCATTAGGGACCATGCATATTGTTACATCAGAGAACATGACTATAGTGCCCTAGCAAAACATACATTGCAACAAGGATCTGAACATACTTTTTTGTTTCAGGTTTTGCATGCTCAAGCACAGACTGTATGACTAGGAGATATAATTAATCAAACTGAACAAGCAGAACTCTGTTGGATTATTAGATTGGGAGCACACAGGGGCAGGGGTCTTAATGAAACTGTCTCTATTAAACCTCATTTGAAAAATAGGAAGTTACGTTAGTACATAAGGTTGTGTGTATTACTACTATCAGTATATTTATATACATATATTTTTATATATTTCATTTTTACTTTTTATAAATTTTTATAAATATTTTTATAAATGTCTTTGTGTGCTAGTTGCATTGTGCATCTCTTGAGTGCATTTCTAAGTGAATTTCTGAATTTCTTAATTGCTCTACCAGTGATTTAATTGATTAATTGAATTATTGATGAATCAATGTAATAGTCACATGATGTTATAGAATATATATAAAGCTAGAACTGAATTTACTTTTACTATGTCTGAAGAAGCGGATTGACTTCCGTGAAAGCGCTCACATTCTTCTTTGAAGTTCTGCAATAAAGTCTTTTTTACTACGTTCGTTTATTTTGTTCTTCCAAGGCTGCAACGCTGACAGGATTGCTATTTCATTTATTTCATCTAATTGTGAGCTCCTAGCTGCTTGGGTTTGTTTTACAAATGTTATACTACTAATCTAGTACAGAGTGGTGAAAAGGACCACCACCTCTGCAGGGAAAAACAAAAGAAGTATGGGCTGCAATACATAAGTAAACTTTTTCCAAGAGAAAGTAGTTTTAATTAATAGACCTAGGAGTACTATAGGAAGAGAGAAATGGGGGGGGCAGTAGTGTGAACACGTACAGTGAAAGGGGAAACAGTCTTCAGTTTGGAGGACAGATTAAATACAACTCTAACATACACTAGTGTAGCTGAAAGCACTTTAGTGTTCCTCCGACGCAGAGTCTCACAGTGCAGGGCAACAAGACAGCCTTGGGTTGATTGGAGGTTGGCCAAGACACAGGATGAGTTTTGCTGAGGGGACTGGAAGTAAAAAGGAAAAGGAGATAAATATTAGGTCTGAAGTTTTAAAACACTCTTATTACCAAGTAACTGAGATAGAGAATGCAGGGGTGGAGCAGTATACCTTGTAAGAAACAGCACAATTCTATGAACAACACAAAATGCAAGGATAGCAGAGAAAAAAAAAACAAAAAGGTAACTGCAATTGATACCCAGCCATTATAACATGCACTACACTATTATGTATTGTTTTAAAGGTTATGAAGACAAAAATAGTAACTACTAAGCTGCTACACACTATTTAGCATTCTCCACTAAAACTCAGGAACAACAGTGGTATGCTACAGAAACACAAGTAACTTCTAAGATGCTACACACAATTTAACATTCTGCACTAAAGTCAGTAATCAGTGGTATGATACAGTAACAAGTAACTACTAAGATGTTACTTTCTCCAGCTAACAGTCAGAAATAACAGTGATGTCATGCAGATACACAGAGTCAGTTGCATCCCTCGGAGGCTCCAGTAACTTCTACTCTAATTGCCAAACAGGTTACCGATCTAAAAGTACACATAGCAGGTGACAGTATTCACATTATTGAATAAAGCAGCTTTTTACCTATTATTTAAAGTCACAATATGCTATAAATACAATTCTATACTGGCAAAACAAAAACACTCATATGCAGGGCAAACAGAGTAAAGGAAAAAATAACAAAAACCCTCTTGAAATGCAACTCCAGAAAACAAGTGACCAGATAGAGCTGTTACTATGATGTTTGCAGATGACATTGTGATATGTAGTGAGAATAGGGACCAGGTTGAGGAGACCCGGGAGAGGTGGAGATATGCTTTAGAGAGGAGAGGAATGAAGGTCAGCAAGGCTAAAACAGAATATATGAGTGTAAATGAGAGGGAGGGTAGAGGAATGGTGAGGATGCACGGAGTAGAGTTGGCAAAGGTGGATGAGTTTAAGTACTTGGGATCAACAGTTCAGAGTAATGGTGAGTGTGGAAGAGAGGTGAAGAAGAGAGTACAGGCAGGGTGGAATGGGTGGAGAAGAGTGTCAGGAGTGATTTGTGACAGACGGGTACCAATAAGAGTGAAAGGGAAGGTCTACAAGAGGGTAGTGAGACCAGCTATGTTATATGGGTTGGAGACAGTAGCAGTGACAAAAAGGCAGGAGTCAGAGCTGGATGTGGCAGAGTTAAAGATGTTAAGATTTGCACTGGATGTGACTAGGATGGACAGGATTAGGAGTCAGTATATTAGAGGGTCAGCTCAGGTTGGACAGTTTGGAGACAAAGCAAGAGAGGCGACATTGCGTTACTTTGGACATGTGCTGAGGAGGGATGCTGAGTATATTGGAAAAAGGATGCTAAGGATGGAGCTGCCAGGTAGATGATGAGATACAGCTGTTACCAACCAGAAATATGCATGACAAAAATACATACCATATGTGAAACTTCTCAAAAATAAGTAAGAGTGCTAACAAACAAAACCAGGTAGTTCTTACAAGCACATTACTGGGATTCCACCAAGGCAGAAAAGCTAAGTCAAAAGCTGGTGCCTTTCTATATCAGGCTTTTTCATACCTCTGTAATTAAGCAGAAGTGGGTAGGGAGGTGTGCAGGTTCAAGGTGGGGGAAGGGAGGACACAAAGTAATGCAAGGTTGAGAGTCAGAAAAAATTGACTAAACCAACCAAAAAAGAAAACAGGAAAGCAAGCTAAGTTCTGTGGTGGTCAGTGGTGCAGTATTTTTTACCTAACTACTATGTTGTACTACTACTAACAGGAAAAGAGTGTAGTGAAAAGCACCACCACCTCTGCAGGGAAAAACAAAAGAAGGCTGTACTACATAGAGAAATGTTTTTTAAGAGAGAGAGAAAGGAGTTTAAGTAATTAATCTAGGAGTACTAGAAAGAAAGAGGGAACAGACAGTGAAAGGAAACAGTCTTCAGTTTGGAGGACAGATTGAATACAGCTCTAACATACATTAGTGTAGCTGAAAGCACTTTAGTGTTCCACCGACACAGGGTCTCACAGTGCAGGGCAACGAGACAGCCTTGGGTTGATTGGAGGTTGGCCAAGACACAGGATGTAACTTTTGCTGAGGGGAACTAGTGTAGCTGAAAGCACTTTAGTGTTTCACCAATGCAGGGTCTCACAGTGCAGGGCAATGAGACAGCCTTGGGTTGATTGGAGGTTGGCCAAGACATAGGATGTAACTTTTGGTGAGGGGAACTAGTGTAGCTGAAAGCACTTTAGTGTTCCACCAATGCAGGGTCTCACAGTGCAGGGCAACAAGACAGCCTTGGGTTGATTGGAGGTTGGCCAAGACACAGGATGTAACTTTTGCTGAGGGGAACTAGTGTAGCTTAAAGCACTTTAGTGTTCCACTGACGCATGGTCTCACAGTGCAGGGCAATGAGTCAGCCTTGGTTTGATTGGAGGTTGGCCAATGCACAGGATGTAACTTTTGCTGAGGGGAATGGGAGCACACTACTGGGGATTCCTATGAAGCAAGGCAGAACAGCTAAGTCAAAAAAGGTGCCTTTTAGGCACCTTTTAGATATATATATATATATATATATATCTATATATATATATATATATATATATATATATATATATATATATATATATATATATATATATATATATATATATATATATATATATATATATATATATATATATATATATATACTCTATATGTATATTGTTTACCTTCAAAATGTTTACTGTCACATCGTTAAAACCACTTCTGCATATTCTGATCCAGCTCCAGACAAGTGACAAGTGGAGTACCTCAGGGTTCAGTCCTGTGACCACTCTTGTTTGGCATCTACGTCTCTGAAGTATAGGCCAACACTAAGGGACTCTGGCTAACAAAGTTCACAGATTACTGCAAACTGGAAGCCATTATTGAATCCTCAAATGATGTGGATAGTCTACAAAAGGGACTTACAGAAACAGATGCCTGGTGCCAGAGCCATGGGCTCAAGCTTAATGCCAAGAAATGTATAGTTATCCCCTTTGGAAAAAAACATGTACCCATGAATTACTGCATAGTTGGCAGGAAACTAAACATTGAAAGTGTGATGAGAGACTTAGGGACATAGGTGGACAGTGGTCTCACTTTCAATAACCACATCACCACAACAGTCAAGAAATCCTTCTATGTGGCACACCTAATCACTAAGGGCTTTTCATCCAGAAAAAAGGAGGTCATTGTCACACTGTACTCATCCCTTATTATACCCATTCTAGAGTATAATGCCCTGTTTGGTATGTACCTCACAAAACATCTGCAACAGCTAGAAAGGCCACAGAAATACCTCACTAAAAGAATCACAGGCCTAAAGCAGATGCCATATGCTGACCGTCTAAAAAAACTCCAGCTGTACTCTGTGGCATATTGTCTACTCAGAGGCAATCTCTGCTTAACATACAAAGCCATGTCAAACCCTGAGCTGTTGGACATGCTCCACTTAAAGAAATCCCAATCCCTCAGAGCCACACGCTCATTGTCATCACAATAAACAAAACATGCTGGAGGGATAGGTTCCTGACCCAGAGACTCCCCATACTCTGGAATAAACTGCCCATATATGTCAAGCAGAGAGCCTCATTGGCCCTCTTCAAAAGGAACCTTGATGATTGGATGGGAGATAGGAAATTCACCCCGGGGATCATGTCAGTCGCCCTGCTAGACAGGGGTCCAGAGAAGTAAATATTGTGGGAAGAAATATCCAGGGAATTGTTATGGCTAGGCTTGCATAGGCCCTAGGGCTGATAGCCTAGTACCAACCTATGAACCTATGAACTCCAACTTCTCGAAACCTCGAACACCAATATTCCAAACCACAAAATCTCACTCAGTTCTTGACCCATGTTAGCACTTGTTTTTAGGACTAGAGAGATTAGAAATGTCGGCGTTCTTTTTTCTTCAGCTGTCTGAAATTTTGGTGGTACGGATTTCAGGGGAATGTTTCGATGATGTGCACATTCGACTATATGCCTTCAACATTTTGAATGCAAACCTGCCCTAGAAGAACTTATGCGGTTCAACATTTTCATTTTCATGATTCGTCTTGGCCTTTTCTTCTTAGGTGTTTCAGACTTTCTCTTATCCAAAGTAGACCCATATATGTATATGTATTTTGTCACTGTGGTTATCACAACCAAGAATAAGTAGGAAACAATACAATGTTTTGGTCAGAAAATACAGTAACAAACATGAAATTATTGTGGCTGCTGATGTGAAGTAAATCATTTATCATTTATTTCAGGGTACTATTATTATTTTTGGCAGTTAGCAGAGGATTAAGGCTTATCACTATTAAAAAGCTGCTCCTTGTGGCCTAAGATACAGAATTTGACTCCTTCCACCTCCATTCTACTACTGTGGCACTCCCCTGCAGTATCTTTAATCACATGTGCCAACTCTAGTGCTAAATGATACATATACATTATCCTAACACCATACAAACGTCACTTTGAAATTGTCCATCCTGGGATGTTTGTATGTAGATTAGAAAGTTTTTTATTGAGTTATTACTGTTGGTAAAAAATAAGTGAGTAAATATGGTGTGGTGCTAGGCACTCAATTCTGAAGAGCATGAAAGCTAAAACTGAAATGTCTATAATTATTTAGAAACTGCAGTTCTTAATGATATACAAGAAACACAAATTTTGTCAGGAAAAGACTTGAAATATGAGGCAAAAATCAGGTATAGTTGAAAACTGTGTTTCTGCATAACCAGAATAATCACCAGCTGTAACCAACAATCATTTTCATTTAGAGACAGCCTACATACCTAACAATTATAACTACTTTGTTGCCTGTGCAAAACAGAAAGGTCTGATGTTTTGTTAATAGATATACTAGGCATGTATTTGAGAATCCTAGCCCAAAGTGTAAAATGCCCTAAGGCACTATCTGTTCAAGTGACTTGCTCAAGGTCACACACTAGCCAAATAAATGCTGAGGGATTCAAACCTAGCATCACAGGAAGTATCTCATTAACATTTCATACCCTTAATCCTCTGCTAATCTTCCATGAAGTAAGGCACAAAAACCCTGTGGGAGTTAAACTCTCAACCTTAATCACTCATATCACCCCCTGCAAAGCTATCAGATGACCTTGTACCATTTCTTGTCTAAATAAAATAATGGCCACACAATGTATTTCAACTCTGTTTTGCATAAATCCACAGTTGCTTACCTGCCCACAGTACTCCTGCAAAGTTGAAATGTGTGTCAACAAAAACACCCAAGGTGTTAAGGACAGATGCAATACCAAAGGTGAACTTTAGGGCATACCACACAGTCTGTAAATAGCAATGCTAAAACATCAGCAATAAGTCAGTGAATTCTCAGGTGTCAAAGGCAAGGAATGCTGTGCACAACAGATCAATAAATGAAAAGCACAGCCATACATACAGGTGCTCAAAGAATGCACCATACATAACAATTAAAGAACTTAGATGTGCATGTAAAGCATCCAGCTCCCTTGATGTGCGACAGATATACCATCCCAAATGTTATTTAGGTTGTGGAGTACAATTCAAACACTGAGTTCTGATATAATGGCTCAATGCAATGTGAAAGTCTAACATTTTTAGATTTCAATCATAGTTGCAAGGATGGCTCTCATATGATGATTTCCCTTACCTTACCGACGCAGGATGGTATTCCTGCATTCTAATGAATATACTTGTTATTGTGAGAAATGTAGGCCTGTAAACAGGGGAAGATGCATTTCATTTCATAAAACAGGAACAATAATAAATATACATCTCTCCCTCCATTGATCCTCAAGCCTGTGCATCCACTCGAATCACATGGCTCAGTTCCTGCTGCAATCCTCCTTGTCTGAAAACAGAATGTATGATGTACTCCTCGGATAACAGTGATTTACATTCCTCCTCACAGTTTCTAGACATTTGTTTGTAAAGAGCATTACATAATCGCAATACACATACAAGTGTTAACATCTTTGAACACAGATTGGAGGACATGAAATTCATACCTGCAAACACAATCTGCTTCCAGACTCTAACCTTGAAAGTTACCTGCTTAGCTAACACATTTTGACTGAAGCATTGTGTTTTGAATGAAGTGAAAAGACTTCTTTTTATGGCATCATCTGGCTGGGGGATGGTCTACTAATAAGTATCTTGCCTTAGGATTTCAAAGTATGAACATGTGTTGATTTCAGTGTATGAACATGTGCTGCTCCTGTAGATAAACAGTCTGAAAGTTTCATTCATGTCAGGCCGGATTCAGGAAGGCTTACATGGAGTTCAAGAGTAGTGTAAGCCTCCGTGTAAGCCTCCCGATTCAGGAACAGCCCAAATCTCCGTGTAAGAGACAGCTAACACGTCTCTTACACGGACTGGGCGTGGAAATGCTCAATACCTCATTTGCAGCTGAACGATATGCAAATGAGGTATCTGAGTGATCCACGAAGCAGAAACGAGTCCGTGTAACGGACGTGTTAGCTGCAGAAATGTACTCAGCTGACAACTGAGTACATTTCTGCAAAATTAAAAACGGAGCTATGTCAGCTCCAAATAAAGGGTGCATTTGTGTCATTAAGCATGCCAATGTCCAAATATGTGGCCATTGGCATGAAAAAGTGTTGCAAAAATATGTAATATAACTTTTTTTTTTCCACGGGATTTTGAGGTTTAACTGCAGCGCACACCCGCAAAGCGGGTGCGCTACCTAAAACTGAAAACCGAAGCTTATAAGCCCACAATTGTGGGATTTATGTATTACATGTAATGTCAATGGAGGGACTTGCAGACCAAAAACAATATGGCCTCCGTTTAGTGGTTGTCAAGGGGGGGAAGCTCCGTGTAAGACATGTAACTAGTCATTACTAGGCAGTCCTATGTAAATGAGGGTTACAATACTGAATCACACTGCCACATAGGTAATGAGCACTTTCTGAGTAGTGTAAGAGTTAGAGAAGGGGAGGAAGAGAGTAAGAGGTAGGTGACATCACGGGGGGGGGAAGGATAGATTCAAATGTACCAGATTGGAGGGCAATGAAAGGTGAAAGATGACAGACAGACTTCAGGGAGGGAGGTGTGTCCCAACAGAACACTAGGAAAGTCAAGAAACTGAAGGCTTACGCTATCCCTACACTCAAAGTTTCTTGATATACGTGCATGCGCGCGTGTGCGCACGTGTAAGGCAGGCTCAACATATGGGAGCGTGTTGCAAACTATGTACAACGGTTTGCGCGTGCGTGCACGTGTTTAAGGCAGTGTGCATGCGTTTTAACATGAATCAGCCTAGTTCATACCGTGTAAGGATGTGTGCACGTGTGTAACACCGTGTAAGGATGTGTGCGCGCGTTTAAGTGACTGTGAGCATGTTTAAGCTGGTGTGCACATTGCTCCCCCTCAGGAAACAGAGAGGAAACAGAAAACAACTAAATTACATGGAAACTGCCAGAGGATACTGCTGCAGTTAATTGTTTGAAACAATTGGAAGCAGGCAATTATGCAGCCAGACTAGAAGCCCAACCCAGCACTTAAAACACTCCAAAGAGCAGTGCAGGGTGTTTCTCACAAGAGATACTGCAAGAAAGTAAGCTATCAGAATTGAAAACTGAAAAAGCTGAACTCAGAGCAGAAATGCTAGGGGCTGCCATAGCTGTTATAATCAGGCAAAGGCGAATTGCTGAGGGTGGTGTCAATGCAGATGCTGACAGACAACCCAGAGTGAGGAGAAGGAGAAGAGTATACAGGCCCAGGGTCACCTACCATGGGTTACATGAGCTGGAGATAGTAGAGTGCTACAGAGTGGACAGAGACCTTCTGCAGCAGATTGTTGAGCTGTGCAGGCCACATCTCACACACAGAACCAACAGAGGGAACCCATCCCAGTGGAAACCAAGGTATGTGTTGGCCTAAGAATACTAGCAACAGGTACCTTCCAGAGACCAACTGGTGATATGATGGGGATATCACAGGCATCAGCCTCCAGGGTACTGCACCAGTTCCTGGATGCCATGTCAGCACATGTCGGTGATCATATATATGTCCCTAATGACCGTGAGGTTGTGGCCAGCAATATGCATCTCTTCCAGCAAATAGCGGGATACCCTGAGGTGCTGGGTGCAATAGACTGCACGCGTGCGCATCAAAGCACCAGCCGGTGAGCGGGGTAGAGTCTACATTAAACGCAAGGGATACCCCTCCATCAACTGCCAGGTCGTGTGTGATGCCCAGGGCATAATAATGAATGTGTGTGCTGGCTGCCCTGGGAGCTACCACGATTCCCACATCTGGCATCTGATGCAGCTGTACCAATCATTTGCCAGTGGGGACTTCCCACACGGACACCTAGTGGGGGATGCAGGTTATGCACTTGAGCCGTGGCTGATGACACCCATCAGAAATGCACACACACCTGAACAGGAATGCCATAATGAGGCACACGCACAAACACGTAATGTCATAGAGCATGTGTTTGGGCTGCTCAAGTCACGGTTCCGGTGTCTGGACACATCTGGTGGAGCCTTGCAGTACACACCAACTACATGTATCCAAATGGTCATGATATGTGCTATGCTACACAATATGATCCTGCGGAAACAGCTGCAGCAGGACCAGCACAGGGCTGGGCCTAACATCCCCCCACCATTGCCAAGGCCACCACAGGCAGAGGGTGACTTGGAGGAGGAACAACCTGACCTTGTCCCAGTAGGCAGAAGGAGGCGTGCCCAGTATGCCCTGGCCTTGGCAAAGAGGCAACGCATAGCACATACACTTGGTCAGTAGGAACACTGGGACTGATACCCGCTCTGACTCACTCATATAGTAACAGGGATGCCTAACATGACACAACCTGCTTCCAAACATGTACAGGGAGTGTAGTATGTGCATCCAACAGAGGCAGCCCTGCAGCACCACCTGAGGCATGAATGCCATGTGTTAAGTAATGTAATACCATGTACCATATGCACACCTGAGGACCCGACTAACATCCACCCACACCAATCATAAACCACAAAAAAAACAAACCTCCCTCATAGGTACCACAAGCGATAGTAACCTAGATGTAATGCTACCCAATGCCAGAAGTATAAATGCGTGCAGTGTAAACGCACACAGTATAGAGAATGTAGATATCAGTGCTGTAATAGAAAACTGGGTCAAAGCCCACAGCAGCACCCTGACACTACCAGGTCACACCTCTGTCCTAATAGCAGGAACTGCCCCAGGCCTACTCTGGCAATGTGAGTGTCAAACGAAATATTACTGTCAACCTGGGTGCCCAGGACCCTGATAACCTCTTCTGTGCTTAGAGGATTGCCACCTAGATGGGAACTAGGGGTAACCCTGTTGTTCCCGAAGGGTATGACTATGCATTGTTTAGCATTTAACGTAAGGCCATGGCTCTGGCACCAGTTATCTGTGTCTATGAGACCCTTCTGAAGGATGTCTGTGTCAGATGGGTTTCCAACTATGCTTCCCAGTTTGCAGTCATCTTCAAACTTTGTCAGCCATAATCCTCCTGTGTTTGCTCGTATGTCTGAAAAGTAGATGCTGAACAAATGTGGGCCCAGGACTGAGCCCTGTGGGACACCACTTGTGACAGCTCTGGAGTGTGACATGGCACCAGCAACTTTGACCCTGTGTGTTCCATCACTTAGCCAGTTTGCAACCCATGCTGTGATGTATGGGTTCACAATTAAGCTGGTGATGTTTTCAATGATACCTGAGTGGGGTATTGTGTGAAAGCCTTTGCCAGGTCAAGGTAGGCTGTGTGGACTGCCTTGCCCACGTCAATGGCCTGGGTGACTGTCTTGAAAAAGTCAACCAAGTTTAAAAGGCATGATCTGCCCTTGACAAAGCCAAACTGGATTGGATCCAATGTCTGCAAGTCCCTATGTCTTCATTTATAATTCCCATTATGATCCTCTCCATAGCTTAGCAGAACAGGCTTGTCAAGCTGATGGGATGGTAGTTTCGGGGGTTGGTGGAGGCACCTCCTTTGTGAAGTGGGTCCACCATTGCCGTATGCCACTCCTTGGGCACATATCCTGAGGTGAGGCTAAGATTAAACAGCTGCCCTAACTGCGGGTGTAATTACTCATTGAGTTCATGGAGCACACAACTGGGGACACCATCTGGTCCCATGGATAAAGTGTTTTCCGCCTTGGATAGAGCAGTTCCCACCCCAGCATTGGAGATGTTTGGGGGGCTACAATCCTCTGGTGTAGATACCTCTCCAGTTGGGGGAGGGGGGGAGAAATCTGCACTGAACCTGTCAGCCAGTATGTTGGCAATGTCTGTAGGTTCAGTGATATTTACATCATTCCGAACTACTTCTGAGCATATCTGGGAGTTCCCTCCCAGGTTTCAAACATAGGTAAAAAGGCCTCATGATTGTCCCTTGAGTCCTGAGTGGGTTTACTCTCAAAACTCGCCTCGGATGATTGTATGGGGGAACCCAGTGTTGTACTCACAATGAGCAGGGGTGTCCTCCCTTCTACGGATTTCGCTCTATCTCGTAGTAGCTCCTTCCTTGTGTTGTAGAGCTTGTTTATGGCTAGGGTCCACCAGACTGGATGCTTGCCTGTGGTACAAAGAGTCTTTGTTTTGTTTGGGATTGCCTGATCCATGCAGTCCTGGAGGTGCTGGTAGAAGGCATGTGTAAGTGATACAGTGGCTTGGGTAATGGTGTCCGCTGGCTTGGGGCCTTGAAAGAGACCACACCAGTCCTTAGAAATGTGAAGTCGGCATTTGAGAAGGTCGTCACTGTTTGTTTTTCTATCTGGGGTGTGGGTGGGATGTGGACTCCCACTGAGATTAGTCCATGATCTGATCTCACCAATGATGGGTATACTTCTGGTGTTGAACAGTGTGATCCCATGTTCGTGATGATGAGTTCTAGTATGTTGCCTCCACTTGTGGGGATTGGGACCAGTTGTTCCATGGCATTTGAGTGTATGAACTCTTGTAACCTTTGTGTTAGAGTGTTGTGGCTTGATTAGTGATCCCAGTCTATATGTGGATAGTTGGAATCACCCAGTAGGATGGTGTTTGGAGATACATTTATCCCCTTCAGTGTTTTCAGGACAGCTGTGTGAGGTACCTAAGTTTGAGAGGGTGGCATGTAACATGCTACAAACTGCAGAGCAGTCTTGCCTATGGTCACTGGCACCTGGATGGTCTCCGATGCATCGTGTGTTGCCACCAACCATGAGGTGAGGGTGTCCTTGATGAATATGGACACCCACCCTCCTTTCTTGGTGTTGTCCAGATTCTGGTGCGGAGCATGATATGAGGTAACACCCGATAGTGCCAGGGTGCTGTCAGAAGCTGTGAACCAGGTTTCAGGCACAGCACAGACATCAATGTGCTACATACTGAGAAGGGCATAGAGTGTGTGCAGCTTGAGGTTGAGACTTCTGGCATTGAGCAGCATTACCCTTAGTGTCCTTCCTTTACTGTGTTCTAGGGTGGTAGGTGTAGAATCTGAATCTTGCATAAAAAAGGCACAATGGGGGTGGCAAGAGCATCAGCCGAAATCCAGAAGCCCAGGGGTGACAGGTGCAAGCCGTCCCTTGCAAATCAGCGTGGCCTGTCCAGCATGTCATCCCAGGCAGACAGACATTGGACCCCTTTGAATGACACCATAGTTTAAGCAAATTATTACAGCTGATCATCTTGTCTCTGTTTATGTGGCATCATACTTGGTGAAGGTAGGATACTGCTCAAGGTCAGGGTCATACCTGCCTGGCCTACATAATCAGAGGGATCCTCTATGTCTCTTTCCATGTAGTCCAGGGAGGTACATCTCAGGTCGTTCACACCAGCATGGATAATGACTGGGTCAGACTTGTACTTGCAGTTGAGTGACCTGAGTGCTTGCATTATGTGGTGGATTCCAGTGCCCGATAGGCAGCTTACTGTGACCTCCTCCATATTCGATCTGGTGGCGGGACGTCAGTGTGTCTGACTATGGAGTCACCTATGACAAGTGTGTCCTTAAGGGCTGTGACTGTTTGGCACACCGACTCTGTGGTCAATGTGTTGCATGTGCTGTGCCCTGTGGAGGCAGTTGTGTGAGTGTCTGCTGTGGTAGCCACTGCCATTTGGTAGAATTCTGATGAGAGCCTCCGAGTATGTCTCTGTGTGTCTATGTGTATGATCTTACGTTGTGATAGTGCCATGTGAGACTGGATTTGTGATGTGTGTGGTTACCTTCACCTTCTCCCTGGTCTTGCTAGTCCTATGTTGAGAGAGCTCAGCCTCCACTTTGGCTATATAGTTGCATCTCTCACATGTATGTGTGTTTTATGGGAGAAGGAGAGGGTTGTCAGTGTACATGAGGCAAGTGTAACATTGCCTCAATATTCCCAGGTTCACCAGCTGAGCAGGAGAGGACACTAGCAACTGATCCCTAGACATGCTAGAAGGAATAGACAAAACAATATTGGAATACAGGGAGATATCAAGCCCCCCAAACCACATCATAGTGCTTGACTGACAATACCTACACATACACCAGTGTTTCATAGTGTCATAGTTTACTACTAGGCTATCTGCCCTAGTGCATGTGTAAGCCTAGCCATAGTGATGTGGCTATTGCCACCCCTTATAGTGGTAATAAGTGTACAGAATAGATTCCGAATATTGTGCCTCTGACTTAGTAGTGACACATTATGACCCCCTTACGTAATTGAATAACATGACTGTGCCTCTGTCTAGTCTGTGCCTCTGTCTCATATGCAGTTGTCCAGATGTCTCCTGAAGAGAGTCAGTGAGGGACTCTGTCAAACATGAACTGGGATACTCTGCTAGAGTGTGAGATGCCTCTGAGTTATGACTCTGTCCCTCCAGCATGTCCTATACATGTATGTGCTGAGGTTCAAATCCTCAGCTCTCATGGCTCTGGTGGATTTGGATTGCTTGCAGTGGAGCATGTCCACCAAATCCTGATTGGACATGGTCCTGTATGTCAGGCATAGGTCACCTGTAAGTATGTGGTATGACACTGAATAAAGCTGGATTTCCTCTATTCTGGAAGCATATGACATGTGTTGAAGAACCCTGATCTTCATGGTAGGTACTTTTGGGGTCTCTCCAGCTGTTGCAAGTGTTGGGTGAGGTACATACCATATGGGGCTTTGTATTCGATCATGGGCCTGATAAGGGAGAAGGATAGTGGAACAATGACCTCCTATGATCTTGATGGAAAACCCTCCATGATAAGGTGGGCAAGATAGAAAGTCTTCCTAACCACTTTGGTAACAGGGGTGTCAAAAGAGATGTCACTATCTACATGTGTCCCCAGGTGTCTGATTTGTTTTCTGTGCTCAGTGGGTTGCTGTCTATGTATTGATCTGTGGGTACTTTGTTCCTCCCAAAGGGGATAAATACACATCAGTTGCATTCAGTTTCAGGCCATGCGTCTGGCACCAGCTATCTGCCTTTGTGACGGCATTCTGTAGGATGTGTGTGCCAGCTGATGTATGCACTATGGTGCCTAGGTTGCAGTCATCTGCAAACTTTGTCAGCCACAACCCCCCTATGTTTGCTTTCACATCTGAAAGGTAAATACCAATTAAGAGGGGTCCCAGGACACATCCTTGTGGGACACCACCTGTGACTGGCTTCGAATCTGACAAGGCACCTGCAATGTTGACTTTATGGGTTCTGTTTCTTAGCCATTTTGCAACCTATCCTGTGACATATGCTGTTATATGTCAGCTGTTGAGCTTGGCTATGATGCCTGAGTGGGGTATTGTGTCACAGGCCTTAGCCAAGTGCAGGTAGGCTGTGTGGACTGTTGAGCCCTCATCGATGGCCCTACTGACAGTTTCATAGTAGTCAACTAGGTGCAAAAGGCAGGATCTGCCCTGTACAAAGCTGAACTGGGTGGGAACAAGGGTCCGTAGGTCAGCAATGTGTCTGTGTAAGAGCTCCATAATGACTCTTCCCATAGCTTTGCAGACAAGGCTGGTTAAGCTTGTGTGGTGGTAGTTGCCATGGTCTGTGTAGGCATCTCCTTTGTGGAGTGGGACCACTGTTGCTGTATGCCAGTGTTCAGGTACATATCCTGTAGCAAGACTAAGGTTAAATAGCAGTTGTATATACGGGTCCAGCTCCTTCTGGAGTTCACATAGCATGCAACCGGGGATACCAGCAGGTCCCATTGATGCTGTGTACTTGTCTTTGCTGAGTGCGGCTCTCACATGGACATCCAAGATGACAGTGAGGTTACATACAGCAGTGATAACTATCTTCTTTGGGGGTGAGGGAGGGTAAATCACACTGAAGCTGTCCACCGGAATGTTGCCAATATCTGTCAGGTCACCGGAATATATGTTGTTGTTTACCAACTCTGAGCATATCTGAGGGTTCCCAACCAGGTGTCTGACATAACTGAAGAAAGCAGTGTGGTTACCTTCATTGTCTTTGGTGATTTATGTCCCCAAGTTGACCTTGCATGTCTTTATGAGATAATGTAGCTTTCTACTAGTGCTGATCACAGCTGTCTTCCCTTTTGGAGATATAGCTCTGTCTTGCATTAGTAACCCTCATCTGTCATACAGTTTGTTTATGGCTGGGGTCCACCAGACAGGCCACTTCCCCTTTGTGGACAGGGTCCTGTTTGTATTTGTGATTGCATGGTCCATGCTTTCTGACATGTAGCTAAGGGGAGGTCATCGTGCTTCTGCAGTTATCTTTCATCAGCATTAGAAATGACCACAACAGCCCCTGTGGGGTTTACCTCATGCAGACACATCCAGCACCTGTAAAGTCCACAACAGTACCTCACCAGGAGTATGAAAGAGCTGGAACACATGTAATGTGTCGCCTGATTAAACAGAGTGCAGCTCCACACACTGCCATGCTGTCCACCCAGATGCAAGCTGTGCCTGATGTAGAAAGCCATGTCCAAGCTGGAATCAATGCACATGCTGCACCTTGTACAATCTGAATGGCAGGGAGCTATGCACATGAGGGACCTGAACCCCAGCACTGACATACATAGGACAGGCTGTACTGCATTATCCATAACACAGAAGCCACCCCCACGCATGAGTACACTACCAGTACAGGTTGTATGTAGAGACACTTGTTGATTCCCTCAACAGGAATCCTAATGAGTGGATGGGAGATGGGAGGTTTACCCTGGGTATCAATGTTATGTCACAGGTAGACAGAGGCACAGTATACCAAACAAGACATATGTCATGGCAAACTACACTTACAATGTGTTGACGGACAAACACACTCTCCGACTAGCATTAGAAATGGCCTAGGGCACACCGGTAGTGTTTGCCAATGTACACCCATGTTGTGGAATGCACTACTGATGTTGGATGAGGCTGTTGTAAGTAGTTCACATCTGAACATAATGCAACATGGTCAGATAGGTTCATAAGTACATAGGTTTATACTAGGCTATCTTCCCTAAGGCAGGTATAGGCCTAGCACAGAGTTTGTTGGTGTACACCACCCCTTATACGGAAACAGTACTGTGCCCATTATTTTGTCATGCCTCTCTTCAGCAGTGACACAGTGACAATCCCCGGGTTAAAAGTATGACCTTCCATCCACAGGTCAAGATACCTCTTGAACACAGCCAGCAAGGTGCTCTGCCTCACATGGACCGGAATTGTATTCTACAGCATAGGGAGTCTCCGGGTGATAACTCCATCCCTCAAACATGTCCAACGTACATCCCTGCTAAGGTGTAAGTCACTTGCACTAGTGGTTAAGGTGGATCTGCCGATTCTGAGGTGGAGCATGTCCATTAATCCCTGTTTGGACATGGCCTTGCATGTCAGGTACATGTCACCTCTAAGCAGACGGTATGTGAGTGAATAGAGTGGGAGTGTCTTCAATCTGGCAGCATATGACAGCTGTTGGGGTTCCTTGATCCTTTAGGTGGGGGACATTCAGGGTGTCTCCAATTGCTGCAGATGCTGGGTGAGATACATCTAGAATAGGGCAGTCTACTTGATCACCGGTCTGATAAGTGAAGAGTACAGGGGAACAATGACCTACTAGATCTGGATGTGAATCCCATCCTGATCAGGTGGGCAATGTAGAAGGTCTGTCTAGCCACTTTAGCAATGTGAGTGTCAGAAGAACGGCGACTGTCAACCTGGGTCCCCAGGTCCATGATAACCTCCTCTGTGCTTAGAGGATTGCCACCTATATGGTAGCTTGGGGTTACCTTGCCTTTCCTGAAGGGTATGTCTACACATGTTGTGCACTTTGACTTCAGGCCATGGCTCTGGCACCAGCTATCAGTTACCGTGAGTCCCTTCTGAAGGATATCCGTGTCTGATGCACTGTCCACTATGCGGCCCAGTGTGCAGTCATCTGCAAACATTGTCAGCCAAATTCCTCCCATGTTGGCCTGTACTTCTGGGAAGTACATGACAAACAATAGGGTCCAAGGACTGAGCCCTGTGTGACACCACCTGTGACCAGCCTGGAGTCTAACATAGTGCCAGCAACTCTAACCCTGTGGGTCCCTTCCTTAAGCCAGTTTGCAACCCATCTTGTGACATATGGGTTTACATTTCAGTTGTTAGGGTTTTCCACAATACCTGAGTGGGGTATTGTGTTGAAAGTGTTTGCAAGGCCAAGGTAGGCTGTATGGACTGCCTTTCCCCAACAATGGCCTAAGTGACCATTTTGAAGATGTCAACCCAGTACAAAAGGCATGATCTGCCCTTGACCAAGCCAAAATGGGATGGGTACAATGTCTGCATGTCCCCTATATCTTTGTTTATGAGCTCAATTATGATCCTCTCCATAGCTTTGCAGACTAGACTTGTTAAGCTTATGGGGCAGTAACTACCATGGTCTGTAGAGGCACCGCCTTTGTGCAGATGTGCACAACTAGACCCTAACCAGGCTGTTGTGCACACTATGGAAATGTAAAGCAGTGATAGGACTAAAGCCCAGGATACTGACCACCACGGTGAAAGTACTGAACCACTACACTATACAGTACTACAGTGTTAGGTCAGTATGAACGGATGTTGACAATTGTGTGCAAAGAATCCCATGCAAAACCTGCAGGCACAGTATACTCCCTGTTGTGTTCACACAAAAAGCATTTGGACAGTAGCTACACAACATGGCACAGAACACACAACCATAAACTGGAGGTATTTGTTGAAGGTCACACTCATCCACAAATGTGATGGGCTGCAGATTTCAACATATGGAAAGCCCACACTGGGCATGCTCACACACTTAGATAAATGAGACATCTTTCACACAACATGCCATGGGAAGGCTGAACTGGGCATGCTCACACACTTGGTCCAAATGTTACTCCTAGCAACTGTGAAAACACACCAGAGGATGCTCATTCCCCTTTCTAAACACTGATCATGTAAGCACCCTATAAGTATATCAGGAGAAAACGAATCTCTCGGTAATCCGAATAGCATGCTCCGCTAATGTGTCTGTCTCAAGTGTCATAACATAGTTAGGTAGGGGCTTGAATCCAGCAAGTGGCAAGTGTGTGTGAAGGGGGATAAGTGCGTGTGCAAGTGTGTATGAAAGGAGCATCCCTTTTGGCAACTGTGTAAACACACCACAGGATGCTCATTCCACTTTCTAAACTCTGATGATGTCAGCACCCTATAAGTATATCAGGGGAAAAGAAATCTCCCAGTAATGCGAATAGCGCTGCTAATCCGTCTCTAGTGTCATAACATAGTTAGATAGAGGTTTGAATCCAGCAAGTGTGAAGGGGGGTAAGTGTGTGTGTATGAAAAAGACATCCCTTTTGGCAACTGGGAAAACACACCACAGGATGCTCATTCCACTTTCTAAACTCTGATGATGTCAGCACCCTATAAGTATATCAGGGGAAAGGAAATCTCCCAGTAATGCGAATAGCGCGCTGCGCTAATGTGTCCGTTTCTAGTGTCATAACATAGTTAGGTAGGGGTTTGAATCCAGCAAGTGTGTGTAAAGGGGGGTAAGTGTGTATGAAAAGAACATCCCTTTTGGCAACTGGGAAAACACACCACAGGATGCTCATTCCACTTTCTAAACTCTGATGATGTCAGCACCCTATAAGTATATCAGGGGAAAGGAAATCTCCCAGTAATGCGAATAGCGCGCTGAGCTAATGCGTCCATCTCTAGTGTCATACCATAGTTAGGTAGGGGTTTGAATCCGGCAAGTGCGTGTGAAGGGGGGTAAGTGTGTATGAAAGGAACATCCCTTTTGGCAACTGGGAAAACACACCACAGGATGATCATTCCACTTTCTAAACTCTGATGATGTCAGCACCCTATAAGTATATCAGGGGAAAGGAAATCTCCCAATCATGCGAATAGCGCGCTCTGCTAATGTGTCTGTCACTAGTGTCATAACATAGTTAGGTAGGGGTTTGAATCCAGCAAGTGTGTGTGCAGGGGGGGGGGGTAAGTATGTATGACTAAAATCCCCCTTTTGGCAACTGGGAAAACACACTACAGGATGCACATACCCCTTTCTAAATGATATCACAATTATGTATGGCTTTTGAGTACAGACATGCCACGTGTTTTGCCTACACAGAATGCCCATGTGTGCGGGTTGTCCCTCACAATAATGCATGACATTGATGAAACCAGTTATGGCAATGCACACATGATGTATGTGTGTGCCAAATACACATATGTACCTGTGACCTTCAATAGTTACCATGTGTGATGCCTGACACATGTGAATACATGGTATTTGCACAGGGTAACATTATGACTGTGGTCTTCTGTGCAGGTGCTGCATGTGGGATGTGTATATACAGTGTGAGATGTAGATGCTATCAGCCTAGTAGTGAGGGATACACACCTGGTCTGGGGCATATAGTCTACATGTTGCTGATGTACAGGTGCTGCGTGTTTTCACCTGTTGTGGGAGTGGTAAGACGTTACTCCACAGCAATGCAGTGACAGCATGCTAAGAACCGTTCAGCCAGGGTGTCGTAGCTACACTAATTCATTAGCATTCAGTAATATGTCAGAATCCCTGGTGAGGGCCTGATGCCAACCAAGGTCAGGGGTCTACCAGCCTGTGTCACTTGCTCAGTGATCCCTTCCATGTTCCCTATCATGTATCCCAGTGAGGGACATCCCACATCAGCTGTGGTGGCATGGACAATGACTGAGTTATATGTGTCCATGCATCTGACTGACCTGTATGTTTGTGTTATGTGGTGGACCACAGTACTCCATGAGCATATCACTGTGACCTACACATTGTCCAGCCTGGTGAGCATGTTCTCACTGTACTGGACGATAAGGGTACCTAACAACTGCGGCAGTAGTGTTGTATAGCTGTACAGACTGTGCTTGTTTGACACACAGGATTTGCGTGCTATGTGTTATGAGTGCTGTGTGCAGGCCTAATGTATGCCTGTGTGCCAGCTGCAGAGATGTCTGCCAGTCATGCAGGATGCTATCCTTAGGCTCCACAACTGACCTGGTTTGTTTCCATGCTTGTATTGCTGTCCGTGTAGGTCCACATCAGATTGGTATTGCTGTCACTGTAGTATTTCATGCCACCAGACAGGTTATGCCAGTACTGGGTTCAGAGTGCTTAGTCCACAGTTCGGCCATGTGTTTCCATCTCATACATGTGTTGTACATCCATGGGCAGGGGATAGGGTTGACTGTGTACATGTGGCAGCTGTGACAGTACTACATGACACACATATCCCACAACTGTACCATAGAGGTGACTGACAACTGACCATTGCACATGCTACCATAGTATTGAGATTGCATTGGTGATTAACAGCACATAGGGCCAATGGTGAACAAGACACATAGGTCCATAGGTTCATACAGGGATGTCTGCCCAGGGCATGTATCCCCCTATGCAGAATGTGTGTGGCTTTCAACATGCATTGTAAATCTGTCTTGCTATGCCCTTTTCCAAGGTTAGTATACTGTGCCTCTGTCTCACAGTGACACATAAGTGATACCCAGGGTAACCCTACGAAGTCACATCCAGTCATTAATATCACTCTTGAAGTCAGTCTGCCTAACCTCTATTGGGATAATATTCAAGAATGAAGGGAGCCTCCAGAGTTGTGAATGTGCCCCTCCAGCATGTCCTATGCATATCACTCCTGAGGTTCAAGTTGTTCCAGCATGTATGCTGATGGGATCTGGATATTCTGAGGTGCAGCATGGCCATTAAGTGAGGGTTTGACATGGCTTTATATGTCAGGCACAGATTGCCTATGAAGAGGCAGTATGCCACCAAGTAGGGTTTGCAGTCCCCTGCGACTTGCTCAGCCACAGTACTTCCATGTTGGCCTGTACCTATGGTAAATATATGATGAACATGACAGCTCCCAGGGCTGAGCCTTGTGGGACACCACTTGTACCAGGTTGGAGGCTGACATGGCTCCAGCAAGTCTAGCCATGTGTGTTCTGCCCTTGAGCCAGTGTGCAATAACCATAGTGACATAGGGGTTAATATGTACACTGGTGAGCTTCCCTATAATGCACAAGTGGGGTATTGTATCAAAGGCTTATGCAAGGTCCAGGTAGGCTGTGTAGACCTCCTTCCCCTTGACAGTGGCCTTGGTGATGGTTACAAAGAAATTAAATATTTATTTTTTATTTTATTTTACATTTGTTGACCGGGCTAGTCCAACTGGATACATATCCCTTTTCAGTAGAGGCCCGGGGAGAAAAGCTCCAACATAAAGGCAATACATGGAGAGAGCAAGTTACATTTACAATATGAAAATAGGAAATAACAAAGACTTAATATAAGTACAAGTAACAAATCTACATTTTAAACAAATTAGTCTTATAGGATAAACACTGTGAGAATAATGGTCGAAGAACTAGCTAATCAGGGCGTGTAATAAGTAGAGGAATTTAGGTAAGTTAGTCGGGTTCTGAGCATGGGCATAGCCATTGTAGCTTAAGATGGCTTTTGAGGTTGTATTTGAACTGTTGTTGTGAGGTCATGAGTCTAAGGGTCTTTGGTAGGGAGTTCAAGGCTTTCCAATGGAGTTGGCATACAGGGCATCCGCCTGAGTTCTTAGATTTAGTTGTTAATATCAGGACGGTATTAGCAGATCTAAGAGAGTTAAGGTTGGAGTAGGGGGTCAAAATACTACACAGTGAGGGAGTTCTGTCGGGATAGTGGATTATTTTAAAGGCTTGGTTAGTTGATTAAGTTTGAGAAGATTGGGTAGTTCCAACCAACCAAGTTTCCTAAGGTTAAGGCAGTGGTGGAGTGCGGTATGGGGAACCTGTTATGAACCTTGCAATATGGTTATAAGCAAGAGAGAGCATGTTAAGTTCACGTTTACTGAGGAAGGAAAAGACTGGGGATGCATATAGTAAGGTGGAGAGGAGATGCGTGGCAATCGTTAGTTTGGTCAAAGGGGTTAAGAAGTTTTTTATTCTGTACATGGATCCAAGTTTTTTGTTGACAGTTTTGATGGTTTGGGTAATGTGGATGTCAAATTTTAGCTTGTAGTCAATGGTAACACCTAGTAATTTGGTACTGGCAACAGGGGCTATGATGGTTCCATTGATGGATTTAATTTGAAAAGGAATACTGTTAGTATTTGGGAGTTCATTGGGAAGGGTGTATTGGCGTTCGGGAAGAATAGGAGTAATTTAGTTTTAGTTGGGTTAAGTAGGAGTTTCAAGTCAGTGAACCATTTCTCAACTAAGGTAAAACAGAGTTGAGTAGTAGTTTGGAGTTCTGATAGGGAGACAGCCGGAGCAGATCAGGGTAGAGTCATCAGCATATTGTATGCAGGTAGATTTAGGGATGACTGATTGCAGGTTGTTTATGAAGATGGAAAGAGAAGAGGACCAAGAATAGAGCCCTGAGGAACACCGATGGTATTTGGGAGCAGGTCTGATAGTTTGTCTTGCCATAGGACAGCTTGTTGCCTACCGTGAGGTACGCCTTAAACCAGCTTAGTGCAGGGGTACTCAGATCTAGACTTTCGAGGGTATTAAGCAGGAGTTGGTGATTGACCATGTCGAACGCTTTCGATACGTCCAGAAAGAGGCGGAGGATATTAGTTTGTTGTTACGATTGTTATTAATGGAGTCGATAAAGGAAAGGAGGGCAGTAGTAGTACTATGGTGGGGCGGAAACGATGTTGGGAGTTAGATAGGAGTCGATTAAGGGTTAAGTAGTGAAGGAGTTGTTTGTGAACACATCTTTCCATAATTTTCGCTATTGGAGACAGGATTGCTATTGGTCTGTAGTTAGATATTTCAGTGGAAGTACCTCCTTTATGTAGAGGATGATATAAAGTCTTCCAAGAAGAGGGAATAGTGGCTTGGTAATAGTTCTGTTGATCAAGATAGATATGGGGTAGGCAATGACTTCGGATGCTATTTGTAAATATTCCTGGGAGGTGATCAGCCGCCAAGGTGGTTGGTTTCAGTTTTTTAAGAGGAACAAATGTAGGAGGAAGAGACAGGGTTTAGGTTAAAGGAGATGCGGCAGCTTCATTAGATTTGGAGGACGGTGGGGCAGTGGAGGTTAGTTGGCTAGCAAGGGATTGGATAGTAGCGGTGAAGAAGGAGTTAAAGGTGTTGGCTACTACCTCTGCATCTTTCGATTTGCTTCTCAGGGTTGGGGTGGAAGTTTTACCTGGGTGAAGGAGATTGTTAAATCCTGCCCAGAACTTCTTTGGATTGTTCTGGTGTTTATTCTGGAGGTGACAGAAGTATTGTTTTTTGTCCTGGGTAGTGGCTGCTTTGGTAGTGTTTCTTAGCTGTTGAAATATTATGCGATCTTGGGGGTTTTAGTGGCTCTCCATTTGACCCAGGCCTGATTTCTGAGTCTCATTTTGTTTTGGTTTCTCTAGTTAACCAAGGTGCTATGTATTTTGGATCTGATAAGTCGATTCGGGCATGTGTTTCTAGTATGCTTAGAATGTATTATTGAAGTGGGAAACACTCTCTTCTAGGGGTAGAGATTTTAAAATGGACCAGTTGCAGGATTTTAGATCTGCAAGGAATAATTGTGGGACAAAGTTCTTTTTGTTTCTAATTAATCTATAGAGGGGGGGGTAAAAAGTTGGGCATTTATGTTTAATAATATAGGTAATTAGGTGGTCACTGAGGTCATTTGGAAGGGTCCTGGTGGTATAGTTAATTGAATCTTTATTGGTAAGGATCCAATCGATGGTGGTTACTTTTGGTGAGTATTGCCCAGTCTGGTTGGACATGTTATATTTTGGGAAAAGCCATGTAGGTTAATAGGTAGTGGGGTTGAATGGGAGGAACATAAGGACCAGTCTATATTGACATCCCCAAGTACTATGGTTTCTTGTGGGTAACTAGTGGCTAGCCAGGACAGTATTAGCTCGAGATTTTCAATGTTATTCCCTGGTGGGATATAAATAACTATGAGGTTGATGCATTTTTGCGTGTTTAAGCATAGCTTGAGGGCAATAAGTTCTAAGTTAGAGATTATAGGAGGTTGTGTTGGGTTCTTAATAATATTCAGTGTATTCCTGAACATAACAGCTATACCTCCACCCGCTTATTTACACGGTCGGCCCTGAAGATATTATACCGGGAGGAGAATCTCTTCCCTTAGTGGCAGGTTTAGCCATGTTTCACTTAGACACATAATGTCAGGGGAATCAGTAGCTAACATAGCGTACAGATTGTGCACCTTGTTATTAATTCTTAGGTTCAGGTGTAATACTAGAAGGGAGTCAGTAGAGTTACGAACAAGTTTAGTGGGGTTAGAGTCTAGGTCATTGGGGGACCTGGGTTGGGGTGGATATCGCCATAAATGGTAATACTATTTTTCAGGTGAATTTGTAGTCTTTGTAGTTTGAATAGTAATTTGAGGTGATTTTTATTATTTGAAATTTTAGGGTAACGGAGGGTGAGTTGGGCTAAATTGGGGGATTTTTGTTTAAAAGAGTTAGGCATTGGTGGGATAGTTATGGCGAATGATTAGTATGGCAATTGGTGGAGCGCTTAGGATGGGAGAGACCTATAAGAGTTTGGTTTTCATACTTGGTTAAAAAATAGGCAAAAAGGAGTAGAAGGGTACTTGAGAGGAGGGTTGTGGAAGAGGGAAGTTTGGCCATGGTGAGGGGTGGAAAGTGTACTAGGAAGGGAAGATGCTTTAGTTTTATCTTTGGAATTATGGGAGGAGCTGGAAGTGGGAGGAGTAAGGAGGAAATTGATGGGCGTGTAGCTTGGAGAGGGGTACTTGGGAGGGGTTATCAATTCCTATAAATGTAGAGGTACTGGGGGCGGGTGGGATAAGGGGGCAGGGAGCGGGGCATACACCGCCCAGAGTTCTCAAGGTCTTAGAGCCAGCACTAGGTGAGTGAAACGACTGCCAGTGCTTACAGTAAAGAAGCACTTTGGAGGGATGTTTTATCACTTAAGTAGCAGAAATAAAATCCCAGGTTCAAGTAAGCACAACCTTTTTTTGGTCTATCACTGAGAATATGGTAGATGCTTTGTTTGTTGTCAGGTAGGAGCGTTGTTCTGAGGAGCCACGCGTAGTTGGGGTTAGCTTAGGGGGCTTCCTGTGGTAGAAGGGAGAGAGGTAGCACAAATTAGTAAGTCCGTAAATGTAGAATTGACTCAGAGGTGCCAATAGATGTGTACTAGTGGACCTCAATGATTGGGAGAGAGAAATCAATAACAGTAGTTATGCAGTTAGTGTTGCAGTAGTTAGAGAGTTGGCATCATGATATCTCCAGTGTAAGGAACAAAACATAGAACTAGTAGGCCAAACACAAGTTATATCAAGGGTAAGAGATTAAGTTGCACAAGCATACAGTACAAAACAATAACCCAACATTAGTAGATAACAGACACCATTGTTCCAACAAGAAACACGTTCAGACACTTTGAGTTTGCTGCAACAATTCACAAATCCAGTCTAGATGTTAAATTAAGACAAAATGCCACCAACTTAGCATCTACGAAGTAAGAAAAATGATCAAAAACATATGCAAACAACTCGCTAAGCCAGTCGCAATTATCTTTAAAAAATATGATATCCGTTTTGCATAAAGAATGCTATGTTGCCTTAAACTTCTATCAACCAAGTCACTATCTGGGTTTGGGAGAAGGACGCTAGTTATATGCTGGAAGCACGTGCTGAACTTGGTGGATGAATCAGATAAGTTCGGTAAAGCAGGCAGACAGACCACTACAATATACTGGCAATGATAATAAAACAAAACAAATCTGAGGTTCTCTGGCTGCAATGGAAGCCGGATAATACAATACAATACAATATAGAGCCAGTAAAAACACTTTACAGGCCTTATCTGGGTTTAGTAACACAACGCCGGATAAGCGCTAACCACACATACATACTGACAATGAAAGTAAAACAAAACTGCGTAGGATCTCTGGCTGTAATGGAAGCCGGATAATACAGTATAGAGCCAGTACAAACACATTAGCGGCTATCTGGCTTTAGTAAAACAACGCCAGATACTGCTCGCTAAATACACATGCAAGCAAATAATTGTGATGGAGTACCCAGGAATAAAAAAGGAGTCACTGACAAAAATAGTTGCAGAGCAATTTGCTTTAGAAGAGAACGACCACAGATTAGACTTCTTTCACGGATTCCAAATTACCTGAAGGCTCGAAAATGCGACCGGACCGAGGGAAAGATAGTTCCAGGAGTAAGTGATAGTCAAGTTTCGCGGTAAGCCAGGTGGAGTCTTTGAAAACTTTCTGACGTCAGCATACACACCAGAGTTCTCAAGGTCTTAGAGCCAGCACTAGGTGAGTGAAACGACTGCCAGTGCTTACAGTAAAGAAGCACTTTGGAGGGATGTTTTATCACTTAAGTAGCAGAAATAAAATCCCAGGTTCAAGTAAGCACAACCTTTTTTTGGTCTATCACTGAGAATATGGTAGATGCTTTGGTTGTTGTCAGGTAGGAGCGTTGTTCTGAGGAGCCACGCGTAGTTGGGGTTAGCTTAGGGGGCTTCCTGAAGGCTCGAAAATGCGACCGGACCGAGGGAAAGATAGTTCCAGGAGTAAGTGATAGAGGTTTGAGAGGCAGGATCTGCCATTAACAAAGCCAAACTGTGTATGGTGACATGTCTGTAGGTACACAATATCTAGATATGTGAGGTTCATGTTGATCCTTGCCATAGCTTTGCAGACAAAGCTAGTCAGACATATGGGGCGAATAGTGTCCAGGATCCGTGAAGACACCACCTGAATGTAGAGGGACCACTGTTGCTGTACGCCACTCTCTGGCCACATATCGTGTAGTAAGTCCGGGATTGAACAGTGGTGTTATGTCTGGGTGTAGCTCTTCTTGTGGTTCATGTAGGACACAGCCTGGGACACTGTCTGGTCCCATTGATGCAGTGTTTATTGCTTTGGGAAGGGCATCTCTTACCTGAGCATCTGTGATGTCAGGGGCGGCACTCTGCAAGACATATTTGCCCTTTCGGTGTGGTGGGGGGAGAAGGCAGCAGTGAACCTGTCCACTAGGATGATGGCAATGTCTGTGTGTTTTGTATTTGTGTGACATCTTGGATTACCTCTGAGCATATCTGGGTAGTACCACCCGGGTTCATAACATAACTACAGACAGCCTTGTGATTATCCTCAGTGGCTTGTGGAATCTTCTCTCAAAGATGGCCTTAGACAATTGTATGGGTGCCTGTAGTTGTCTTCCAATAACCATCTGTGGTGCCTTCACATTTTGGGAGGTTGTTGTAACGTGGTGGCATCATCCTTCTATTGTATAGTGTGTTTATGGCACCCAGGACATCTGCCTTTGGAGAATTGGGTCATGCTTTCATATGTGGTGTCATGATCCATGCATTCCTGAATGTGTCCATAGAATGCCTTTATACAGGTATCTGCAGTCTGGTCCATATTTCCAACAGGCCTGGGGCCTTTGAAGGTTTCCACATCATTTATGAGGGGTGTGAACTTGCTTGACATGAGCTTTTGACAGACGTGCCCCCCAGACAGAGCAAGGTGAGGGTCACATTTAGCTACCTGTCGGGTGATAGAATGTGCCACATAACACAGGCACACAGGTCACTCCACAGCAGGTACAACTATGAGGCAGTCATTGTCCATGCTGGTGCAAACAACCTGAGATGTACCTCCCTGGACCACATGGAAAGAGACACAGAGGAGCTCTTACAGCACCCTCTCAAACTCAGGACTCCCACACAGCCTTCATGCTGACACAGGAGAGTATAGATTTCTCTGCAAACACCATCATACTGGGTGACATCAGATACCCAAACATAGACTGCGAACATTACACAAGCCACAATACCCAAGCTCTAGGGTTCACATAGATCAGACATTCTTCAGCTATGGAACAGGTAACCAACCTTCCCACAAGAGGGGCAGATATACTAGACCTGATCATCACAAACATGAGTACCAAATGCTCACCACTGGGAGTATATCCCTCATTGTTGCAATCAAACCATATACAAATCACACTGGAGTACTGGATCCACCACATATGCAAACCTCGAACACATCGATGTGTGTGTGGGAATGCCCCTATTAGCAGCTGTGACAGTACAGTACAGGATGCAGATCCCTTTTGAAACACTGATGATGTCAGGACTCTATAACTATATTACCTGTATTAAAGTCCTCCAGTAATTTGCATAGCGTGCTCTGCTAATGCATCTTTCTCCCGTGTCATAACATAGTTAGGGGTTTGAATCCTGCAAAGGGAATGTATGTGTGTTAGTATGAGTGGGGTTTATGTGTGTGCACTATGCTGGGAGGATAAGTGCCTTTGCCAACTGGGAGAACACACTACAGGGTGCACATCCCTCATCCTACACACAGATGATGTCAGCACCCTCTAAGTACAGCATTAGAAAGGATTTCCACAACTATTGCATATAGCACACTCTGCTAATGTGTCTGCTTCTACTGACATAACACAGTTAGGTATGGGTTTGAATCTTGCAAATGGAAAGTATGTGTTTTACTGTGGGTGGGGTTAGTGTGTGTGCACAATGATGGGGGTGGGATGTGGCTTTTGCCACATGGGGCTATGCACTGCAGGGTGCTCATTACCCTTAACAAGCAGTGATGTTGACAGCACCCTATACAAACAAAACTACAAAATAGAAGGTGGTGGTACCAATAACACATGTAAGGTAACACTTTTTCAAGTAATGTCCACAAAACAAAGTAGGATAATCAAACAATTCTTTTATTCTATACAAACAACATGACAACAGACAACTGCCAGTACTCAGTATAGTGTTACATGCTACTGTAACACGCACATGTACCAGAATATACCTAGATAGTGTTTTGAAGCCTGTATGTGGCAAGTGTGTGGATGTGGGATGTGTCTGTGTGTGCATTTCTGTATGGGAAACATGTTTGATGTGGCAATCAGGGTACCACAGTACCTGATGCACATTACATCTTTGAACTGATGAGGTTGCCTGCACCCTGTGAGTACAGGTAGAGAAGAGGAAGTGAGTAGTAAACAACATAGTGCACTTCTCAAATGTGTACCTGTCATGTATCGACAGCTACTCATGTAGGGTAATAAATTATGGGAATGGCAGGTGAGCGTGTGCATGTGTGTGGGTAGCAGGGTGTGTATAAATGCATGTGTGACAGAACAGATACATATAGCTGAATCTACATAACAGCACATGATGCGGATTCCCATGGTCAATGTTAGCATGTGATGGTGTGCAGCTGGTACACTTTGGTAAGTAGTATGGGTGCAGATAAAAATTGAGGACATTCATACAGTTACTGCAGCAGGACTGCTGGGATATACACACAATCATACTGGAACACTGAACAGTTACAAACATGTTACTACTTATACACATCTATGTAGTCACCCTGTGCATCAGCAACGTGTATACCTTTTCCTGCACCAATGTTGTAGTATGCAGGAGGTGGCACAGTGTCATCATATGCACAGGGTGTGGGTTAGGTATGCCCAAGCCAGCCACTGGTGACACCAATTGACATGTGTGTGTATGTGTGTTTGTGAGGGGCAGCAGTACAGGGTGGACCAGTGTTGGTGCAGTGTGTGTGTGTATGTGTTTGCCCTAGGTGTTAGGTTTCTGCATGTGTGTAAGCACGCACACAGTCACACATAATGGCTGCCATGTACAGGGTTTTATGGACAGCCACAGACTGCACCTGTCAGGTCATCCAGATCAGTGTCTGTGGGCACGGACACGGTACCTGTGCCTGGCAGGGGTGCTACGGGCCGTATCCGGTACTAACCCAGACTGGGTACTGTCGTCAGAAGCAGGGGTGTGCAGACTGGACACAGTTCCCTGTTGGGACTGTCCAGAGCCACGTGCACGTGGTCTCCTGGGGCGTCCTGATGACAGCACAGACCCAGCATTGCTGGGGCTGGTGCTGGCACTTGAGGTGCGTGAGTGGGCCTGTTGTCGTCTGCGGCCACTGCCAGCTGGTGCTGTTGCTGGCATACGGCCACGTCGACATCGCAAATGCACACCATCGCCCTGGCCCATGGACATTTGGTTGTGGAGCAGCTGTTCTATGCCTCCACAACGTCTGTCAATGACATCTGTGAGGTTACGGATAGCATTTGCAACGTCACGCATGCCGTCTGTCATGGCTGTGCGACATGCTCTCAGCTCCCTCAGACCCTGTCTGGTGTACCTTTCCATACGTGCCTGTGCCTGCATGACAGTTCTGAACATAGTGGAGGTTGACATACCTCCTTGGGCACGTCGGCCAGAGGCAGTACGGCCACGGATGCCCCCACGAGAACCCATGGGCGACTGTCTGTGTGGTACCATTGGAGGACCCTGCTCATGGCTGCCTTGTGGGGATGCATGTACCACAGGTACCACATTACCCTGATCTATGCCCATTGCAGACTGTCCATCACCTAGGGACAATGGGGACAAAGGATGTAACGGCAGGATGACTGTGCGCATTGACGGGGTTGACAGCTGTGTACTGTCAATTGGCTGACCAATGGTGGACCCAGACACACCTTCCTGCACCATTACAGACATTTCATCATCATCAGTACCTGGGGCACAAGATTCAGGTTCCCTGCTGCAGGTCACCAGAGCAGCACCAGAACCTATGGGAGGAAAACAGGGAATACATATTACAGTCCCAACACATATTTGACAGAGATGCACTTCAATACTAATGCACACATTCAGAAATGGACACATGCACTCATGGACACTAACACACATGCACACATTGGCACAGGCACACTCGCACACATGCACACCCCACAGTAAACACACACATCAGTACCGTGTTACACTACTCTTAATTTAGTACAACTGGTATTACAGTTATTATTAACACACTCACCAGCATGTCTACTACAGCGTTACACTACTCTTACTAGTATTATAAATTGTTTTTCAGGTAATGTTAAAAACACTCACCAGCATGTATGGCCTGCCACGTTGCTAGATGGGAGGGACCTGGAAGTGTGAAGAGAGTAATGTCAGTGGGCACAAGTGTGCCATCTGTTTTGCACATGATACAGTACAGTAGTACACTAGTTCCCTTATACACATCAGCTGCTCATAATGTCTGTATCACACATGCACAATTACATATCATGATGACATATACATACCACATGCACACCTTATGCATGCATGAAGTAACAGTGTACAGAACAGTCATATGTACATACCAGGAGTTAACTCTAATCTCACCCTTACCTCTCTTCAGACGACAACTCAAACTGTACTTCCAGAACCACTGGCTTTGTTCTTGTTGGACTCCAGGCTAATGTCCCTCTCCCCACCCTCTCTTTACCTTTAACCCCCTCATTGTGCACAGAAACTAGCTTCTACCCTGTTTCTTTCACCTTGATGTCCTTCTATGCTCTGACCTACTTCTCCCATCCCTCCCACCTCCTCTTGACTGTCTTCCTTCTTTTCCTCACTTCCTTTCTTGACCCCTGCCTCTTCCCTATTATTTTATCTTTCATACTCCTTCTACTTCTCTACCCTTCTGAGTCCTAAGTATTATCTATATGGCTCTTGCCTTATTGCATAACCATTATGCTTTAGGTAGAATTGCTTTGAAACCGACAGTACATTGTGTATGACTCTAAACTGTTTGAGTTCCTTAAATGTATGTTGATTTAATTAACAGGCTGGTTTATATTTCTATTCTGTTGGCTGTCTGTATTAACAACTTGTCTGTCTGCCTTTATTATGTTATGTGTGGAGCTTTTCTCCCCAGGCCTCTACTGAAAGTGGACATATATCCAGCTAGACTATCTTGGTCAACAAATGTAACAGTAATAACAATAAATAAATATGGCATCTTACCTGCACGCTCGGTGTCTTGCTGCTGTGTGGATCCAACCTCCATCATGATGCATGACTGCTATTGTTGTTCTGGGGCTGGATCCACAACACTTAGCAGTAGCCCCTCCTGTCTGGTGAGGGGGGGATGTGTGGCCACCCCCCCACCTGTGGCAACCTGTTGCCTGCGGATATCTGCAGCACGCTGGCGGACATTTCTAATCAAATCACTGCAGTGATGTCTCATCTGCTCATATGTCCTATTATGCATGCCAACATCATTTATCCTGCTAAGTAGGTTTTGCCACAGTGCAGACCTCTCCTGCTGATTCTGGGTGGTGCGTGAGAACAGGATGGCATAGTCATGCACCAGGCTCTGGTGAATCACGTCATCTTCTGCAGCAGAATATGCTGGGTTCCTTTGGAGCCATGTCGATCTGGAAAGGTACACAAACAGGTTATCAGCATAGTATCTCAGCAATACATGGTACACATTCTATACAGGGAGTATTAAATTGTACTTATTACTGCTTGGTTGTATCTTGATTACAGTGTAGCTATCATTCTAAGTCATTTTGACTAAGCACTTGGCCTTCAGGCCAGTTGTTTTACATTAGGGAGGTTTGTGGCAAGCGCTGTGGTGGCAGGACACATATCTTTCATCCATTGAAGTTGGGAACTGCTGATTGAGGGCCCAGTGTACAAGTGTATTAGTTCTGGTATAGGCAGTTGGCGTTCAGGCCAGTTATTTAACATTAACAAGGTTTGTGGCCTGCACTCGTGTGTGACAATAGGCTGTACTCTGCCATTCATAGCTGGGGACATCTGGTTTCAGGTTTATAGTGCCTGCATATCTGAGCTGTAACTTACTGACATTGCTACACCTTGTTTGCTGTAGCAAACACTACATCCAGGCCTCCTGGATCTACCTTTGTTTATATGCTTGTTATTTGTTAGCTTGTTATTTCACTGGTATGCTACTTCCACATAATACACAGCTTCTCAACACGTCTGTGACTCACTACTGATATCTGCATTGCTTACTGTACGTACTTCCATGTTACACATGACAGCAAGTGACTGCTTGTCATTGTTGCATTTACTTAATTGTGACACATTGCACTTAGGTTACCTGGCACTTGCTCACTGACGCTTTTATATCAGTCAGCAGTTGTAGGTAATATCAGTACACCCTCACTCCCCACTGGACCTTGTTTTCAATTATTACGGAATTCACAATAGTATTCTAGCATGTCCAGAGGTCAGTTGTCAGTTCCTCCTCAGTCCAGCTGGTGAGTGTGGTACTCCAGAGACAATGTTAGAACAGCTGCATGTACACAGACACCCCCTCCTCCTAACAACAAATTCAAACTCATGTGAGTGATGCAACCATATACCAAACTGGAGGCTAGGCTCTGTCTACTCAATACCGCCATAACCAGTCAGGTGGCAGGGAAACCACACTCACTACACTTCCAGTCTCACATAGACCTACCACAACAGCAGAACTAACACATGATCACACATGAACATACTTGTAGGCTCGGACTACAGGTCTGCCTATGCAGCAGAGACCTCCTAAGTAGACACTCAGGCAACCACTACCACGGAAACGTACACATATCACACAAAGCCAATGTGCTGAACACTCACAGCCATTAACAGTACACAACACACCTCATACACCTGTACTAGGTGCCTCTATCATCAGGCACACTAACATCACATTCACCAGGCTTAGCGAGGTGAGGGTAACGGTGTGCGGCCTGTCGGGCACTATGACCTGCCACATAACACAAACACTCAGGTAACCCCAAGGCAAGTACAGGTATGACTCAGTCAATGTCCATGCTGGTGTGAATGACCTGACACATACCTCCCTGGACTACATGACATGAGACAGTACAGAGCTCTCTAAGCACGTATCCCAAGACAGTTTGACCCTGACCTTGAGTAGCACCCTACCCTCACCAAGAACAATGCCACAATATCAAGGCACGATGATCCCTTCCATCAATTGACTGACATACTGGTGTCATTCACAGGTGTGCCAATGCCTGCCATCTTGGGGTGGTATGCTTTGCTAGGGCCAGCTTGCACCTGTCACCCCTGTCCTATTGGAATTTGGCGGAGCCTCTTGCTACACCCATAGTGCCTGTATTGGGCAAGGCTCATAAGGCAAACCCACATCCATTTGTATCACAAAGGATGGGGAAGTAAGAGTGATGCTACTCAACACCGGAAGTCTAGACCTCAGGATGCACGCACTCAAAACCCTACTTAGCATTCTGGACATCGATATCTGTGCAGTAACATGAACCTGTTTCAGGTTTCACAGGAGCACACCAGTACTACCAAGTTATAGCTGTTACCATTCTTGTCGGCCCCGACACTTGAACAAGGGAGGGGGAGTATCAGTATTCAATGCAGATTCCCACGCCTCCACATTGGTGGCAATGTACAACATAGGTGTTAGGCCATTGAGTACAGAAGACGTAGTTGGGGACCTGGGGAAGAAACATGGTAGCGGTCTGTGATTTGTCTACCACATGGCCAACGTGGATTGAAAGACATGTTATATAGCCCAGCTAATCATGAGGGATTCACATGTATGGCAGGGGAGGTCATTCTGCCTCTTTACTCATCCATCATCAGGCCTATAATTGCGTACAATGCACCTTTTGGGATGTACCTACCCAGACACCTACAGCGACTGGTACAGGACAACAGTACCTCATCAAAGGGATGCAATGGCTCACACAGATGTCATATGCTGCCCAGGTAAAGTAAATCCAGCTGGACTCAGTGGCATACTGCCTGTTCAGAGGCAATCTGTGCGTGCCATATACAGCCATGTCCTACCCAGCAGTAATGAACATGCTGCACCTCAGGCAATCAGAGTCCCATACAGCCACATGCTCAGGAGAGCTAGACCTCAGCACTGACATACACGGACATGCTGGAGGGGCATATTCCTAACCGAGAGGCTCCCTTCACTCTGTAATGAGCTCACACTACAGGTTAGGCAGAGTCCCTCATTGACTCTCTTCCATAGGAATCTGGATGAGTGGATGGAGATCATAGTTGTACCCCAGGTATCACTTCTATGTCACTGTTAGACAGAGGCACAGTATACTAACGTCGGACAAGGGCATAGCAGCATAACTTGTAATTGGGTGGCGAAGACAAACACATTCTACTAGGCTTACCAATGCCCTAGGGCAAATCGCCTAGTATGAACCTATGAACATGTGTGTACTGCTATAGTACTTCTGCCATATGTTGCATGTGTGCGTGTTGTGGGGGATGCACAGGTAATGGCCGGATATTTCTGCACAGGCGACACGTCTGACACATTCTGGGTGTTCATCCCTACATACTGGATGTGTGTTGCCATCTAACCCTGTGATGTGGACACACATTACTCAGCCTGGATATACATATCCGAACAACACCACAAGCACAGTACACTACCTTGCTATGTATGCATGTAATTACACAGTCATTCACTAGTTATGACATTGATGCTATCCATGCAGCCCATTGGGCCAGTGGAAGCCACAACACACACCGCCAGCACCTTTGCATATGCTTACCACAGACATCCCACATACTGCATGTACTGTGCACACACATATCTAACCCAGAACAACTGCACACCACTTATTAATCCTGTCCAGTGGACTGCAGATACAGGCATATTGTATAACAATAGTAGGAGGCTACTGCAGCACAGGGCAGATTCACATGACGGCAAGGCATCTGTGGTCAGCAGTGTTAAGATGCTTCACATTCACCAAATGCACATATATTGGCAACATTGTTGCAGACAGTTTAGGTGCAGGTGCCCCCCCCCCATTCTCCTACACATGTGGTATTAGTTATCCCAGATGACTGTAACCTCCCTATCCTCTCACATGTCCAGGTGAGAGCCACCCTCATCATTGCAGAACACATAGCATCACTGTTACGAAATGGTATCCCTGGATGTGTGCTACATTCACCCCTGGAGGACATAGCACCACATGACAGACTGATATTAATCCCTGGCCATACTACGGGATATGTACCTGAACAGTGCCATACATACACAGTGGTCCCACACCAATGAGGAGTAACCTCTACTGACCCTGGTAACTACTGCATCATATGCACAACTGGCCTTGTGTTCTCAGCTATAGAAGTTTTAAGTATGGGCAACATGTACAGCAATATTACATATGTATATATTGCAGGACTATGTACACACAACCTATCTCATGGACATACCTATAGATAGTGAACTATGATACATTTGGAGGTGTCACAGTAAACACAGTATTAACCTGCTACTTTGCATTACCTTTGTTTGTGGCAGCTGTTGCTCTATCAGTGATGCTGCTTGCTGCTTGCAGTTTTCTGCTGCTGCTGGTTTTGCTGCTGTCAGTCTGTTTATTGTCATATTTCGGTTTCTCTCTCTCTCTCTCTTTCTCAGGTTTGTGCAATGATTGTATTGCATATGTGGAGTGTGGGTACTGAATGCTTTTGTAGGTATCTGCATAGGCCCATGTGATGGCCTCTGCACCAATTGTAAGGCAGCATTGGCTAATTGCATATAGCCAGTTGTGTACTGATTGCATGTCTCACTGTGATTTCAGGACAGTGCTATAAAAAGGTATGTGAGATAGGCGTTGCCCTTTCAGATTATAAGGGCGTGGACCATGCTGGTATGCTGTTGGAAAATGTTCTGTGAGTGTGAAGGTTAGTACATCTCTCATGCTTCATGCTGTGTTGTGAATTCAGGTTGCTGCATTTCTCCCACCTGTTCCCTGTAGTGAGTGTGTATGCATACTGACACCCACAACTATATTTATTATGTATTGCTATATATGCATATGTGTACATATACATACTGTCATATATGTACATTAGCTGACAATATTGGGTACAAGCTAACAATTTCCAGGGCTGTTTCTGTTAACACACACTAGTATGGGAATCCAGTGATTAGGACAGTGAAGGTCTGTCTGACATGCTTAGGGTAGTACACATACTATATTGCCTTTATCTTCATTCATACTATTACATGTTCCACTTATTTAGCACTATATTCCTGTATGAGAGTCATGTCTTGCTGGTAGGTCGTACAGACTAGTGTTACAATGGTCTTGTGGTAGGGCCTACTAGTATGCTTGTATTTTGCTTTCAAATTGAGTACAGGGTCTATCAATAAAAGTGCTGGAGGCACCTTCCAGCAGTTAAGGGGTTAGTAGGTCTCACAGGAGTCAGGCTGTGTTGCAGATTCTGGATGCTGCATTTATCTTCACTGTCTCCTGTAGTGAGTGTGTATGGATACTGACACCTACGACTATATTTCATATGTATTACTATATATTTATATATATGTAAGTGTACATTTACATACCTTCTTATGTGTACATTACCTTACATTATTATGTACAAGCGAACAATTAGTAGGGCTGTTTCTGTTAACACTGAACTAGTGTGGGAATCCAGTACTTTGGCCATTAAAACTCTACCTGAAATGCATTGGGTAGTACACCTCCTATATTGCCTTTATATTGATTCCTACTATTACATGTTATATTTATTTTAGCACGATGATCTCATGTGGTAGTCATGGCTTAGTGGTAGGTCATACAGACTAATGTTACCAAGGTCCTGGGTTTGAGACTGACAGTGGGAATTTATTTTTCTTTCCAAACCTTCCAGATGAGTACAGGACCTGTCAATCAAAGTGCTAAAGCCACCTTTAAGCAGTTAAAAGGGTTAGTGGGTCTCAGAGGGGTCAGGCTGTGTTGCAGATTCTGGCTGCTGCTTTTATCTTCACTGTCTCCTGTAGTGAGTGTGTATGAATACTGACACCTACAACTATATTTCTATGCATTACTATATATTTATATATATGCATGTGTACATTCACATATCTTCTTATGTGTACATTACCTTACATTAGTATGTACAAGCGAACAATTAGTAGGGCTGTTTCTGTTAACACTGAACTAGTGTGGGAATCCAGTAATTCGGACATTAGAACTCTACCTGAGATGTATTAAGTAAAAGAACAAACAGTAAACCAACGAAAAAAGTCAATAGTTCAGCAAGGTAGCAGCCTAACTGTACGGATCCACAAGGTGCAAAAGGCTTGAACGCAAAATTATTTTATTAAAAGAGCGTTTTCGCTGCTTACAAATTATGCAGCTTCATCAGAAAAAATCGTAAAACCAGGCACTAAGCTTTTTTTAAAATATTTAAAGGAAGTGGTTGAATTACATCACTTCCTGTAAAAATCCTCATTGCAACGCACAGATTGAAAAGGCATTGTAAAGTTTACTCCAGTGCACATGAAAAGTTGCCAAAAGGTGACTGAATCTGTTTAGAGAATCACAGTGAGAAGCATATGTTGCGTTAAATCGCAAATTCTAACAGTGAAAGGGACCAGGGAAGGAAAACGGGAAGAAGGGGGGAGAAAAAGGGAGGGAAAAGAGGTGGGGAATAGCAGGGGGAATGGAAAGAATAGATAGGGAAATAAGGGGAAAGAAATGAGAAAAAAAGAAGAAAAAACAAGAAACAGGTGAAGACATGGTGTCATAACTGATCATTAGTAATAATAATAATGATTACTCAAATTGAAATAAATCAAAAAATTTAAAAATTAGCCTGGAACATATATAAAGATGTACTCATGGCTACAAATACTAAAAACAGTCTATATAAAATATAAATATATATAATATGTATATATATATGAAAAAAATTCACACCACAAAATCTAGAAAAGTAAAAAACAAAACCACAGTCCCAAATAACTTAAATTTATCTGGTATAACTTCTCAATTTGAGAACTGCAGAAATGTTGCAGTTCTCATTCAAACCTGGATTATTGAATGCATTAAGTGTTATTTGCCATTCAAGTTCTTTAAGTTCTAATAAGCATGATGTAGGGCCACCCCTGATGTTATTCGATAAATGGTCTATGCCCATAAAGCTGAATTTATGGCCAGGATTATTTTCAGTATGTTTGGCCAGGGCGTTATCCAATTTGTGATTCCTCATCGCGTATATATGCTGGTAAATATGCTGTCTTAGTTTTCGGTCCGTCTTGCCAATGTAGAATGCAGGACAGCATTCACATTGGGCTAAATACACGACTGACCGAGTATCACAGTTGATTCTGTGTTTAATGTAATATTTCCTCCTATTAATTTGAAAAGACCCTCCAACTTTTATAACGTTACAGTAATTGCAGGACCCACAAATAGAACACCCCTTGTTCCTAGTAAAGTCAGAGCTCAAGGAATTGTTCTGTAACACCTCCTTAAGAGTTTTACCTCTTCTGAAAACTAATTTTGGAAATTCGCCCAATTTTTCAGATAAGTATAGGTCACTGCTAATAAAATACCAGTTTTTCCAAATGATTTCAGAAACTTTTCTGGAATCATTGTTGAACGTGGTTATAAAACTGGTAGTAAAATTAACCTTGTCTGGGAAGGTGGTAGTATTGAATTCTACTTCGGTGGAGGGAGGGGAAATAATTACACCCGGAGTTGGCAGTACATTGTTGTCTAGATTGGTCTTGAATTCATCCAATAGGGGTTTGAAAAACCCTGTTGATCTTTTGAGTTCAATTTCAAGAATAGTATCATCTAAGAGGGTTTCAGGGTATCCCCTGCTTAGGAATTGATTCTTCAGAAATTGGACTTCTTTTTGAAATGATTCGGATGTGTTACACATCCATTGCAGCCTGCACTAGTTGACCTTTTACTATTCCACACTTTTGCTTGAAAGGATGCAAACTAGTAAAATGAAGGATTGAGTTACAATAGGTCGATTTACAAAATACTGAAGACAGGTATCTTTTTCCATTTGGGTCTTTTTTAATTTCAACATCAAGATAATCAATAACCTCACAAGAAAAATGGTAAGTAAATTTCAGAAACGGGGTGGTTTGGTTCATATACTCAATAAGAGTGGTTGCCTCATGGGAATCACCGTTAAAGAGGATGAAAATATCATCCAAATAGCGGGTGTATAATAATAGCTGTCTCTTGAATGTTGGATGGGAGAGGAGAAATTTACTTTCCCAGTAACAGAATTTTCAGAAACAGGGAGTGGCCATGGGATCTCCCTGCGGGGCAAGCGTGGCTAACTTGTTTATGTCTTACTGGGAAAGTAAATTTCTCCTCTCCCATCCAACATTCAAGAGACAGCTACGATTATACACCCGCTATTTGGATGATATTTTCATCCTCTTTAATGGTGATTCCCATGAGGCAACCACTCTTATTGAGTATATGAACCAAACCACCCCGTTTCTGAAATTTACTTACCATTTTTCTTGTGAGGTTATTGATTATCTTGATGTTGAAATTAAAAAAGACCCAAATGGAAAAAGATACCTGTCTTCAGTATTTCGTAAATCGACCTATTGTAACTCAATCCTTCATTTTACTAGTTTGCATCCTTTCAAGCAAAAGCGTGGAATAGTAAAAGGTCAACTAGTGCGGGCTGTACGGATGTGTAACACATCCGAATCATTTCAAAAAGAAGTCCAATTTCTGAAGAATCAATTCCTAAGCAGGGGATACCCTGAAACCCTCTTAGATGATACTATTCTTGAAATTGAACTCAAAAGATCAAAAGGGTTTTTCAAACCCCTATTGGATGAATTCAAGACCAATCTAGACAACAATGTACTGCCAACTCCGGGTGTAATTATTTCCCCTCCCTCCACCGAAGTAGAATTCAATACTACCACCTTCCCAGACAAGGTTAATTTTACTACCAGTTTTATAACCACGTTCAACAATGATTCCAGAAAAGTTTCTGAAATCATTTGGAAAAACTGGTATTTTATTAGCAGTGACCTATACTTATCTGAAAATTGGAATTTCCAAAATTAGTTTTCAGAAGAGGTAAAACTCTTAAGGAGGTGTTACAAAACAATTCCTTGAGCTCTGACTTTACTAGGAAGAAGGGGTGTTCTATTTGTGGGTCCTGCAATTACTGTAACGTTATAAAGTTGGAGGGTCTTTTCAAATTAATAGGAGGAAATATTACGTTAAACACAGAATCAACTGTGATACTCGGTCAGTCGTGTATTTAGCCCAATGTGAATGCTGTCCTGCATTCTACATTGGCAAGACGGACCGAAAACTAAGACAGCGTATTTACCAGCATATATACGCGATGAGGAATCACAAATTGGATAACGCCCTGGCCAAACATGCTGAAAATAATCCTGGACATAAATTTAGCTTTATGGGCATAGACCATTTATCGAATAACATCAGGGGTGGCCCTACATCATGCTTATTAGAACTTAAAGAACTTGAATGGCAAATAACACTTAATGCATTCAATAATCCAGGTTTGAATGAGAACTGCAACATTTCTGCAGTTCTCAAATTGAGAAGTTATACCAGATAAATTTAAGTTATTTGGGACTGTGGTTTTGTTTTTTACTTTTCTAGATTTTGTGGTGTGAATTTTTTTCATATATATACATATTATATATATTTATATTTTATATAGACTGTTTTTAGTATTTGTAGCCATGAGTATATCTTTATATATGTTCCAGGCTAATTTTTTAATTTTTTGATTTATTTCAATTTGAGTAATCATTATTATTATTACTAATGATCAGTTATGACACCATGTCTTCACCTGTTTCTTGTTTTTTCTTCTTCTTTTTTTCTCATTTCTTTCCCCTTATTTCCCTATCTATTCTTTCCATTCCCCCTGCTATTCCCACCCTCTTTTCCTTCCCCTCCCTTTTTTCTCCCCCCCTTCTTCCCGTTTTCCTTCCCTGGTCCCTTTCACTGTTAGAATTTGCGATTTAACGCAACATATGCTTCTCACTGTGATTCTCTAAACAGATTCAGTCACCTTTTGGCAACTTTTCATGTGCACTGGAGTAAACTTTACAATGCCTTTTCAATCTGTGTGTTGCAATGAGAATTTTTACAGGAAGTGATGTAATTCAACCACTTCCTTTAAATATTTTAAAAAAAGCTTAGTGCCTGGTTTTACGATTTTTTCTGATGAAGCTGCATAATTTGTAAGCAGCGAAAACGCTCTTTTAATAAAATAATTTTGCGTTCAAGCCTTTTGCACCTTGTGGATCCGTACAGTTAGGCTGCTACCTTGCTGAACTATTGACTTTTTTTGTTGAGATGTATTAAGTAGTACACCTCCTATATTGCCTTTATATTGATTCCTACTATTACATGTTATATTTATTTTAGCACTATGCTCTTGTATGGCAGTCATGGCTTAGTGGTAGGTCATACAGACTAATGTTATCAAGGTCCTGGGTTCAAGACTGGCTGTAGGAATTTATTTTTCTTTCCAGACTTTCAAAATGAGTACAGGACCTGTCAATCAAAGTGCCATAAAGGCACTTTTAGGCACTTAAAACCAGGTCTGCGCTCGTTTGCGCGGAGCTTACACATGCGCACTGACGGTGAGCTCCGCTAACACAAGCGCACACCCGCGCTAATTTCTTTGAAAGAAAAGAAAAAGGGGTGACAGGAAAGTGGTGAAAAAGGGGTCACAAAGAGGGTAAGACAGTAGGGAAACAAGCGTGGGATTTGCAGGAGGAATGTAGGTGAGGCCCATAGATGCCCATGTCTTTAACAGCAACAGCTGTGCATTTCCATGTATTTTGGTGAGACATTTGAAACCTTCCACCCCTGAGAGAGGTGTCAGGACAACATTAATGTTTGTTGTAGAGCCAATTGTAATTAACAGTTTCAATGTCAAGCAGACATGTGTGCGACATGGACAGCTATGTATGGGGCGTAATTTTTTTGTGTGTACAGAGTGCCCTTTTTTTTTCAGGGGAGAGTGGTATGTCAGGTGAAGGAAGTCGGTATAGCTGGGGAGGTAGGTTGGGTAGGTTAACAGACAAGACAGACAAGACGATACAGGGCGGTGTATGACACACGTGGGGGTTACACAATTGACGGGACGGAGGTTGGGATATCCAAGACGATGAGCCCACAGATGGCAACAGTGGAACTGATATCCCCACCCATAGGCAGTTGCCACTGTTCCTTCACAGCCCAGGACGGGCTGTGCTGGGGCTGTGGCGGGGCAATGGCCGGGCCATTAGCTGTGCCACACGAGCCTCGAGCTGGCGTAGGGGCCCAAGAACGGAGTCTTCGATCTCCCTTCGCACCACAGACCGGACACCTTGGAGGGTGAGTGGACGAACTCCTCTGGCCACGCTTGCAGAGGGGGGACGGGCCCCATCCCCTGCAGTGCTTCCACCGAAGGTGGCACAGGGCCACGGGAGAAGGGTCCGGCCTGGGCACTAGTGCCAGGTGCAGTCACCAGCTGAGGTGGGAGAGGTGGGTCCGCTGGGACCTGCCTTCCCAAGCGTTCTAGGTTTGTGAGTAGTTATGTTAGTTTGGGTTAGTGGCATATTATTCCATTCAGATTAGTTGTAACAGCATGCATTGGTATTCCCATTAAACAAACACCCAGATATTAACACCATTGAACAAGGGGCATATCAATATCACATGCATTATTTGAACGGAAATACACAATCAAACAACATGCAGGGTTGATTAATGGCAACAGGCCATCAGATTTGCAGGTATAAACAGGGCACATGCACGAACAGACATGCATATATGTTTGGAACGGACAAATGCCCATGGTTAATGAAATGTTCACATACCAATATTTATTGGGTGTTGTTATATGGAATTATAGGGTTGGGTGGAGATAGAAAGTGATGACACATTCATAAGTTACACATTGATATACATTTGTAATAGGTACACAAATAAGTTGAGGCTGATGTTTCAAAATTATTTTTATTTGACTGTCATGCTACACCTGTTACAAATACATCACTATCCTACTTATTTTTAATTTGCTCAGATACATCATCCTGTTACACTTTGATGACAGGACAGGGGACAACTATGGCTGTTTAGTCTGTCAGATAATCATTCATTCTATCTGCAGATTGTTTACTGTTATCACCATATACAGATTTTGGCCTTGACATTCCAGATTCAGACACACTGAAATCAGTTTGGGATGTTAATTTGTACTTCACACATGCATTTAGTTCTGTGGAAACACACTGGGGCTAATATATTCAGGGGTTATTACTACTTTATTTATTCATACATGACCCTTTCTGTCACTCTCACACATCCTGCAACTTCACAGTTCAGGTTGGTACTTCTAGGCTTTGTTCACATATTAGACCTGTGGTGATTCAAACACTTTCCAACAGCCTCATTTCTGTCATGATTCAGCATTTCAACAGGGGATAAATCACACATGTGACTACCTCAGATTCTGAAGCTGTACTCTGGAGACTACTGCAGGTTATACTACATTTAATTAATGGTGGGACATCTGTATTACAGCACTATTTATTTCTATAAATTATTTTTCCAGTCACACTTGCATACTGATGAACTTGTTGCAGCCATGCCTGCAAACTTTCAATTCTTGCTTGCACATTAGATTACTTTTAATCAATACACTGCAGTGTTCTGATACATGCTACACTATAATATTTATTTACAAGTACTAGATGGGGTTACTAACCTGCATGGTGGCGCAGCAGCACCAGTCTACGGTCATGCATCTCACGGTTCGCAGAGCGGACACCTGCAGCTGTAATACAAAGGAAGTAATATTGGACTACACATCTCCATGTTATCAGCTAGTTGAAATCCTTACATACATGAGTAAAATGTAACTTACTCAGTAGTGGGGCGTTGGGCATATCCCGGGCCTCCTGGATCCATTGGGTCAACTGGTCTTGCTTGCACCGCTTCAGGTCCACATGGTGGTGACGGACCTGCTCACCAGTGCGTGGAATGCCAGTAGCACTTGTCAGATCATGAGCCAACTGGTCCCATGCCTCCGCCCTGTACGCTCCCCATGAGACCTGGCCCTGCATGAGTTGGGCCTCGTGATGATGGACAAGGAGCCAGACCATGTATCTGGACTCCTCAATGCCCCAATGCTGTGCTCAAAAGCAACGTCCCTCACCTACTCCACTCATTCTGACTGCAGGTCTGTTCTACAATCGGTTATGGTGTGTATTCCCGCCTATGGGGCTTATATATGCTGCTTTTCCCGCACATTTCTCTGATTGGCCGTTTTGGAATTGTATCTACTTCACTGAAAATGCTTTATCATGCTCCATTCTGTATTTTATCCCATATATATGCTATTTCTGCATTTCTAGGTATTGCTGTCATGGCTTAGTGGTTTAGTACCTTGACTCTAGTGCATGGTATCCTGGGTTTGAATCTAACCACTGATTTTTAATTTTCATGACAGAAATGAGTTGAGGACCTGTCAATCAAACATGCCATAAGTACTTTTAAGCACTTAAAAGCAGGTCTGCGCTTGTTTGCGCGGAGCTAACGCATGCACACTGGTAGTTAGTTTGTGGGAGCAGCGCGCAAACGGTGTGCGCTGGGATAAACCTTAATTGGCTAGTGACACACATGTTGAGCTAAGCACAGCTAGTTGCAAACAGTTTCAGCCTGTTAAACCGGTGCTTAGCAACGGGCATACCGATTGCAGCTTTTTGAACATTACGTAGCTACGGGCACTGTGTCTCAAAGCAGCTTAGCTATCGGTACATTTCTAATTATTTTTATTATTGTGTTACTTCAATATGTATGCTCCATTTCATTCCATTTTACAAAAGGGTATACTTTTACATTTGGACAATACTGTCAGGGGCTTTTTTAGTGCTTATTTACAAAAAAAAAAGGTTGCTGTGTGGGCTCGAACCCTACCTGCCTACTCTTAAGTCGGCAACTCTACTGCTAAGCTATTTCTTCTTGGCTTACTTTGCATATGTAGTTCTCATATCCTTTTCCACAATTGCTAACTGCAGTTGCGCTAGTAGCACGCACGAGCGCACACAGTAGCACACATTTACGGGGGTTAAAAAAAATAAAACAGTTTTTATTTTCATTTTATAGCCTCTGTTCACTTTGTACACTGATGGTCTGTGGGGGAATGTGTTATGTAGTGTGTTTGTTTACATTTCCATGGCTTCTCTCGTGACTGTTTACTTTCAGCCATTATACACTTACGGGGGCGTGTCCGCATGCAGGGCTTAGCCTACGGACACGCCCCCTACTCTCTTACACGGACCATGTAAGAGTTACAGTGTGATTCAGCATGCCTCATGCACCTCATGCATATGCATGACATGCTGACATCACACCGTTTAACTGCAGCCTCCGTGTAAGAGTTATAACTCTTACACGGAGGCTTCCTGAATCTGGCCCGTCATCACTGTGATCAGAAACAATAACAGTAATGTAGAGCGTCCATTCCTCAGTCAGTGAGATAGTGTCACGTAGGATAGAGCTTCTGTGAGCAGAAATATACAAGTTGCTGTATATGAGGGACATGGTAATGTATGTTTGAGAACTATGATATTCCTTGCCAAAGTGGACATTGCTAAGAAAATCCATACACCTTCCCTGTTCTGCTTTTCTACTGTTATTCAGCCCATCCCACTCCCTCAGAATTTGAGGACGATGTTGTTCTAGAATTGACTTTGATATTTCATGAGCAAACAGACCTTCATAGTAGTTTTACAAAGTGTTAAAAGTATTAACCAAAGAATTGCTCAGACATATAACAGGATTTAGCAAGCTTTACTGACCCTTCTGTTGAATAGCTGATGTTAACAGAACATTATATATTACGGACATGTTAGCAGGAATTCAATGAATAACTGAGTTATTCACAATCATGCTCAAAATATACATTAATTCTCTAAATAAATGCGATGGGTATACTAAAGGAAAATAACAGTTTCAGATATATGTGTGCCTTCTGTGCATTTTAACACACAGCACACCAAAATATAAACATGAAGCCTTGTTTCCTTCCTTCTAGTCTGAGCTAACAGCCAGCACATAGTGTCCTTAAACAAACAGGTACTACTCTATAAACCCTGTTGTTAGAATGCTGATGTTACCAGATTGTAATGGATTATTTCGGTATTTATAGGAATTCAAAGACTAACTCAGTGAGTTGTAACCATGAACAACATAAACATTAATATCAAATATTGGAATATGGCTCTTCAAATGCTATGGATGAATTTAACCAACTCACAGTATATCAAAACTTAGACATGATGGGTGGTTGCATTACAGGCCAAGCTAATATTCAGCAAGAACTTCATTTCAGAAAACTGGTACTGCAGGAATTATTAGAAATCCTGTCAACAATGGATCAGTTCTGGTTGCAGCCAGAGACAAAATGTCAGTTCTGGTTGCAGCCAGAAACAAAATGTCTGTGAGAAGCCTGGCTTAGTAGCTCTGTATGAAATGTCTGTGAGACACCTGGCTTAGTAGCTCTGTATGAAATGTCTGTGAGAAGCCCGGCTTAGTAGCTCTGTAGGAGAAGTAGAGGTTTGAAATTGTTTTATGTCTCCCAGGAGCTGCAGCAGATCTGAGCAAAGCTCTATCTGTGTGTACAGTAACATATAGGTGCTAAAATCCTGGCAACTTCTAGTGTTGTAGATAGTGTGGGAAACAGAGTGAGATGATCAGATGTAATGTAATTCTATAAGCTATCCCAGAAATAATATTTAGATATTATATTCAGAAGTGTCTCAGTCAGACTGGTCTGTTTCTTGGAACCTGACAAAGAAAGAAGACCACTCACCTACTTCATCTTGCCTTGCTCTAGTAAGTGGACCAGGAAATAGTATTCTTAGATTAGGCTGGAAAATGTAGTTAGATTAGTTAAGTATTGTAACTGTGTGAACCTGTCCACCTGTGTTGCTTTTAATATTTCCTGTGATTGAAACACTGATGTTTACTGTAAATAGATATTCAGCATTTTCATGCTCTTTTATTATTTACTATGAAATATATTTAAACTTCTCATTGTGGCTGGTCCTTTTAGACACTATTTATGTTTTAGAGTATTTGCATATATATATATATATTTGGTGATAACTCTGACCACTCCTCAGAGCCTTGCTGTTTGGTCAACATTACCATTTGTATTAATATTAATTTCACTCAGTATAATACCTGTGGAATCATGGAGGTGTTTAGGTGAAATGGCAGTGGAGTTTTTAACTAGATTATTTAATGAAATCCTGGAAAGTGAGAGGATGCCTGAGGAATGGAGAAAAAGTGTTTTGGTACCACGTTTTAAGAATAAGGGTGATGTGCAGAGCTGTAGTAACTACAGAGGGATTAAACTGATTAGTCACAGTATGAAGTTATGGGAAAGAGTAGTGGAAGCTAGGTTAAGAAGCGAAGTGATGATTAGTGATCAGCAGTATGGTTTCATGCCAGAAAAGAGCACTACAGATGCGATGTTTGCTCTGAGTGTGTTGATGGAGAAGTACAGAGAAGGTCAGAAAGAGTTGCATTGTGTCTTTGTGGACTTAGAGAAAGCATATGACAGGGTGCCTAGAGAGGAGTTGTGGTATTGTATGAGGAAGTCAGGAGTGTCAGAGAAGTATGTAAGAGTGGTACAGGATATGTACGAGGGTAGTGTGACAGTGGTGAGGTCTGCGGTGGGAGTGACGGATGCGTTTAAGGTGGAGGTGGGATTACATCAAGGATCAGCTCTGAGCCCTTTCTTATTTGCAATGGTGATGGACAGGTTGACAGACAAGATCAGACAGGAGTGCCCGTGGACTATGATGTTTGCAGATGACATTGTGATCTGTAGTGAGAGTAGGGAACAGGTGGAAGAGACCCTGGAGAGTTGGAGATATGCTCTAGAGAGAAGAATTAAATCAGCAGGACTAAGACAGAATATATGTGTGCAAATGAGAGGGAGGATAGAGGAATGGTGAGGATGCAGGGAGTAGAGGTGGCGAAGGTGGATGAGTTTAAGTACTTGGGATCAACAGTTCAGAGTAATGGTGAGTGTGGAAGAGAGGTGAAGAAGAGAGTACAGGCAGGATGGAGTGGGTGGAGAAGAGTGTCAGGAGTGATTTGTGACAGATGAGTACCAGTAAGAGTTAAAGAGAAGGTCTACATGAGGATAGTGAGACCAGCTATGTTATATGGGTTGGAGGCAGTAGCAATGACAAAAAGGCAGGAGTCAGAGCTTGACGTGGCAGAGTTGAAGATGTTAAGATTTGCACTGGGTGTGACGAGGATAGACAGAATTAGGAATAAGTATATTAGAGGGTCATCCCAGGTTGGAAGGTTTGGAGACAAAGCCATAGAGGCAAGATTACGTTGATTTGGACATGTGCTGAGGAGGGATGCTGAGTATATTTTGGAAAAAGATGCTAAGGATGAAGCTGCCAGGTAACAGGAAAAGAGGGAGGCCTAAGATAAGGTTTATGGATGTGGTGAGAGAGGACATGCAGGTGGTTGGTGTGACAGAGCAAGATGCAGAGGACAGGAAGAAATGGAAACAGTTGATCTGCTGTGGTGACCCCTAACGGGAGCAGCTGAAAGAAGAAGAAGAAGAAGATAATTGGATACCATTTTAAGAGCCTTATAGTAACTGATTAGTGGCAGTGAATCTATCTTATAGTCTGGGCAAAGTTGGTAGAGCAAGTAATCTGTACCAACCTTTCCCAGGTGTGTGTGTGTGTGTGTGTGTGTGTGTGTGTGTGTGTGTGTGTGTGTGTGTGTGGTGCACGCGCGTGTGTGTGTGTGTGTGTGTGTGTGTGTGTGTGTGTGTGTGTGTGTGTGTGTGTGTGTGTGTGTGTGTGTGTGTGTGTGTGTGTGTGTGTGTGTGTGTGTGTGTGTGTGTGTGTGTGTGTGTGTGTGTGTGTGTGTGTGTGTGTGTGTGTGTGTGTGTGTGTGTGTGTGTGTGTGTGTGTGTGTGTGTGTGTGTGTCTGTGTGTGCGTGTGTGTGTGTTTGTGTGTGTGCAAATCAATTCTCAAAGATTGCATGTGTCAGCTGCTTGGGGCAGGGACACGAAGCACTGGTTTCACAGAGAGAGTGCTGGAGGACTTGGCTTGGACACTCGGCTGAGGACTTAACTCAACAGATGTGCCAATGGAGAGCCTTATTGGGCACCTGGGTAGAGACAGAGAGGGAAACCAAGAACCCAAGGTGAATGTGTTCCCTGTGTGCTCTTAAGGGAAATTGTGCTTGATGCAAAGAGGTCTGCATCTTGAAATACCAAGTGTATCCATGCGTATTCAAAGTGAACATCCCTCTCCAGTGTCAATGGTGGTGATGATTCAGGCTCTTTGATTACTGGCCCAGAGTAGGGCTGTCACAGCAGTATTTATCAAGTTAAGTTACTTATACCCCTGAGCTAACTGTCACAGCAGCTACTGCATGATTATAAAAACATCTATCTGATATATATGGGACAGAGAGATATCTGTAAAATCTATAGCAATGCTCAGGTATGTGGAGAATATTGGCACTTACTGTAGGGCTCATTGGGCTGCCTCCTCACCTCAGTGATAATCCTTCGATGCTCTTCTGCGTCCATGATGCAGGTCATCATAGTGGTGATAAATCAATACTGCAGTGTTGTAGATCTCCAGCCTCTGTTGATACTCCCTCATGATCCAGTTCTTTATGTTGATCATGGCAAAGTTCATACATCTGGCTTTCAACCTCTGCTCCAATCTGGCTTACACAGTGAACATCTGGCTTGTCTCCATTTTGGTCCAGTTTGATGCATGGACGCATCTCAGCCTCCTTAAAGTAGCCATCATGATCTTCAAGTTGGAAAAAGCCTGGGAAATACAAATACAGAGAAATGCTCACTGAGGTACTACTTAGCAGTTAGCAATTGTCTGATCAGTAAATGAATCAAAATCAGAATTTGAAAGTGGTGCTAATGTCAGGTTAACTGATCATTGCAAAATAATGAACATATGTCACATGGTACCATTTATTAATACCTATAGGGTGTTTAATCAGAATACTTGGGTGTATCAGCTCATGAAGACAATTTACCTGGATGTGCATAAATGGGAATCCAAAAACTTGAATTTTAATAAACCTAGTTAATTATGTATGGCACAAGTTGTAGTTAAAGGTGAGTGCACATTAAGTGTGCTTTCATTCTGTGATTAAGAGTGAGGGGTACATTGACAATTGGTAGCATTTCTATTTTGGTGATTAGTAAAGCTCTTAAAGATAGTAATTTCCAAAGGTACATGTTTACATTTATTGTTACTCAGAATATTATCTTTAACAGAAGTTGTTATAAGTTACTACAGTGTTATCGTCTTGAATGTTACGCATACAAGTGTTGTTATTTTAAACAGTTGATTTCAGTCCCATATGCAGTTATATAGACAGACTTCCATTGCAGATGTTAGCAATATATGAAGGATAATTTACAGATCATCAACAATTCTTACTGTTAACTCCTTGCACTTTGTGGTATAACTACAGACACCTACTTATTACAACACTATCCATAGCTAGTATACTAGTATAATATTGGATGGCACAGTGGTGCAGCAGTAGCATTGTCACTTCACAGCAAGAGGTTCTCTGGTTTGATTCTCGACTAGGATGCCTTCTGTGCGGAGTCTGTATGTCCTCCCTGTGTTCATGTGGGTTCCCTCTGGGTGCTCTGGCTTCTTCCCATGTTACAAAGACATGTGCCTGGAGCATTTCTCCCTGGGCCTCTGCTAAAAATTGGCTTTGTTCCAAGTTGGACTTTCTTGGTAAATAAATGTTAAAAAAAATAGTATGTGATGCAGATATTTCTTAATTCAAGTCTCCTAATATAAATGTTAAAAAATGTACTTTTGCTGTTATGGATATGTCTTTAATGATCCTTCTTAATAAAGGTATTGTCACTACTGGTTTGATACTAAGGATCCGTACTGCCTGTGGCCTGGCTATGGATTCCAAGGTTTGCTGACACTTTCTATAGGCTCTTCATATTGTTACTTGTTGTAGTATTTAAATATAACATGAAAGCAGACTCCTGTAGCATGATGCTGTTCTATTTGGACCTCTAAGTAAGATGCCTGTATTGTCAGGAGCTCTAATCCCACTCAGACTGTAAGGATACTGCAAATTATGTTGATTTTACTAATGTTATGAATGAAGCGTTATTGATACTTTTAATATGTCACATTATTATTTATCACACACACAGTGTTATAGAACATTTTCATCACACAGGAATGCAAATTGTTTATGTTGCCATATTCTGTTCAGAGAATTAAATGCATAAATGAGCTCTGACATGAATATTACCATGTGTGTATCACTGTCTTTCAGATGGCCAGCCATCCTAAAGGTGACAACGTCTCCCCCAGAAATGTGACATCATAATTGTTGCTCTCCTGGAACATGGAAGGTGACTCCTAGGCTGTTCAGGTGATACTGTTTGCAGAAATTAAATGTCAATGGACCTCACCAAAATGATCAATGTAGTTGGAGGTCACAACTAATTCAATGAAGCCTTCAGACAAAGTTGCTCAGACATGATCTTTCATGCAGCCAACAAAGTAACACATGAGAGATCGAGGGATGCCACTGGTGGTGGACCACTGCTGACCCACCTGATGAGATCACAATATTTATGACTTCATTGTATGCAGAAGAGTGGAGCAATGCATCCCTGATGGTGAGATTGTAGTTGGATTTTCAAGATGGACGTGTATGGCTTTCTTTCCATTACAGGGCTGTGTTTTGAGACAATCAGTGCATATTTGTTTATTGTTTTTGATTTACAGCAGCAGAGCTGAGCTGAACACACCCACATTCGCACAAGGTGAGGATGATGAACATAAGACTTATGACATGTATTGATACAACTGTAGTACAGACAGACCAGTCCAAACAAAATTTGTAATGCTGTTTACATTCATATTCACAGGTCCATCTACTTCAGGACTAAACCAGGGAGTGGCAGGTGAGTGTCTCTATACTGTTACTGTGAACACTACCTTGTTAGTGCCTCAACCTCATTTCATGGCACTGCTGTTTAGTGTCATAATGTTGTTTACCTACCATTGTACACTACAGGTAGATTTAGTGGAATGACGAGATGTGCATTTGCAAGTGCAGACAGACCAGGTATGTTATAGCAAAACTGTTATAACTTTCAACAATGTGTAGCACACGTGATACCTGACATTTATGTCAATATTTCTGAATACAGGCCCATCTGGTGTACACGTTCAAAGTCCATCACATGAGTATTTGCAGCCCACGTTACTGTGTTGTATATCTGAAGCCATCAGTACTCCTTTTTTCTTTGCTTTCCCACTTCAGGATCCACAGTACAACCCACAACCTTGCCACAGCAGGAGTCTGTCAGTGGTCAGTGGTATGATATTAACTGTTTCCTAGCTGTCCTTGCTGTTTATCCTATAGTTAGCCTACATTAATATGGTGTCCTTCTTATTGTTCCTAGACCCAACTGCATTAAAGTTCTTAATTGCACATATGAGTGGGATATGCATGTCACACATTCTGTATCTTTTAACTCTGTTCACCTTTTAAATGATGCAAATGATTGATCACTAAAGCTATTTTTTCCCTACACTAGTTGAAGTTCATCCCTTTCCAACACCACCATCATCCCATGAGTTTTTGCCAGGTGTGTGTTTTTTTATTCATCACATATGTGTTGGCCATAAACAGATTACACACTTCATTTATGTGGATTCCATGAAATATACAAACCGTAGACTGCATGTAAATTTATTATTATTTGTAACACAATTATATATATATATATATATATATATATATATATATATATATATATATATATATATATATACCACATGTCCTTGATGATATCTATCACGTGATGTAAGTGGGCAGCATGGCACAGTAGACAGCCCATAGCGTTGGTCTGTCTCAGCAAGAGGTTCCCTGGTTTGATTCTTAACTGATTTGTCTTCTGTGTGGAGTCTGTATGTCCTCCTTGTTTTTCATCGGGTTTTCCCTGGGTGCTGTGGTTTTCTCCCACATATCAAAGACATGCAGTAGGTGGATTGAACACTCTAAACTGACCATGACAGGGCTAGCCACCTGACTGTGTAAACCTTGGCTCTAGATAATTGCCACTGTTGAAGTGACACCTCAGTCCCTTGTGCAAAAAATGGAAAAAAAGACAGTGGATGGATGGATGGATGGATGGATGGATGGATGGATGGATGGATGGATGGATCATGTGATGCAGGCACATTGTTTTAATCTCTGCCTTTGTATCTTGTAGCACATCAACTATCTGTATCATCCAGCAGCCCATCCAGCAAGCATGATGGTATGGCCCCTGGCACATTGGACCCTGAGGTATTTCGAGAGTCCATCCATGAGGGTGACAGTGATGTTACTGTAGATGTAGTCTCAGATGTAAAGGTCTACTTGTCTAGCTATTCAGAGGATGCTGCCACAGGAGATGTTGAACAGGGTGAGGCTGTTGACCAACCACACCACATCTGAGAGCACTGTTGATGACAGTTCCACTCATCAACCAGAAATAGTGCATCTAGGCAGAAGTAGGTGAGCAGATGTTCTGCATGACCAGGTGTCAGAGGATGCCTGCCTCCTGCTGCAGACAAATGAATGGTAAAAGCAATGGCATCATTCAGGTATTTGTACCCTTGCCCCTGCCACAGATTGTGTGGCACAACAGCTACATTCCTGCATGAAGGATGTGAGATTATGGATGCACTGGCAGCTCAGAATAATAGTCTGTTAGCTTTGGAATGTTCGGTGAAAACCCTCTCCTATATGGTACTGCAGCAGTGTCATAATACCAGCATAATTCTGAGTTCCTTGACTTCTGAGTTCAATGACTGTGCTCAGCAGATTCCAACCTGGAAGAAGAAGGCCACATGCCTGAAGAACCTTAATTGGCTATCAAGAATCACTTTCTGTAGTCCAACCTGCACAGAGTTCAACTGGCGGCCCATCTGCTGTGGTTCCACCAGTTACAAGGCCTTCAACTCACAGTCATGCTCCTTCATCTGAACATGGTGTTGTCACTCCATCTGTCTCCTCTGTGGAGCAACCTGAACAACATGTGTCTATACATGGTCAGGGCAGAGAGGACCGTGGTGTGAAATGTCAGGTCATCCTAGACTGCTTTACATTGTGTCCAACAGTGTAGTACACACACCTGGCTCATATTATTGAATTACCACTTTACTGTGATATGTGTCTTCTGATATTAAAATTACTGCATTATGTCCTGTATGGTTTCTGTTTTTCATGTTATTATATTGAAAAGATAGGAATGTGTAGCATTGATTTGTGTCCCTTACTGTTTTCCATACACTAGCCATGGTGGTACAGCAGTAGTATTGTTACCTCACAGCAAGAGGTTCTCCCGTTCGATTCTTGGCTGGGCTTGGGAGTGCCTTCTGTGTGGAGTCTGCATGTCATTCCCGTGGTTGGATAGCGTTCAAAAGACATGCGTGCGCAAATTGGCGTGCCTTCGTTGAAGGTTGGGCATCGAGCTGGCACCTCGGCATTTCGTAAAAATCTACTGCCAATCATTAGCAGACCGGAGTTCCGCTGTGGCGACCCCTTACCGGGAAAAGCCGAAAGACAAACAACAACAACTGTTTTTCATACACTGATACAACAATCTGACTGTGTATGCATACCTGTGACAGTTGTGTTCTGAGCTGATGGTCCCTGTTTTGACACATTTGCATATGCTCATATTGAAAAACATGATGCTTATGGTGCTATGTCTGATGTTCAGTGTTTACATCTAGTAGGCAATTGCCATTAGATGCAATCTGCTTTACTGTGGTAGGGAAACACCTGAACATCAGTGCTCAATCTGTGTACTCAGGTATGTGTGGCTTGCCATGACTCAAAGATGTGGGTCAGATGCTGCTGTGTTGCCTGAGCTTGCAGTTGTGGTTGCACCCCATATTGCTTATACTTGTGACTTCTGTTCCCTGTGTCTTCCTGTTCCTCCTCCCATACCCATGTTCAGACACTTGGGGTTCTTGGGGTAATCCACCCACACCTGCAGCTATAAGACCACCATGTACTCTGTTTAGCATGTTGTACAGCATGGCACACACCATTATCATCTGTGCTGCCTTCTCAGGTGTGTATTGCAGGACACCCAAGATATGTCCAGACATTTCAACCTAGCTTTCAGTACAACAAACACACACTCTATGGTGTCTCTGGTCATTGCGTGTGCTCTATTGTAAGCCTCCTTTGCAGAGTTAGATGGTTCATGGTATAAGGTTATTAGCCACGGCTCAAGTGGATAACCACAGTCACCTGCTGTGTGGAATAAAGCACTTTTGGTCTGAATGGATATTGTTGTGAGGGGTATCCTTAATGTGCATCCTAGCTATGTTCCTGTACTTACCTAGTAGCAGTCCTTCTGGTATTTCACCTTACTGGAATGTAGCCTTCAGTCGACTTTCCCTCTAAATGGCAGTATCATGGATACTTCCAGGGTGTGTTGCCATGATATTTGTTATGCTGCCATCTGCTGCACACACAATTTGGCAATTGATGGATGGCCATCCCTTTGTGTTTATGTATCAGTCAGCTTCAAGATATGCTGGTGTCTGGAGTGAGTACATGTTGGAAGTTTGCAATGTTATAGAATTGGTGCATTACAGTTCTTCACTCCATGGGGGTGGATGGAAAGTGTACATAGTCATCCACCATGCTGCACATTGCTCCCAGGAATTTTGCCAGGATAATTCTGGCAGCTGCTGTGATACTCCCACAGCATCCTCATGTGTCTCTGCAATGTCACCAGATGCAAGTACACCCAGGTTAAGGGACACTTTGGTTTCAAGGGGGATGGGATTTCCTTGCAGGGTCTGCATTGACATGTGTGGGGCACACATGTTGCAAAAAGCCTGCACCAGTTTTATGTCTAGATGGTATCATTCAATTGTTTGCTGGCCTGATAGCTGGTTTAGTTGCAGCCTTGCTCTGACTCTAGTTGGCTGCCTTCTAGGGTGCACAACCACAACCACATTTATGACTTGTATCTCTGCAGCTTGTTGTAGTATATTAACAGCAGGTTGCATTTTTATATATTTTTGATGTTTTGTTATGGATTTCACTGTAATTTAATTCCTTGGGGTCCATAAAGCATGCACCAAATGTTTCAGAAGCAGAGATGGCCTGGCTGTTTGTCACATTTGAGTTGTGTTGTTATGTGCCTGGTGTATTTTGAAATCAGACCTGCATGTGTGGAATTCCAAATTATCCTGCCTGGTTCATAGGTTCATAGGCTGATACTAGGCTATCTGCCCTAGGGCATTTATAAGCCTAGCCAGAGTGTGTTTGGCTTTCACCACCCTTATAGATTAGTTGACTGTGCCTCTGTATAGTAGGTCACAGAAGGTAGCCCTTTTTAAGGTTAGTTTACTGTACCTCTGTCAAGCAGGGACACAGAAGAGATCCTAGGGGTAAACTTACGATCTCCCATCCACTTGTCAAGATTTCTCTTGAAGAGGGTCAGTGAGGGGCTCTGCCTAACATGGATTTGGATTTTGTTCCAGAGTGAGGGGAGCCTCTAGGATATGAATCTGTCCCTCCAGCATGTCCTATTTATTTCTGTGCTGAGGTTCATGTCCCTAGAGCATGTAGCTCTAAGGGATTTGGATTTCCTGAGGTGAAGCATGTCCATTAATTCTGGGTTGGACATGGCTTTATACGTCAGACACAGATCGCCTCTGAGTAGGCGGTACGCAACTGAGTAGAGCTGGAGTTTCTTTAGCCAAACTGCATAGGGCATCTGTTTGAGCCCCTTGATCCTCTTGGTGAGGTACTTTTGTGGTCTTTCCGGTTGCTGCAGGTGTCGGGTAAGGTACATCCCAAATGGGGCATTGTATTCAATTATGAGCGTGATAAGTGATGAGTAGAGGGGCACAATGACCTCTCTTGATCTAGATGTGAATCCTTTCATGATAAGGTGGGCTATATAGAAGGTCTTTCTAACCACTTTGGCAACGTGATTGTCAAAGAAGAGATTGCTATCTACGTGGGTCCCCAAGTCCCTAATTACTTCTTCCATACTTAATGGATTACCACCTAAGTGTTAATTTGTGGGCACTTTGTTTTTCCTAAAGGGGATGACTATGCACCTTTTGGCATTTAGCTTTAGGCCATGGCTCTGGCACCAGTTATCCGCCTCTGTGAGACCCTTTTGGAGGATGCTTGTGTCAGCCAGAGAGTCAATTATGGCACCCAGTTTGCAGTCATCTGTGAACTTGGTCAGCCATAGTCCACCCGTGTTAGCCTGTAACTTGGAGAAATATATACCGAACAAGAGAGGTCCCAGGACTGAGCCTTGTGGGATGCCACTTGTAACTGGTTTAGAGTCTGACATGGCACCTGCTATTCTGACCATGTGGGTTCTATCCCTGAGCCAGTTTGCAACCCATCTTGTGACATAGGGGTTGATATTTATTTATGATGCCCGAATGGAATACTTAAGTACTCGATCTGGCTTCAGCATATCTTCTGAAATCAAATCAGCACCAGGTGCCCTGAAGTCTTCCTTTGGTGTGCTGCCCTATCCATACATAGCTTCCTTGAGCTTTATGGAATCTGGCCATAAGTGTTTCATTGTCTGTAGATTATTTGTGTGTATCCTTGGTGGAGTTTGTGGACCTTCACCATACCATTTTTTTTTTTTTTTTTTTTTGGTTTTACTTTTTAAAAACTAACAATCACAAAAAACATAAAACCATGCATAAAATATAATTTAATGATAAGGAATTATAATTTTCAGTTTTCCTTTTTCCTCTTTGCTTTATTTTTCTTTTGTATGCATTTATAATTCAGTGATACATTTAAACCAGGACTCTTAGAAATCATTAACTTAATTTGTCACTGAAATTCCCAACCTTCTGATTCATTTTCTCTGTTGCATTATCTGGGAAGAAGTGTGGCTAGGTCAGGTGAAGGGGGGGCAGGCCCCCTTGAACACAAGGCATTAGGAGGTGCAATTGACAGATTTTTTTTTTCCTCACATAAATATGAGGGCTGGACAGTAAAGTGCTCTGTGCTACGTCCTGGGACACCTCCGGTCAGACTGGAGAACATTTATTTATTTTTTCTCATGTTGGGTTTGAAGAAGTATGGTAGACCTGGCACTCTGGTGTTCCTCCTTAGGAGTGAAGGGGGGGGGGAGGAATTGCCAGACTGAAGATACCTTTTTGTTTGCTCCTCAACCTAGTGTGGAGGGTTACAGATCTGGGAGCTTCATCTAAGGGGAGTAGTTTTAAGGGATTCCAGTTCACTTTTAATAATAAAGATTTGAGAGTTTCAGGATTAAAGTATATTAGTTTTCAGTGTTTGATAAACCTTTGAGGTTTAGCTTGATGGGATGTGTATCTGAGTATTTTTATTGGGCAGTGATCACTTAGGGAATTTGGTAGTGTTTCAGGGTTATGGTATTTGGAAGGGTGTGAGACAAGAATCCAGTCAAGGAGAGACGAGGCTGTATGGGAATTATTGAAATAAGTGTGATCAGAGATGAGTTGAGTAAAGCCATAGAGATTAAGGTGCTGTGAGGAGTTCTGAGAGGAGAGGGATAGCCAGTTAATGTTGACATCCCCAAGAATGATAATTTCATTTGGGATGTGTTGGGAGATATGAGCAAGCATATTTCCAGTAGGGGGATATTATCACTTGGTAGAATGTAAATTGCCACAATGGTGATAGTGGAATGGCTATTACTATTTAGGTTTACTGATAACATTTCGGTTGGGGAGAAGGCTTGGGATGTAAAAGTTAGAAATGGTAAGGTGGTTAGAGTGTAGGATAGCAACGCCTCCATCTTTCCTTTTTGGTCGACAAAAGGTCACAAAGGTTCCTTACAAAAAGAATAGAAGGTGTAAACACAATGTCCTACACTGATCACCTCAAAGCCCTGTCTCTTTACTCAGTATCATACAGACTTCTGAGAGGTGACCTTTGCCTGCTGCATAAGGCGTCCCTCCCTGGACCTTGTTTTGATGAACCTTTTGCACATTCGCAGAACAAACAGCATCAGAACTACTAAAAAGGCATTGTTTGTACCATAAATACGATATGTTGGAGAGACAGAAATGTTTCTCAGAGAATTACCATTGTCTGGAACAGGCTCCCCATTCATGTGAAGCAGGGTTCCTCCTTAACCCTATCTAAGTGTAAGTTAGACCAATGGATGTGTAATCAGAAATTCACCCCTCGTCTCTGGCTACTATGTCTCTGTTGGACAGAGGCAGTTAGTTAATCACCCTCCCCCATAAATTAAATATAAATCAAATTTGTGGGTCACATTTAGATTGCATGCCTAGGTTTATAATGGCCCTAGTGGTTGTTAGCCTATTACATACCTATGATGCTATAAAGCAGGTAGCCCACTGAGCTAGGGATCATGTCTTAAAGAAGGCCATAGATACACAGCATTATTGCACAGAAAAGTTTTTACTCAATATAAAATCTCTCTCTCTCTCACTATATAAATGTATCTATCTATATATATATATATATATATATATATATATATATATATATATATATATATATATGTGGGTCTAGGACTGTTCACTGAAAGCAAATTTCACTGAAATACATTTGACTGTGCACAATTCACTGAAAACACAATTCACTGAAACATATTTCACTGAAAGTTATATATGGCATTTTCCACACTGTAGTGCGACCCAGGAGTTAGAATATATAGTAAGGGGGGGTGGGGGGTGTATCCCCCCCCTCCTATTTTAAATATTTTGAACTATACACATGGATACTTGCAATTTCAATAAATTACTTTTTTTCTAAACGTAATATATATCCAAACTATTTGGGGGCTATTCCCCCTACACACCCCCAATGGGGGGGGGGCAGTGCCCCCACCCCCTTACTATATAGTCTAACTCCAGCTTCACACTACAGTGGGGAAAAGGCCATATATAACTTTCAGTGAAATGTGCTTCAGTGAATTGTGCTTTCAGTGATTTGTGCACAGTCATTTGACTTTCAGTGACATGTGCTTTCAGTGAATAGTCCTAGACCCATATATATATATATATATATATATATATATATATATCTATATATATATATGTATATATATATATATATATATATATTATATATATATATATGTGTGTGTGTGTGTGTATATATATATATATATATATATATATATGTGTGTGTGTGTGTGTGTGTGTGTGTGTGCATAAAAAACATGGATCTATAATGCAGCATTGATATTCCAGAATGTCAACCATCAAAGCAGTGAGACCAGATCATGCCAACCCCCCCCCCCTTAAAAAATGGACTGGAACCTCAAAACTCATAACATCAAAACCAAACTGTTTTGCAGGGGACAAAGCCCCACTATGCTTGCCCCACTATACTCCCTATATCCTCTTCTAATTAAATATACTAATTCTGAGAAGCTACGACAGTGGGGAAAGGGCTGGACCCCAATGCACACTGCAGTGTGGTACCTCATCACTATCTACAACTGCCTTTCATTATTGTGTAGTGTTACTGTTCCAGCCTACCGAGATTGTCTGTCATTAATCATCGGGTCTTGATAGCGAGCTCAACCTTCTAAAGTAGACCCATCTATATAGACATATGTATCTACACCTGGGATGAGTCAAAAGAAATGTGTATAGGGTCAGCAGTGCTCTGTTCTTGTTAACAAATACAAAACAAAATAATTAAAAAATAAAATACAATGGTTATTGCAGGAGGCATATATAACATAAATGAATAAAGTCAGAGAGCTTGAAAGGCAGATAAAGTCTGTAGACCTTAAACACCTACCCAATGCCCACCCTTACAGAGCATCTCTTATTCTGGGAAGGCAAACTAAGTCTGGCCTAAAATGAACTTACAGGAAGCCATCTGGATTTCAAAGCTTTCCTTAAAGGAAGTATGTGTGTATTCTGCTTTATGTAATGGAAGATTATGCCAGTAATGAGGTATGTTGAATAATTCATCTGTGTCTCCAACGTGTTTTATTTATCTGATGATGGAGAGTCACGTGTTTTACCTGAATGTTTAGGTAGCAAATTGGGCTCCCTAGTTGGGAGGATGGCCTAATGGTTAAGGTGTTTGCCTTACAAACACAAACTGCAGGGTTTGAGTCTCCCAAGGGATAATTGGCTAGGCTCACATGGGCAATTAACCTAGTACTAACCTATAAACCTATGTCAGCACAAGAAATGCTGAGCACCGACGAAAAACAAATCTCGAAAATCACACTTCTCCTTTAAACTTCTTTTTTTAGGGGGCAACTCCTCCACACTTATAAATACTAACTCCGAGATCATCATACCTAAGACAAAAAGGAATATTCTGGGAAATCTCCATTTCTGACTTACTATATGTAAGTCCAATCTTATTGCCATTCAGAACTCACTCTGGCAGGTCCCATCATTTCAAATGTTTACCAGCAAATTGGCTTGTTGAGGTGTTGAGGTGTAGGACATCAAAGAGGGTATCAAATTCACTTGCTTGTTAAAAAAAAAGTTAATCTTAACAAATGCAAGAGTAATGACTGCTTGTTTCCACTCACCAAGATAATTACATGATGCAGAATCAGGCAAATAATGCATTCTGCCATCTACCAAGTCACTTGGAAGTACAGCATGTAAAAAGGGATATAATTATTTTACTGTTAGTAATCAGGCATCAGAGTCTGAAAAGAGATGAGATATATTCCAGAGAGCAAAAAGGGTCTATGCACACCATTTTGAGGGTGTAGTTACTTTGGGAATGCTGCACGCTAGGATAGACTGTTGCTTGCACCCATGTATCTGCCATTACTCTATTGGTAAGGGTAGCTTTTTATTTGATTTGTTTAATAGGATAAGCTCATTTGGCACGTGTCTAATTTCAGGCACAACATGGAAGTACTATTTAGTTAATTGACTTACTCAGGTCACATAATTCAAACAGAAGCTAAGGAAATCAAATGCTGAGCTACAGGCAGCAGATATTTAACAAATCATAGCCTTACATCTCTGTACTACCTACCAGAGAAAGTATTTTGTTACCTTGTTCCTGTTTAGGCCATTGGCTTGTGTTACTCATGAAACTGCCCTTGTTTTGAAATCGTTTGTTTTACTTATGTATTTGACCCCAAATTAACAATGTCTCATCACATCTCATGCACTATGTTCATCCAAAGTTATCAGCATTTTGGCTACCTGGGCAACCAGAGTTTCCTTTGACAACTATTACTTACCAGTCTGTGTCTGTGGTCACCTAACAGTCATGGGTACTTGACTTGTCTGTGCTATGAGATGACACGTACAGCTGGACACATTATGCTTATCCAATAACGTCTGATATACCTACCATCCCTTCACTGACCTTTGTACATGTTGTAAATACTCTGTAGTCCTGTGTACATTACACTGTTATTTCCTCATTTCCTAACGAATGGCCCTCAAAACACATCTTGTACTAAAGAATTGAAGATGCTTTTACTGTATGATATCAGGTTATTTCTTAATACATCTAAAATGTGTTTGTCTTTTTATGCTGGCAGCAAAAATGAAACCACATACCATCAACTCATTTGAGCAGAAAATGTTTATGGGATACCCTGGAAACGAAGCACTTGTACCTTGTTAACAGATAAATTTACAGTAAGCAATGTTTCATATCATTAACTTTGCTAGCTGTTCTCATCTTCTGGCATTTCATGATGGAAAAAATGTGTGGTTATCAGACATGGTTGGAGGAAAAATCCAACATAATATTTGTAAAATAAAAAAACTGGGACTGGAATGATAGAGCTGAAATGTCCCCAGATTTCAAAATGCATTATTTTCTCTTCCTTTATATAAAAGTTGGTAAGCATAGCCACAAACTGATGCAATCACAAACTAGAAACATATAAACAGAAAGTTCTGCGTTGTACCACTGAGTCTTTGATAACCAGCAAATGAAGCTCTGAGAATTAAACCTTATTTTAGAGGGTAAATTTTGTTTTTAAATGCAGCCCTTTAATCCAATGTGCTGTCCTGACCTTTCAGTACTAATGTTTAAACAATGTCAGAAGGATGTATGGGAACAGAACCTTGGCAGCGAAACTATGAACACAACTTATTGGGTTTTAGTTGTTACAATATAGCTATGTTACCCCTGTTACAGTAAACTGTTGCCAGTTTATACGAGTTTTTTGCTCAGTATAGACAAAAGCTTGTCCACTCAAACTATAGACATTGCTTTATCAGAACTCGCCATTGCTTGAGATTATCTGCTGATTATAAGCTTTGACGTCCATTATCTGTGAGTTAAAGTTGTTAGAATGAATACAAAAATCGGAAAAGCAAACTGAGAGATCATTACCATCACAAAAGTTTTTCCTTGTAAAAAGGATCCAAAACACCCACATCTTTTGATTGTGGCCCTACTCAGAATGCATACAAAGCAAGGATATATATTTTTTAATGTGTAATCTTATTGTACTCTGTAAGGAAAAAATTAACAACTTCCTTAAGTCAGTCCTGCTTGTTTCCCAGAGCAACATGGTATGATTTGCTATCTACAGAGAAATGAAAAGTCACTTTCCTGTGCAGGAAACTTTGTCAGCCCTGCCTAGTTCAAAAAATATATATATGCTATTAATACTGTTTGCCCTGCAGCATCATTATTGCACACTTAGAAAGGCAACCTTATGACCTGAGTGCACACGTGAGTCAGACTAATACCCGGAAAAAGCACCTGCACTGAGAAGTTGTAAACAGACACCTCTTACAAGCAGACATCATAACTACAGAAGCTTATCTTTCGGTTGATCATCAGGGAAGGGACAAGGAAGTTTGAAGCAATAAAGAAAGTGAAGTGAAATAAATCTGCGGCTTTACACGCGTTGTCAGAACTCATAAGGAGACAGAGCTGCGAACACAGGATCTGACTATTTACACGGATTACAGCACACCTGCCACAAAAGCGTCAGCCAGAAGCCTTCTTTTGGAGAACTACACCTGTTTGGTTGGCCAGTACAGGTAAGGTGCAGCGGATTTGTGTTAATGGCTTGTACTGAAATAATTTACTTATCAAAGGAAACAAGTAAGCATCAATGAAAACTGTCGTCTTTACTATATGCAAACAACTGCGTGTTTTGATGTTTAGGATTTTTTTTAATGTTAGTGACTTATGGCTCATGTATTACTAAAATTATTTTTATACCAGTGAAAATGATACATTTACTTTAGGAAGTAGAGAGCTGTCTCACAACAAACACGCTTTTCTACTTTAATAGGCACTATTACAATTGTATACAAACAAATACCATTTATAAAAACTAATCCTTAACAGGTAGGCTTCTACTGTTTAAGACAGTTATTCCCATATTTTTGCAAAGATTCAAGAAACATGCCGAAATCATGATACACTGGAGATGTTTTATTACCACATAATTTAATCGTACATAGTATACAATCACTTCCCATCTGACTTAACATTTTCTAGATGAACAAACGAGTATCACATCGCAATCGGAATAATTACTTTAGGAAAGGAAAGATATAAAACATTTTCCCCTTAAATAAACAGGTACTGTAAAATCTGGAACAAAATATATTTTATGAGATTCCATGTGATGCATGGCAGTTGGTCAGTTAAAACAATAAAAAGCTGCAAAAGACCATCAGAAATATTAATGAATTTAGTGTAAGACAGTGTGACTTGCACATGTTAATTTTGTACTGTTCTGGAAAATTGCTATCAGCAAATTCCACTTTGTGACATTTAGCAACTTTACAAACATGCATCTGACAATATGAAATATTCTGATTTTAAGATATTGTAAAATTGCAGCAATGCAAAAAAGGAACAAATGTCAGTCATGACCATTCAAAAATGTAGTGCAACATTCACTTTCCTACTGAAATGATTCTTAGTTTTCAAACTTTAGTTATCTATATTCACACAACAGGCAATACCCAATCAGAATAGCAACTCTTAACTCTGTGTATACCTTCATTGTAAGGTTAAAAAAACATACCTAAAGGTACTCACCTGTACCTCCTGCAAAAAGAGCGAATGATACTATATCATCACAGTGCTATTTCCTAAGTGTCGGTGCCATACCTTTGTAATGGAATCATCAAGTCAAAGAGTTCACATACTCAAGTGTATTCAAGAGCTAGGCAGCACAATGCAACAACTGGTGTCTGTGCCAAGACACCTCAGATATTTTTTTTCACAAAGTTAGTCAAAATGGCTTATTAACTGAGTGTTAGGTCATGGAATAAATATTTTTGGGGATTTGAGAAAGCAAGGGCAGATATAATGCTAACTTCCTGAAGGGTTTAAAAAAACAATTTCTATAAAGTCTGAAGATACAGGATCAACAACTTGCCAGTTTGGTATCTGTGTGTGTGTGTGTGTGTGTGTGTGTGTGTGTGTGTGTGTGTGTGTGTGTGTGTGTGTGTGTCCAACTCTCTTTCTGCCTTTGTGTCTGTTTGTGCTTACACATATGCATTTGTGTGGCTGGTGTCTGTAAGTGAATGTGTGCATGAGTATGTGTATCCATGTGTGTGTGTATGTCTGTCTGCGGTGGCCATAGCTCTCAACCACGTAGCACAAAAAAATCTAGAGAAAGTCAAAAATAATGGGGGGGAAGCCTCAAAAATAGGGACTCATTTTAAATATTGCTCTTAGAAACTTAGAAAGTTGCTAGAATAAAAGGGCTTGTGTTACCATTCATTTTCTGAAGGATATGAAGACTGAAACTCAGATGTCTGTTATTATTTAATGAATTCAATCCTTATGGATTTGCCACAAAGATCTGGAAAACTACAAGTTTTATGAGGAACAGATCCAAAATATGAAGCAAAAATTTGGCATTCTGCAAAAATCTGGACAGGTGAGATCTATGGCTGTGGCACGTGTGTGTGTGTGTGTGTGTGTGTGTGTGTGTGTGTGTGTGTGTGTGTGTGTGTGTGTGTGTGTGTATGTGTATGTGTATGTGTATGTGTATGTGTATGTGTATGTGTATGTGTATGTGTATGTGTGTGTGTGTGCCCAAAGTGACTATTCCCTTGTTTGGGCTGGTGAGCGGTACCTCAGTGTGTCAGACAATAAGTGTCGCCTATTACAAGTGTATTAGGTGTGTTGTTTAGCCCGAAGGGCAGTGACTGTGTGGCATACTGACATTGTGAACTATGTGATATGTGGGTATTGTAGTGTGTCAACATTGTTGTGGGACTCGGTGATTGTAGCCAGCCTGCAGTCATTTGTGAACATGGTAAGCCACAGACCATCTATTTTTCCCTGGACAACTGAAAAATGCATTCTAAACTGTATGGGACCCAGCACAAATCCTTGTGTGTGTGTGTGTGTGTGTGTGTGTGTGTGTGTGTGTGTCCTTTTTGACCACAGCTCTTACTACTAGAGTGGGAGTTCTCTCTGAATCTCCGAGCTAATTTCTGGTGCCCATACGTCTACTTTTATGCCAGTATGCTATTGTACATGAACATTTCTGTATCTGCATGTGTGCATGTGTTATCATACATCTATGTGCATACTTGTGTGTTTAGTGCAGGAAAGCTAGTCAAGTTGTCTTTTTTCTATGTAATGATTGCCTTCATCTAATATCCATCAGTTAAGCATTTACTTATGGAAATGAGTTCTTCAGTTTTGTAGCTAGACCTGTAAAGTATCATTTTGCAGTTCCAAAATGCAAACAAAAGATAATTACTTCTTAAAGCTGCAATGGTACTTTAACTAAAAATAAAACTATGTTTCTGGTCATTTTAAATCAAATAGTTTATAAAGAAATTAGCACTACAATCAAATTTTTTTCTATACTTTGCAAAAATATGAAGGTTTCTCTTTTGTGTAGCATAAAGTAAACTAGTTGAACTTAGAACCTTGTGTACCAGACACATGTTCTTAGCACATGGAGCATGTAGGAAGCACTGAAGCATTTGAAAAATAAAGCAGGTCTGATTGGCTACAGATGATGTAATGGTTTAAAATAAATTAACTGGTGCTCTGCCAAGTATCTATTGCATAAACGTTCTCTTTCTCTCTCTATCTGAAAATGTGTAGCCAGATTGTTTTTAAATTAGCTTTACTGCTTTCTTGATCACTTCTCATGCTCAAAGTGATGTTTGGCAGTGAACACCATGCAAAATCCCTGTTTCATAATGCCTATCAGGCTATGCAGTTGTATATACATGTATGAGTATTTTACTTGTCTGTGCTCGCAGCTGATCTCTTGTGTGGAGCAATTCTTGAATAAATAATTTACTTAAGGAATCTTGATCTGTCTGCTGTCTGTCTGTATCTGACTTTCTCACAAACTCATTCACGTTTTTCCCATGTAGCAATGTGCCCCAAATCCATGTTTTTCTACCACCTGACCATTTCTATATATCTATATCTATCTATATAGTTATTTATATATATATATATATATATATATATATATATATATATAATATATATTATATATATATATATATATATATGTGCGTGTATATACACATATATATATATATATATATATATATATATATATATATATATATATGCATACATATATACATATTATAATCAATCTCTCCATGAAAAGTTTAAACCATCAAGAGTTTTGACAAGTTCAGTTTCATTCAGCTTTCACCTGTTATTACCCCTCCCCCCACAGCTATGATATCCTCTGCATGGAATGCTACAAGTGGCTAGACAAAGGACGGGAAATTTCCAGAGCTATCGCTTATCTGTCAGCAACATGATGTTTCTTCCCTTGCATAATTCTTTAAGCTTCTCTTTGGTCATTCTTCCTGCTTTTTTTTTTGGGGGGGGGGGGGGGAATAACTTGTACTGTAGCACATTTCAGTAAAAAAAAAAAAAAAATTCATAAATATAAATACCTACCTCTGTTACTTTTTTTGGAATAACTTGTACTGTAGCACATTTCATTAAAAACGTTCAGTATAAATACTGACCTGTAAAGAAAGTAGGCTTTCAGTCAATACAGCAAATAATATCGACATATTTCTGAAATACACACTTTCTTGCAACTTCAAGAATAGGTCATTCTGAGAACGTATAAAATAAGAGAGTCTGTGCTATTTCCTCCCCTGTACATATTTTTTTTATTTTTCTTTTTGTCTGGTTTGTGCACATTACTTTCTGCAAAAGTATAAAAGCTCAAGTTAATGTTTTCTTGAATGTGTATAAGAATTCCCCATCATTAAATCAGCAGGATCCATTTTACGTTAGAGAGATTTAACTTCAGGTAGAAGTATTAGCAAAGTTTTAAAAAAAAGTGGTGGGTCAAATAAGAGAGGACCAAGTTATACCTTTGTAGTATTACCTGTCAAATATGTAAAATCTGTCGAATAATAATAGGGCATGATAAATATGTCTAATTGTTTTTTTGGTTGCTAAAAGTATTATGTTGAAAGAAGATTGCAAATAATGCACAAAAGCTGCAGATTTCTCTGGCTGGTTGACACGTACAGCACTTGACTGAGGCAACACAGGTAGCATTTCTTTCTTTCCCTGATTCTTGTGGCATAATCTCAACATTGGATGTGAAGAGATTTGGGAGTGTGGGAGGGTACTGAAACTATTTGATGGTTTGTATATCACCTAGTTTATAAGCAAGGTGATTGATAGCTGTACTAAAATCATATTAGGCACAGAAACTAAAAATTAGAACCCTCACAATGGCCACAACAGTTTACTGAAAGAAATAATGTATATTTATATCTGTATCTATAAGTAGATCTACAGCCATGTATAGTATATATATATATATATATATATATATATATATATATATAATATTACAAAGTTACAAAGACATGCATCTGGAGCCTTCCTCCCCGGGCCTCCACCGAAAATTGGCTTTGTTCCATGTCGGACTTTCCCAGTTAACAAATGATAAATAAATAAAAATAATATATATATATATATAGAGAGAGAGAGAGAGGGAGGGAGAGAAAACAAAAACAATGTAATAGACAAACAAAGTAATGGAGCTCTCTTCATATACTGAAAGTGCCTTCTCAGAATTTTCTTTATGATTTTTCACTGAGCACGTAAAAGTTAACCTACATCACAACCTGGCACTTCCTCTAACACTGACTGCCCTGAACACGTACTTGCTTTTTCATTGTAACTTAGAGCAGACATTATGAATCTGTTATAAATTTAAATTAGCAGGCACACATTTTGAAAATGTTTGTCTCATATAAACTGCACTGCAATCTAGTGAACGCAGTGGAACGTTTAAGGGTCAGAGTAATTACTGAGTGTAACCCAGGGTCTAAATAAAACCATTCTGATATTAAATGAAACATGGGAATTCCTGTTGACAAAAGTAATATTCTACATAAGTATTTACATGTCACACTATATTGGAAACCTGTGTAGTATAGATTCACAGAGAGCTGGACTGCTTATATTTCACATTGTGCCCGCAGCAGATGTCGTTACTAATTTTGCGTTAATTCTAAAGCTCCAAGCTGCAACCTAATACAACGTAAATAGGTTTTATTTCACTTCCTTGTTCAGATAATTAGCAGAAGAATGGATTTCATAACATCACACCTATGCAATAAAAACTAATGTAACACATGAGAAGAGCTTATAATCTACTTTTCGGAAATCCTGAGAAAAAAGCAAAATCTGCATTGCATTGTTCTATTTCCGCAGTTTTGGCCATTCACACAGTAAGGGAGTGATAGAAACAATCATTCGTTCCTCTTTTTGTTACTTGTTTTCAAAACGTAAATTGTCAGCACCTCCACGTCAGCAGTAAGCCTAGACTTCAGTGACATTCCATATGAATGTCAAAAATAACCATTTATAATGCAGGACATTGACAAGTAAGTCTTAAACTTTGTCTAAACTGAGCTCTTCCTATTTCGGCTGACAGCATTGTCTCTTTCCAAACCAACATCTGCCCACTATATTATAGAAAATGTATCAGTAGTATGCATGTGTGTGTGTGTGTGTATATGTGTGCATATTTGCATGCATGCATGTATGTGTTTACGTGTGTGTGGTTTTGTGTGTGTGTGCTTTTGACTTCTTTTCAGAGGTGACCCAGAGTGGCATTTCCACAGTTAGAGAAATTGTGACCAGGGCATCACAGAGCTTAGTCTTTTTGCTAGGTGCTGAGGGATCTTTCACATCCACTTGAGTTATCACCTACTCAAGCAGATGGGGCTTCAGTTTAATGTCTCATCTGAAAGACTCTTTTATATACTAATGAAAATATGGAAGGAGCATGACTGCGTAATATAAATAACTCGATAGTGCTTGACTGAGTTTTAACTGGACTAATAGCTCAAAGGAGTTCTTCTTTAGAGGCACAGAGATATGGGTGTGGCTAGAAGCAAAACTAAAAGTTGTGATTGCAATACTGTACATCCGAACAACAGTATCGCCTGCTCCTAGACATCATTAATTGAAGACATTTTGCTGTGCATGGACCATCTTTTTTTTCTCCTCATCTAATATGACATCTATAAAAGTAACAGTGTTAATGTTGATTAGTGTTACTCCAAATCTCCCATGGTGCATTTCAGTATACATGATTACAGTCACAGCTGATTCGCTATGCAATTAGAATCTCAGCTCCATAATATGTAATGGAATGCCTTATGCAGCCATATGCTGTTAGTTCCTTACCCTTAAGCAGCAACGCACCATAATCATTATTCCCTGTTTTTTGTTATTAGATAAACATGATAAAGTCCAATAGCTTAAACATAGGAATTCTGTTCCATGATGCCAACATAAGCACCTAAACCTACTGGGTATCTATATACCCCCGGGAGACAACCTAACCACCCTAGAATCCATACTTCACTGGGTCTCATACTCCCTCCCTCAAGAAACTATTGTGCTAGGTGATGTAAACATCAACTGCAACTACATCCATTCTCCCATCCCCACCCACCACATTAACGTAATTAACTTCAGCCAACTTATAGATACTCCCACATGCATTGATAAGGCCACAAAAAGAGAATCTATACTTGATTGGATCCTCACAAATCAACCAAATACTGCCCATCAATGTGGCATCCTATCAAACTCTCTGAGCGACCACAGCCCTTTTATCCTCAGGCACAATCTTAAAATAATTAACTCTCCCCTCCCTTCTACAAACTCACTCTAACAAAAGTTTTCCTAGAGACCACTTCATAAGAGCCTTGCAACATTGCAACTGGTCTATCAAAACCCTTTCATTAGACAAAGCAGTTGATTACTTCAACTCCAGATTCCTAAATATCCTCAATCAACTAGCCCCCTTAAAAACTATCAGGATACATAGCAACCCCAGCCCTTGACTCCAGAAAACCACAAAAGCCCTACTTAGAGCCTAGGGATAAAGACTGGAAAACCTGGCACCACACCAGATCACTTGCAGCTAGGCAAAACTTTAACAAGCTCTGAAACAAAGCAAAAAAGCAGGTTAAGTTTGAGAAACAAAATTACTATATCACTCAACAAAACAAATACATTACCAAACCACAAAAATTCTGGGCAACAAAATAACAACCACCACTCCCGTCACCAATATAACAGGTACAGACGTGGACATAGCCTCCAGCTTTAATAACTATTTCACCTCCTCTATAATCAAACTCTTAAACAACATAATTTCCTCAAACACCCCACAACCACCTCAGGCCCAAATCAATATCATACCTTTCACACTTAAGTCTTTTCCTACTTCTACTATCCAAAAACTCTTAGCCAAACTCAAACCAACCACACTTCCAGCCGATAACCTTCATGCCTAATACCTCCAAATTGCATCCACAGCTATAGCCTATCCCATTTCCCTTCTAATAAATAGATCCATCACTGAGCACACTGTTCCATCCCTCAGGAAACTCTCATATATCATACCACTCCACAAAGGTGGCCCATCTCTAGACCTTTCCAACTATTGACCAATTGCAATTATCTCACCCCTCTTTAAAATCCTAGAAAGGTGTATTCATCACCAGTTCCTCTCCTATCTCCTCATCAGTAACCTTCTCTCCTCAAACCAACATGGATTTCAGCCATCCCACAGACCCACCACTGCCCTACTCAAATTAACCAATTTTATAAACTCCCACAGGAATTTAGGTAAATTTGTCTTAGCTACCTTCCTAGATTTATCGAAGCCATCCGACACTGTCTTGTCTCTCTGACCTCAACCTTAACAACACCACACTCCTCTGGTTTAAAAGCTATGTAGATAACCACCAACAATCCATCAAATGGCATAACTCTCTACCCACCCCCCACTCCCAACCTCCTTAGATGTGTCGCAAGGATCAATTCTAGGACCCCTTCCTTTTAATATCTTCACAAACCAACTCCACTCAGCTACCTCTAAAGCTGACATAGTCCAATACACTGATGACACAACTCTCTCTCTCTATGCTCTGCACCCAAAATCCAACTTCTCCAACAAAAAGCCCAAGAAGCCATCTCTGAAGTAGAGAACTGGCTTAACAACTCCCAACTCATACTAAACCCCAAGAAAACACAACTAATGCTGTTCCACTCTACTAAAACGAGCAACCTTACCTTCTCTATACTCTCCACCAGCAAAACCCAAATCACCCCCCCTGTCACTGGGGCTAAACTCCTAGGAGTTACCATTGACCAGCAACTCAAATTCACAAAGCACATATCAACAACCATCACTAAAGTCCACAAAAAGCTAGGTACCCTCCATCGCAGTAAAAGTTATCTAACCACCAAATCTCGAATTGCAATAACCATGATCCACCTCCTATCTACTCTTCTTTATGCATCCCATATTCTAACTAATCTTTACACAACTGACCTTAATAAACTTTCCATCTGTTACAACAAAATAGGTTGATTCGCTACCAATGCCAAATCATGATCCCACCACTGTCTTTCCCTACAAGCCTTGCACTGGCTTGAATTTCCGAACATATTAAGGTACTATGAACTCAGCCTAGCTCATCTAATTCTGTACTACCCAAGAAAATCCCCAACCTGACTGGCATGCTGAACTTCTACAATTCAACTTCGGCCCTCCAACAAAGCCTTAAGTAAAACCGTCACATGCAAAAACAACTCCAGGGAATCACTACTTGCCCATGAAATAGCAAAAATATGGAAAAACCTTCCTCCTGACCTCAGACTACAAAACTCTGCGCCCTCCTTCAAAAGCCTACTTAAAACATACCTCTTCACCAACCATCTATGCAACTGTAATTGATCCCTTGAAGCCTCGTTCACTCACTGTTTCTACATCCCATGTGTCCAGGACAACACAAACAACACCATCTAACTATACGTATCCATGCATGAGCAATAACCTATATATGAGTGCATGTACATGTGTGTGTGTGTGTGTGTGTGTGTGTGTGTGTGTGTGTGTGTGTGTGTGTGAGTGTATATGCTCTTACATGTATATTTGCTTGAATATATATATGGAAACTTAAACATTTATATACTCTTATTCAATTGTGAAATATCTTGCAATGCTCTACCAGGTTCTTATCTACTCTCATTGTATATTCTGTATGCTTGTATTTTCAACCAAAAGGGGGAATATCCTCTCAATGTATACTAACGGCTGTAAAGTTTACAATCTGTATTCTACTACTCTGTAATGTCTCTTTTGCAAATTTTTCTTCTCTCTGTAAACTTATGGAGTTTTTGTCCCTAGGACTCCGCTGAAAACGGACACTTATTGTCCAGTTAGACTATCCTGGCAAACAAATGTTAAATAAATAAAATAAATACAGAATCAGATGAAGCAATTGCATTACAAACCACTAAGAAGTACAGCTATGATACACCAGTATTAAAATTAATGTGCCTTACAGCTCACTTCAGCTACTACGCATTACATCACTGTACGTTTTGCTATGTGTATCTTAGTAGGAAAACACCATAAGGAATTCATGTTTTGCATAGTCTAGATAAATACTATTGACACTCTACCATCCCAAATCTACAAGCCTTTAGTTTACTTTACTGAATAGATATGTAGCATTATGCCTATATTTTGTATTGAAAATATCAGAATATTGAGATTCAGTGCTCCTACAAAATAGTAGCTAACTTCTGTCAAATGTGTATGTAAGCCCACAAGACTTTTCAGTAAAAACTGAGGGAGCCAAACCCAAGGTCACAGATTTTAAGTTCATTATCAGCTCCTGGACTTAACATTCTGTGTCAGTTTTTCATTCGTTCATTATCAGGTACCAGATTTTCTTCTTTAGGGGTGTATGGGCGTCACAGACATTACTGCCATGCAATGGATGTTAAGACAGAAAACCAGTTCTGGATGGGACAGCAGTCTCTCAGAAGACACACTTATACACTCTCTGTTAAACACCACCTGCACACAAACACTATATGGGCAATTCCGAGGATCACCAGATTGTAGAATAGCAGGTGTTCCTTTATATCACTTATATGTTAAGCTTCTGTTGCTCATCTGCTGAGATTTTCTGTTACTATTCGGGGACTGGAAGGGATGGACAGTTATCTTGCTAAGTGAATGGGAGTGCAGTGACTACAATAGACAGTGACGTGACAAAAGAAATTGTAACAGTCTGAAAAGACACAAAAGCAGATTATGTTCACTATTGTCACTGATTCATAAAGAATATATAAGATTTAAACAGCATATGGATGACAGCATATAATCAATGCACCATATGATTATACCATAAATACAATGCAGTATATAATGGCAAGGTACAATATGATATGATGTGATATTACACAAATGACCAGATGTCAATTGCAAAAAGTTATGGAGTGGAAAAGGTTGAACTGTTGCGGCAGGAAGAAAGAGGATGCCTATAGGAAACGGGATTCATTTCATATTTTATTTTAGCTTCAGTAGCTCAGAAGGTAGCACTTCTGTCATTAGCGCACTAGGCTGCGGGTTCTGTTGTCACACCAGGTAATTGGATTACTTTTCAAACATTGAATCTGCTGTGTGGCATAAGGAGGGTGCTGCACTCCTGAGCGTGATATCCTTTGGATGAGACATTACACCAAGGAACTTTCTGCCCATGTAGGTTACAGCTTACATGGAAATAAAAGATCCCATGACACTTATGAAAATGGACAAATTCCCTTAGTCAGACTCAGTACCACCTCAGGCCTCATAGCGGTACTAACCAGGCCAACAAAGTTTAAATACATGTTTTGGGGCTACATTATAAATCAATACTTAAAAAAAACAGCTAACATAGCTTAAGTAATCCGATTGTGTACAGAACAAAAACATTAAGAAAGAAAGTTCTGCCACATGAGAATATTGTTTTTCCATTTTTTTTATTTCCCAGTGTACTATATAACCAGCATTTCCTCTGTGCTGTTTAACATTTTCCAGTAAATATTGCTGACTGCTTAGCAAAGGCCAGATACATCTAGATTTCAGAAGACACACCTTTAGAAGGAAAGGTGTGGTAAATCAGAACAGATAACTTAATATTGGCTTTGCAAGTCTGAATATTTCTTCTCTCTGCTGAGTGCTGAATGAGCAAGCAATTTCCAGCCAATCTTACATTTAAAGTTTACATGGCAACATGCTTAACAGCATAGCACGTAGAAATTTAACCTCACTTAACTTAAACAGTTGTGGATTTACTATATCACAAACATTTAAATGCTCATGTGTTGTATGTTTATAGGCTGTATCATTTTTACATCTCTAATATATAGAAAACTGTACACATGCAGATTCTGTTGTGTTGTTGTTTTCTTGAAAAACATGTATTGTTAAGTGTTTATGTAGCTCTTTTCATTAATACTATACAGTGAAGGGCCACACATGCAGTAAAATGCCTGCAGTGCTGTAAATGCAGTAAGATGCATGTGGTGCTGTAAATGCAGTAAGAAATCTGCAGCAAAGAAAATATATATCTGACATGGCAAACATTTAAACATTTCAGTAATTAGCACCCTTGTAGCTGCTCACACAAATATGTTTACCCACATATATGTAGGCCCCTTTCAGAAAACTGACTCAACAGAAAGTAGAAATTTATATGGTTTAGACCATATAATTGACTTTCAAAAAGTCAAATGATGTAAAACAAATAAATTTACATTTTTGCATGGGGCCTACACCCCCACACCCCCTGTGTATTCTATATACCAACTCTGAGATCCAGTACAGTGGGGAAAAGGTAAATTCCCTGACCCCCACTGTACCCACTGTACAGCAATCTCCATTCAAAAGCTTCAATATTTTTAGAAAGTCAATCGTATGGTCTCAACTGTCTGAAGTTCGACTTTCCATTCAGTTGATCTTTTGAATGGGATGCATATGTATAAATACATATATATATATATGTGTGTGTGTGTGTGTGTGTGTGTGTGTGTGTGTGTGTGTGTGTGTGTATATATATATATATATATATATATATATAAATAATATATATATATATATAATATGTGTGTGTAGTGTGTGTGTGTGTGTGTGTATATGTATGTATAT